>NW_005349938.1:0-955 GCF_000412655.1 Myotis brandtii | reverse complement strand
TTAATGTTTCTCTTGAAATTATCATGTTTTCTTTGATATCAAAATCCGCATTATTAACCGGTACACCTGGTAAATGGAATCATACAAAATGCGGTCTTTTGCATCTGGTGTCTTTCACTTAGCATGTTTGTGAGGTTCATCCATGTTGTAGCATGTTATCAGTTCTCCGTTCCTTTGCATTGATGCTGAAGAGTATTCTGTTCATCCATTCCCCAGCTGATAGGCATCTGGGTTATTTCCAGTTGGGGGCTATTCTAAATAAAAGACTTTCATTTCCTTTGCATAGATACCGAGGAGAAGAGTGGTTGGGTCACAGGGTAAGTGTATATCTACCATTTTAGGAAGCAATCAAGCTGTTTTCCAAAGCATCTGTACCATTTTACATTCCCACATGCAATACAGTTACAGTTGCTCTACATCTTCACCATCACTTAGTACTGTCTGTCTTATATATAGTTAGCCTTTCAAGTGGGTATGAAGTGGCACCTCATCAAGAGACTTTAATTTGCATTTCCATTAGGACCAATGAATGAAGTTGAAAGCCTTTTAAGAAGTGTTTCTATTTCACTTCAAAGGCAAAAAAAAAAAAATTCTCACGATGTAGTTTCTATCTATATTTTTAGACTATTACAAGGATTGACAAACTCCTGCTCAAATCCACACTTTTTCCTTATTCTCATTCATACTTAGTTCTCTATACCATTTCTATTATTTCATTTATTCCTTTTATCTCTAACCACTTTTGAGCTCCTTCACAGTTTTTGTGAAGACATTCATTTTTATTCCCTTAGATACCTAAGAGTAAGGCTGCGGGGTCATATGGTCAGCATGTATTTAACTTCACACTTAATACTTGTTTTATAGTCCATATGTGTAAAACTGCCTAATTAAATTTCAGGTCAATCTGTTTTGGACCACGATCAATATGTACAAATTTATTTTAGTAATTACTGAC
>NW_005349937.1:0-946 GCF_000412655.1 Myotis brandtii | reverse complement strand
TTAAGGTAGATGTAATTTATATTTTTTAAAGATAGTTATGTTCCCTAGGTTTCAGCCCCTGGATGGCAGATTAATTCTTTGTATGAGTTCTTCCAGTTGAATTACCGCAACTTGCTTTCCTCTCTTCCCGATAGTGTCCCAGGATGTCACACATGTTTTCTTGATAGAGAATCAATACTTGCACTTCCATTGCTTTACACTTTGCTCTTGAATGCTGGTCGCTGTCAATTTGGTTTGTGTGGCTGTATGCTCACTGTATTCTCACCACTGACCTTAGTCATTATCCTCTCTCTACTTTAGTAATCCTGTTTGCAGAGGAAGGTGTATGCTGGAATTTCCCCCTCCAGATCTATTCTTCATCTTCCTGGACCCCGGGAGTTTGATCTCTGTACACGACAGTACCAGGACTTCCTTGCTGGCTGCCTTCCAGTTAGGTTTAAACAGTGGGAGGAAAACAAAACAAAACAAAAAACCCAGCAGGAGTTTGGCTATAAGACAGGTCAGAAGGCTTTTCGTCTGCCCTGTTTTTCTCAGCAATGTATTGCTTGCAGTAGTCACCCTATAGGGCCACACCTCACCTGGCTGGTCACTCCCACACAGGTACAGTTATCACTGGGCTCCAGCTGCACTGTTCCCTCACTCTGCTCCTTAAATCCTAACAGCCACAAAGGCTGCTGGTCTTTTATTCGCTTTATGCTGCCCACCACACACTTACGTCTTCTCATTCTTAACATTTCATTGGAAATATCTGTAAATTCTCTTTCTTTTTGGACTATTGTAAGAAGTTTCCAATTTTCTTTCTTCGAGTTGTTTCTAAAATGTTTTAAATATCCCAACTTCACAAATCAACTCCAGGATATTAGGATAGGAATTTCTAGGATAACCACTTATCTGTAAGTCAACACTAGAGATTAATGATAAAGACAGAGACTTAAATATAGATAAA
>NW_005349936.1:0-786 GCF_000412655.1 Myotis brandtii | reverse complement strand
AGCCCTTTGTGTTCAGCATGTCTCTATTGAAATAAACTCATGTTTCTATGAAAATTGAAGCTTCTGTTTTTTTGTGACCCACATAAACTTAAACCTTGTTTATTTGGCCCGTGTGAGCCTTTGAGTTTGACATGCTTGATCTACTTCATAAAGCTGCTATGAGGATTAAATGAGTTAAATTCTTAGAATAGTGGCCATACTGTGGTATTAGAGAAGTGGCAGCTATTATTATCCTCATGCAGTCACATGGCAGGATGTGACCTAAATTAACTGACAAAATGACTCCCCAAAGTAAGCCTTTCAAAACCAGAATAAAAGAACTTTGTAGAAATATGTGCAGAAGGGAAGAGCTATGGATAGAATAAGGGAATCAGGAAGCTGAGTGATCATGGGAAGTTGCCTGGGATTCAAATTCATTATTTCTTCCGGGTGTTTAGGAATTATAAAATTTTAGAGAATAGAAGAACTGCAGACTTTTTCTTACACAGTTTCTTCATCTTAGAAAACAAAACAAAACAAAAACCCTACATATATACAAGTTAATACAAGGCTACCTAAGAAATTAGTGGAGAAATTGTACTGTAATCCAAGTTTCCTGATGCAGTGATCTTTCCTCTACATCAGGCAAGAACACGTCTTCATTCCCTCTGAGGTGAGAAAGAGAAGAGGAATGAGTTCCAGAGATACGTGCTTACAAAGAGGCCCATCCAAACTTGGGAATGTTTACCTAACACATCTTAAAAGTCTTCGTGCTTGCATCTCTATAGCCACTTATTCAGCTACTAG
>NW_005349935.1:0-246 GCF_000412655.1 Myotis brandtii | reverse complement strand
AAAATCAATAAAATATATATATTTTTAAAAGAAGTAGAAATGGACAGTTACAGAATAGTCACAGAGATATAAATTACAGCATATAAAATATAGTTAATAATATTGTGATAACTATGTATGGGACCAGGTAGGTACTGGAAATATCTGGAGGACCATGTAAAGTACATCAGTGTCTAACTACTATGGTGTGCATCTGAAACGAATGCAAAATAACATTGAACATAAACTGTAATAAAAATAAATAAA
>NW_005349934.1:0-260 GCF_000412655.1 Myotis brandtii | reverse complement strand
TGATCCAATCAACCGAGTCAAATTAGGCTTTTATTTTGTTGTCGCTGTTGCTGTTAATGCTCACGCCAAATTCAAACCTTGCGTGAATTTTGGGACACCCTTTATATATATAGAAAAAAAACAAAAAAACAAAAAAATCGTAAGCCAGGCTGGGGGGAGGGAAGGGACCATCTGGTGTGGACGCAGCTCCCAGCGACCTCGCAGCCGGGCCCGTTTCCCCGTCTCATGTTGCGAATTTATGTCCCAGCTTTGTAGTCGGG
>NW_005349933.1:0-281 GCF_000412655.1 Myotis brandtii | reverse complement strand
AAAAAAAGAAACCCAATATAGAAGCAAGCATTAGCTTGAGTGACTAGAGGTCAACAAGTTGTTTACTAGGCACATGATGTAAAAACTTGGACACTTCCTCAAGCAACCCTGGTTCTTTGCCCAACCTCCTCTAATCCAGCCTCTCCGGCATTTTCCCGGGGCCAGCCTCCTCCTCCCCGCCGTCCCAATTCCTCACGGTCCTCCTCTGGGACGCCAGCTCCGCTCCATCTCTCCCCACCCGGGGGGCCGTCCCACTCCTGCACCCCAGCCGCCCCGAGGCG
>NW_005349932.1:0-294 GCF_000412655.1 Myotis brandtii | reverse complement strand
ACGTGCACAAAACTGGGTAAATTCACAGTCAGCAGACTGACCCAACCTGCTGTCGCTCACACTTTAAGGGGGAACTTCAGGAAATAGCTCTCAGAACCCATTGCTGGCTCTGATTATTTTTACTGTAATACTAGAGGCCTGGTGCACAGAATTTGTGCACTTCAGGGGCCCCTGAGCCTGGCCTGTGCCCTCTCACAGTCCGGGAGCCCTCAGGGGATGTCCTACTGGCGGAAGCAGGCCTAAGCCGGCAGTTGGACATCCTTAGTGTTGCCATGGAGGCGGGAGAGGCTCCCG
>NW_005349931.1:0-829 GCF_000412655.1 Myotis brandtii | reverse complement strand
AAAATCAATAAAATATATTTATTAAAAAAAAAGAAAAGAAACTGAACACTGAAGAAATCTGGGATACGGTTTGTGCTTTATTTTTTGACTTGGGAGGAGATTACAGGGTTGTGTGATTTATAATTATACTCTTAATGGTAATTTATATTTAATATGTCCCTCTTAATGAATAAATAAATGTGATGTGTATTACAATTTACTAGACAAAATATGAGAAAATAAGTTATTCCAAGCATAAAGACAATATTTTTCCTGATACAAAAAAGAAAGTGACAAAAAGACTGATACGGAATGGAGAATAGGATTTGATTTGGTCTTAGCATGAGGTAAATGTGAGAGAGAAAGGTGTGAAATGGGTTGTGACCAGAAGTGAAGCAGAGCCACGGGTGCCTTGTAAAGCCTTTTAAAACAGTCTGAGCAATTTAGAGCTACTGACTGCTTTTAAAATGAATGGAAAGAGACATTCAGATCAAAATTGTGTTTTTATTCACTCTGACTAGAAGGTAGTCTGGCAAACAAAAGCGATGAGAAGAGAGTAAGGAAAGCATATTAAGATGCTCTTGCAAAACTTCAGTAGCTGACAGAGGCAGTAAAGCCAAAGACAAAAGAGATATTTACTAGTATACACATAAACTAGAGGGTGTGGTAAACATTTGAGTGGAAAGAGAGTGAAGAGTCTATACTGGCATCAGGATTTCCAACTTGATACATACTAAGATTTAGGCATTAGTGTCCATGATTATGACCAAGGATCCTAGGAAGGCAGCATAAGCTTTTCCTTCCCTGAAAAGGAAATTTTTCCAGCTCATCTGAGTAATCCTTAGCATGT
>NW_005349930.1:0-2680 GCF_000412655.1 Myotis brandtii | reverse complement strand
ATGTTAGGAAGAATTTACTTCTTAACAATATTGGGCCTTCTAATCTGAGAATATGGACTACTCCCCATTTATTGAGATCTTTTATTTCTTTTATAAAAGTTTTACAGTTTTTTCACATACAGATTGTTTACCTATTTGCTAGATTTATAACAAAATACTTTACTTATTTGATGTCATTGTAGAGTATTTTGATTTTATTTCAAATTCTGATTGTTCATTGCTGGTATGTAGGAAAGAAATAAAGTGACCTTTGTGTATTGACCTGTATCCTGCTACCTTCTTACACTTGCTTATTCATCCCAGGGTCTTGTTTGCTTTCTATTTTTGTGGTAGAGTCTTTGGTTCTTTCTACATAGACAATCATGCCATATATGAATAAAGACAGTTGTATTACCAAATTTCAAATCTGCATTGTATTTATTATTTTTCTTGTCTTATTGACTAGCTAGAATTTCTAGTATGATGTTGAATAAGAATGCTGAGAGAAGGACATATTTGTCTAGTTTTAAATCTTGGGGAAGAAACAGTCTTTCAACATTAAATGTGGTATTAGTTGTAGGTTTTTTACATATACTCTCTCTTAAGTTAAGGAATTCTTCATCTATGCTGGGAGTTTTTATCATGAATGGGTGTTCAATTTTGTCACATGCTTTACTGCACCAGTTGATATGACTACATGTTTTTTCTTATTCAGTCTGTTAATCAGATTAATTCCATGAATTGATTTATGAATATTGAACTAGCCTTGCATTACTAAATTGAATGCCACTTGGCTGCTATGTGTTATCCCTCTTATATACTACTTAATCTATTTTCTAATTTTTTGTTAAAGATTTTTGCAAGTATGGTTTTTAGAAATATTGGTCTGTTTTTTTGTAATATTTTTATCTGGTAATATTTTTCATTATGATAATGCTGGCCTCAAAGAAATGGGTTAAGAAGAATTCCCTCTGCTTCTAACTTATAAAAGAGATTCTAGAAAAGTGATATTACTCCTTAAATTTTGGTAGAATTTACCATTAAAACCATTGGGCCTGGTACTTTTGGTTTTTCTGTCTTGTTTTATTTTTTTAGTTTTTAAAATTATTAATTCAATTTATTTAATAAGTCATATCTATTTCTCTTTCAGTTTTGGTATTTTGTCTTTCAGGTAGTTACTCATTTCATCAAACTTACCCAATTTGTGAATAAAGTGTTGTTTATTTATTATTATTCATTTAATGTCCATGAGATCACTCATAAAACCTCCTTTTAATTTTTGATATTAAAAATTTTTATCTTCTCTATTTCTTGGTTAGATTGACTAGAGTTTTATCAATTTTCTTGGTGTTTAAAAATACAGATTCAATTTTTTTATTGTTCCTTTTTTCAATTTCACTGATAATCACTCTAATTTTTAGTATGTTCCTACTTCTGCTTGCTTTAGGTATAATTTGCTCTTATTGTCTAGTTACCCAAGGTAGAAGCTTGGTTATTAATTTTAGATCCTTTTTCTTTTTAAATATATGCTTTTAATGCTATACATTTTCTGTAATGAACATTTTACTTATACCCTCAAAATATGGATATGTTGTATTTTAATTTTATTTAATTCAAAAATTTTACTCATTGTTTATTTAGAAGTATATTGTCTAATTTCCAACTAGTTGGGAATTTTTCAGCTATCTCTGCTACTGATTTCTAGTTTAACGTCATTGTAGATTGAGAATATACTTTGTATTATTTTTATTATTTAAAAAATTTTAAAGTGTGTTTCATGACTAGAATTTATTTGTATTAATGAATATTACATGTGAGCTTAAGAATGCATATATGAAGTATTCTAACAATGTCAATTAGATTAAGTTGACTCAGGTCATCTCATTGACTTTCTGCCTGTTTGATCTAACAATTAATGACAGAAGGGTGTTGAAATCTCAAACTATAATGGTTGGTTTGTCTTTCTCCTTTTAATTCTGTCCATTGTTGCTTCATGAATTTTGATGCTCTGCTCTTAGATGCATCTACAATTTGACATCTACAGTTATCATTATTTTAGCTCTGATTTACTGAGTTTTTGTCCAGCTTTGTGCTAGGTGAGTGCTAGATCTTCCTTAGGACTTTGTTCTGTCCCCAGGTGACAAAGAAGGAGACTGAGGCTCAGAGAGATAAAGGTGTAGCCAAGGCCACACACTTTTGAAGAGCTGAGACCTGAACTCCACCTGCCTACCTCCAACCTGTTCCCATGGCTACCCTTGTGCACCAGCCTGAAATAATGGCTGCCCTATCACTTCCGATCTGGACGTGAGCAAAGAGCACCAGCTTCAGCTTCCTGCCAGGCCTGGCATTTCCAAGCCCTTGAACCTGGGTCACCTGGGTAGAGGTGCCAAGGCTGCAGAAACAAGCTCACAGATCCAAGCAATAGCTTATATCTGGGCCCAGTGATTCCCATTCTGAGAGCTAACAATGTTCAGAGGCCTCAAGAATTCCTCTGCCAGAAACTTCACGTGGAAGTGGGTGCAGCTGGCCCACATACCAGCCAGGGGACAATTTATTCGGCTGCCATGAGGCAACCTGCATGAAAGGTCCTTCCAAACTGCACCCAGAACTGAGCCCCCACTTCTCCCTCCACCAGACCCGCTCTCCCAGAGTGAGCAGAACCCAGTCTCACATTCACCGAGCACCTGGTCTGTGCCAAGAG
>NW_005349929.1:0-259 GCF_000412655.1 Myotis brandtii | reverse complement strand
CCTGGTGAGCTTGCAACGGCCCTGGTGAGCTTGCAACTGACCCAGTGAGGTCTAGGCGGCCCCAGTGAGGTCGAGACTGCCCCGGTGAGGTTGAGAGGGCCCGGTGAGGCTGAGACGGCCCTGGTGAGTTGAAACGGCTCCAGTGAGGTTCAAACGGCCCTGGTGAGGTTGAATCAGAACCGGTGAGGCTGAAACGGCCCCGGTGAGGCTGGAAAGGCCCCTGTGAGGTTGAATAGGCCCCGGTGAGGTTGAAACGGCC
>NW_005349928.1:0-1418 GCF_000412655.1 Myotis brandtii | reverse complement strand
CTCTGAAATCAATAAAAACATATTTAAAACAAAGAAAAGAAAGAAGTCAAAATTTCCTAGGCCGTACTTTGGGCTGGCCTCTCGGTTTTTCTCCAGCCTCCAGATATCAATTCCAGTTTGATTTTCTCCCAGACGCCTCCGTTAATTACCTAATGCTGTCTGGTCAGGACCTTATCTCCATATAACATGAACCTGGGAAAAGGACATCGCTGAATCGCAATCTTGAAATGCCACGCACCTCCATTAACGCTTGGCCCTGGCATGGGCTGGGGTCGCCCCGAGCCTTGTTGGAGTGTGGCAGTTCAAGGGTGGGTCACAGGGCACCTACAGCCGGAACTCAGCCCAGACTGCCTGTGGCTGAGCACACTAACCCGCCACTGTGTGGATGCCCCAGTCACCTTCCCCACCACAAAGAATGGAGGTTTTCAAGCTCCTCGGTGGTGACTCACAGTAGGAAATACGTGTCACAGAGTGACCCAGTAATGAAATGCATACACTGTACTCCATCATTCTCTGACACATATTTTTTTCACATTTTAATCTTTCAGAAATATACATGCATCTTTCAAACTGTGACATCTTGCCATTAATTGGCAGCATTTCTTTCTTGCTGAATGGTACATAATAAAATTTTGTGTCTTCCAATAGATTATGACTTTGATTGAGTGAAATATGGCATATGCATAACTGAAAAAATTAATTTTTATCTTTAGTACATGACAGCCTGTGATATTTTCCATGAGCGATTCTATTCTACTTCTTATTCATTTGCATGCTGGTCACTGCTACCTATTTAGTCAACTTCAGGGTGAAAATAGCAGATTTCACTCAGTCTACTATTTTCAACACTGCCATCATGACTGCTATGGGCTAAATGTCTATGTCCTCCCCAAATTCATACAGTATATTGAAACACCAAGGTGAGGATGGTATTAGGAGATGGGGCCCTTTCTCCATGTGAGGACACAGTGGAGGGACTACCGTCTATGAACCAGACACTGAATGTTGGACTTCCCAGCCTCCGGAACTGTGAGAAATATATGTTCATTCCTTAAGCCACCCAGTCTCTGGTATCTGCTATAGCTGCCTGCATGGGGGAAGCCAGGGGCAGAGAAAGGTGTTAATGAACTGTGAGGAAAGAGGTTTCAATAAGAATAAAAGTGGACCTGTGATTTAGAACGTGTGGGCAACTGGGCCAGGAGAGAAAGGACTTTGAACCAGACAATCCTGAGTTTCTTTACCAGCTCCCTTGCTTACGAACCATGACAATGTTAAGTTATTTAAATAATTAGTTTCTCACTTCTCTCACTGTAAAGCACTGATCAGAGCTCCTCTCATTCAGCGCTGCCCTAAACATGAGAAATAATGAGTGCAAAGCTTCGGCCCAGGGCCTGCACACAGTAGGTGCTCATAAATGG
>NW_005349927.1:0-259 GCF_000412655.1 Myotis brandtii | reverse complement strand
TCGAACCCTGACCTCCTGGTTCATAGGCTGACGCTCACCACTGAACCACACCAGCCGGGATTGAAGGTGCTTTTGTTACTTCTTCCCCCAGGTGACGGCAACGAGGCTATCGGTGCTCTGATCCAGACCTACATCCGGGAGATTGAGGAGCTGCGGTGAGTGAGCCGGGCACCCCTGGGACCCCTGGGGGCCTTGGCCAGGCGAGGGCGGCCGGCTCACCCCCACCCCCAACCCCCTCCTGCAGGACAAGGCAGCTGGA
>NW_005349926.1:0-243 GCF_000412655.1 Myotis brandtii | reverse complement strand
ACCAGGTAGGGGAAGTTTTCTGTCATTTCTTCAAATAAGCCTTCAATTTCTTGTTCCCTCTCCTCTTCCTCCAGCACCCCCATGATGCAAATGTTGGTAAGCTTAAAGTTGTCCCAGAGGCTTCTTACACTATCTTTATATTTTTGGATTCTCCAGCTCTATCCATACTGTTTCATAGGCTAGGAGAGCCCTCTTTTTATAGCTGCATAGTATTCAATTGTATAAATGCACCACTGCTTTTTA
>NW_005349925.1:0-796 GCF_000412655.1 Myotis brandtii | reverse complement strand
CTGACAGGCCTGGCCCCGGTCCACCCCGATTGGGGCCAGGCCAGTCAGACCCCACCCGTGCATGAATTCATGCACTGGGCCTCTAGTAACTTATAAAAAATCAACTCAAAATGAGTAAGTAAGTACACAAATTTTAGAAGAAAACATGAAAAAGATTTCCATTCTCTTGAAATAGGCAAAGGATTTTTAGACATGACTCCAAACACAAAAGAAAAAAAAAAGGTAAATTATTAGGTTTCATTAATATAAAAACAGGTTTGCTTTCTGAAAGACATTATTAAGAAACTAAAAGATAAGCTACAGACTTGGAGAAAATGTTTAAAAATCACATATCCAACAAAGACTTGTATTCACAATATATAATGAACATTTAAGGCTCAAGAGTAAGAGTGGGCAAAGTACTGGAACAGACACTTCATCAAAGAGGATATAAGGGTGGTAAACAAGTATGTCAGCCATTAGGGAAATTCAAATTAAAATCACTATGAGATGCCACTATATACCTATTACAGTGGCCACAATAAAAACTACTGCAAATGCCAAGTGCTGTCAAATGTGGAGCAACTGGAACTCTTGATTTCTAGTGGGAATGCAAAATAGGAATGCAATATGTGACAGCAATTCCACCTCTGGGCTTTTACTTTAGAGGCATGAATACTTACGTTGTCACAAAAATCTATGCATAAATGTTTATAACAACTCTATTTACTATTATTGAATAATGAAAACAACCCAAATGTTCTGTAATGGGTGAATAGCTTAACAAACTGTAGTACATCCATACTGTGAAATACTA
>NW_005349924.1:0-257 GCF_000412655.1 Myotis brandtii | reverse complement strand
CCCACTGGAGATCGAGCCTGCAACCCAGGCATGTGCCTAACTGGAATCAAACCGTGATCTCCTGGTTCATAGGTCAAAGCTCAACCACTGAGCTATGCCGGCTGGGCAAATGTTGTATTATTCTTATTGTATATATTTGATTATAAGACAGGCTATGTGAATAGGAAATATCATTTGGCTTATAAAAATTCATTTTTATAGGTAATCTTTTCAAATATGTTCAAATAAAATAGAGAATGCTTGGGCTGCATTTTAAT
>NW_005349923.1:0-2429 GCF_000412655.1 Myotis brandtii | reverse complement strand
GTGGAAGATGTCTAATTATTTATTTATTTATTTATTTTACATTCCACTCGTCCCGTTAACGGCAGGACAAAACAAGGATGTATGCTTGTTAGTTGGACTGCATCCCAGTTTCTTCAAATGCTCCTAAATGAGGGGCATATTACATTTGGGAATTTCATATGAGAGGTGTTTCCTTTTTGTTTATTGGAGGCCCTTTATAAAGCAAATTTTCTGGGAGGCACAATTTATCATTTTATACCATCAAATCTACTAGCCTCCTCATATGTAGGGATTTAGCATGGTGTTAGGCACCACACTAAAGGCATGTTCAAATCTCAACTCCTCCAATTGCCAAAGTTCAAATCTCAGCTCTGCCACTACCTAATTATAGGACTTGGGGCAAGTTACCCACTGAGTGTCTAAATTTCTTCTTCTGTAAGATGAGGATGATACTGAGATTCATCTCATGGGTTGCTGGGAGGACTGAGTGAATTAAGGTGCATGGATCTCCTGAGAACAGGTCTGGAGCATGGTAAGAGTTGAATGAATCTTAAGTATCCTCTGGTCCACGTGTCTGCCTTCATTCCTACTACAGTAAATGTCTGAGCCAGCTCTTCCCCAGGTTTTGCTGTTATCTCCATCCTTCTCTATAAGGATTTTGCTTTGGTAATTTTCTCATTTTTCTCCCTTTGTAATTTCCTTTACTTTACTCTGCCCTATCATCCCACTTACTTCCACCTCCAGTATTACCTCTGTAGTTCAAGATACCATTGGTCATAATGGAGACTGTTGTTCAGTCTTCTGATCAGTCACCCTGCTGTTAACCCTTACAATGTACTGTCACTCAGCAACCCAGGTATTTAAAAATATTTGTGTTTTAAAAATACAAACCAGAATTTATGTATTTCTGTTCAAAAGTAATGTTTTGTAGAGTGGGAAATCTGAACGTTGTAAGATTTTCTAGTCAAAAACAGCTCTTCCAAAGCCAACTGCTGAAGCCTGACAGTCCCTGCTTTTCCAGGTCCAGGGACTTCCAAGTTTTGGAGACAGTCCTGACCAAGACAGGCAGTGCATCGAGAGCTCATTTTCACCCACAGATGGTGTCTGGGGTGAACTCTACTATTATTAGTCCTATAGTTCTACTACTTCCATACTTCCTCAGTGAGCTCTGGGACCCTAGTGCCTACTTACCCTCTAAGCTTCACCCTTCCCAGCCATCTGCTGTGTTTGCCTAGGATATGAGGGTCTAAACTTTTGTTGCTGTCTGCTATAGACACTAGGAACCTCTGCCAGAAGTGGAATCTTTCCTGACTACTAAGTTATTGGATTTGGCTACTCATAATATGCTTAGGTTTTTGTCATTTTTCTTTCCAAGGGGTTAGACTGGGCCTCCATCCCCTCTAGATTATCTGGGGTCTTGCTGGAGGCCACAGGGACCACTTAACATTGCCATTCACCTCACTCTGAATAACATGTCCCCTGTAAGAGGCTCCTGCTGACATGCCTGGCCTGCCAGATTAGAACTCGTTTATTGCCTTCCCCCCACCCCCGGCATCAGTGCTGAAATATGTGAATATCCAAGTTTTATGTAGATTTTGTTTATTTCTGCACAAAAGCAAGGAATAGATTAATTCCCTCTCTTAGTCCTATCCAAAAGCATTCCTACATGATAAACTGATCACAAGAGCCTCTGTCCACCATCCCTTGCCCAACAGGGCTGCAACATATAGCACAAGAATGCAAATAGAGGCCCACATACCATATGCCTGCATATGTAGAGATTATAAATGAAGTGGAAAAATTGCTTAATAAAATCTAACCTCCAACCTTGAGAAATATTTCTTCATAATAATAAAATTAAAATATATGTAAAGATGTTTTCAATATGACCAAAAATTGAAAAAATATTAGATATAAATGAATTTAATTATTATTGCATGCCTGGGTGTTCTGTTGATGAGAATAAAATAAAGAAAATCATAATTTTTAAAAGAATTATTACACTTAATAGTTTATTTTTCTCAAAATATCTGCTTATATCTGGAATAATCAGTCTTTGTCAGGTTTGGACTATTGGTGGTTTTATGTTTTATTGAAAGCATTTAACTATATTTCAGCAAGGTAAACATAAAGAAGGTTAAAAGGAGTAGTCTTTTAGATAGCTAGGTAGCAAGTGTTTGACAGTATAAATTGAATCTTTTTCTTATCTTATAAGGCAGGAGACACTGAGAATGAGTGAAGAAAATTGGACTTCTAAAATGATAAAATATTCAATAACGCTACTGGAACAAAATCTCCTTTTTTCATAACATTCGATTTCCAACCAAATTTATGTTATGTGAAAAAAAGAACACAAACCACTATATAGAAAACACTTAGGTCTCCTATATTTTTTCTTATTTTATTCTTACTTTATTTTTTAACCTCACTTCTTTTTCTTTCTTTTTTTT
>NW_005349922.1:0-1035 GCF_000412655.1 Myotis brandtii | reverse complement strand
GGCATGAATGGGAGGCAACTGATCACTGTTTCTCTCTCACATGAATGTGTGTGTTTTTTCCCTCTCTCCCCTTCTCTCTCTCTTAAAAAAAAAAAAGAATGAACTTGACACTAAAATTCAAAAGCTGGCAAACAATGCATTACTCGACTTCACCTGTGGGTATATTAAGTTCAATGCAAGTTAGTTTATTTGACAAGCCAGCTAATAACAGAACTCAGATGGAATGTAAAATGGGATGGGAAAAGTCTAATGGCCTGTGGACTGGACCTAGTCTCTTGTCTGGAGGAGGGCAATGATAAAATATTTTGGCTGTTTAGAGACAGCAACATCCAAGCCTTGTAGTCATAAGGCAGAGGGTCTATGGGGAAAGGTTTAGACAGGGTAGCTAAGATTAGAGAGAAGGCAATGCAAAGCTCTATTTTACTGTCATTAATTATATGAGTGACTAAAATTAACAAACAGATGAAAAATCGGATAAAGCTAGATGAAACTTAAAAGATCAAACCTTTTGAATATTCCTGCCTAAAATTTTTGGACGGATCAAAGAACGGCCATGCATGTGGAATTTAAAAAAAAATAGTTACAGTAGGAAAAATATGTTATGACAGAATTTACACTCAGAGAAAAAGACAGCAACTCAAGTGTAGTCCTTTCTTTTTTGTCACATTTGTTCAGAAAAAAGACACATACAACAAAGGATAACAAGGGAGCATCAAGGAGGACTGTCCTCTGTAGCTCTAAGTAGTTATAGATAACACTCTAGAGAGCACAGTGGTGGGGTGTCAGGATCAGAAGGTGCATTAGCCCTTTTACTATGATGACATTCAGGAGACACTGTAGGCACTGCCACGTGGCTGCACTTAACTACCTGTAATGAGCTCAGTCAAGTACCACTGAAAATGAGTCATGGGCCTGCATTAAAAAGGTAACTCTGCTATCCGTGTAATATATCAAAAGACGTAATGAAATTAAATCCTTGCCCATCTTAACCCAGATTGTGCTGGCCTCAGCTGTTTGCTTAGCTTTGGGCAATGA
>NW_005349921.1:0-243 GCF_000412655.1 Myotis brandtii | reverse complement strand
GCCTAAGCGACCATTACAGCCAGTTGACTGAATGACAAGTCGACCAACCAGTAGCTATGATGTGCACTGACCACCAGAGGGTAGAGCTCAATGCAGGAGTTGCCCCCTGATGGTTAGTGTGCTCCCACAGACAACCTCCAGTGGCCAGCCAACCTCCCATGGTCCTTTCCCCCTCGCTGGCCAAACTCCCGAAGTCCCTCCCCCCAGACTGGGCAAGATGGCCCTGATCGGCCCCGATCGCCA
>NW_005349920.1:0-358 GCF_000412655.1 Myotis brandtii | reverse complement strand
AAAAAATCAATAAAATATATTTTTAAAAAAAAGAGGAAGGGAGAGGGATAGAGTGAAAGAGAGAAACATCCATGATGAGAGAGAATCATGGATCGGCCGCCTCCTGCACGCCCCACACTGCGGATGGAGCCCACAACCTGGGCCTGCGCCCTGGCTCACAGGTCGATGCTCAACCACGGAGCCACACCAGCCGGGCTATATTTTTAAATATTTTAACGTCGTGAGAGGTGAGTCTGGGGGAGCCACCCTTTGACCAGCCCCGTGGCCGTGGGAATGGAAACCCAGCGGCTTGCTCCAGGGAGAACGGGGCCCTGGCCCGGCTGCGTGCAGCTCTCCCAGACCCACGGTGTGGGGTGAC
>NW_005349919.1:0-309 GCF_000412655.1 Myotis brandtii | reverse complement strand
CGCTTCCTCTCCCTAGATGCTCTGCAAAGAAGAAACAATATAAAAGCAGCCGCCTGGTGACTCCTGACAACCGTCAGTGGGACAGGTCTGGATCCCAGGCTGGCAAGGGTGTCCCACCACCCTCCCGGAGGGCCAAGCGAGCCTCTCTCTATCAGGACCTACTGGGCGCAAGCCCACGGCAGGTGCATTGGGGGGATGAGTAGGAGTGCCAGGTGGCATTGGACTGCTGGTTTCTGCTCAATCCCCGCAGGCCACGCCAAGAACCACACCTGTGCATGAATTTGTTCACTGGGCCTCTAGTCTTTTATA
>NW_005349918.1:0-268 GCF_000412655.1 Myotis brandtii | reverse complement strand
CACCCATCCAGGGCTCCTTGATGAATTGCCCCAAAGATGTAGGCCGGAGCCAGGGGTCCTGCTCCCGGCATTGCCGTGCAGAGCTGTCGGGACTCACGGGGCCTGCCTCTGTGCTGCACATGCAGTGTCAACTCCCTGCCCACCTGCACGTACCCACTGCACATGCAGCCTCCTGGTGATGGATTGTTACAGTGTGAGGGCATGAGGGCTTCACAGCGTGATGGCGTGACAACCACATAGGCTTTTATTAGTATAGATATGCATAACC
>NW_005349917.1:0-347 GCF_000412655.1 Myotis brandtii | reverse complement strand
ATTCACCTATTGATAGCCATTTGGGTTGTTTCCAGATCTTGGCTATTGTGAATAGTATTGAGATAAACATAATTCTTGTCAAATTCCTGTTTTCATTTCTTTGAGTATAAACCTAGAAGTGGAAGTGCTAGATCTACTTTAATTTTTTTGTGTGTGGAACCTCCATATTATTTTCCATAAGTATTGAACTAATTTACATTGCCACTAACACTATTTATGGGTTCCCTTTTCACCACATCCTCAACAGCACCTATTGTCTCTTCTTGATGATAGTCATCCCAGCAGGTGTGAAGTGGTATTTCATTGTGGGTTTTATTTGCATTTCTCTGATGATGAGTAATGTTATG
>NW_005349916.1:0-264 GCF_000412655.1 Myotis brandtii | reverse complement strand
AAAAAAAAGGCTAAAAATGGAAAAATTAGCAGAAGAGAAGTGTCCAAAAGAGAAAGAAGATGGTAGCATGGTCAAACAGAACTAGAGGAAACATGGAAAATAAGCAGAAAGAAAGAGTGACAACACTAAAACAGCAAAAATAATTTAAAAAATTAAAAATAGGTGAAAATTATCCATTGTGCTATGATTTTTAAGTTCTCTGGTAAGTATGTCAATATCAGGTTCAATAGAATCATTCAGATAGAAACCAGGCTGCAATATAAT
>NW_005349915.1:0-1155 GCF_000412655.1 Myotis brandtii | reverse complement strand
TTTTTTAAAAAAGTATAGTTTACTACCATTCCTCTTAAAAAAGAAAAACATAAATACCATGTACAAATGCACTGACTTTCCTTGAAAGGGTGAATAAGAAATGTTAACAGTGACTCCCTCCAGAAAGGAAGCTGGATTACCAAGGGATGAGTGAGAGACTGACCTTTCATCACTCACCTTTTTCTGTCTGGGGAATGTTATGTCCTGGGCCTGTATCGCTCTCTTAAAGACAATACAGCTTAGGAAACAATGGTACTTCCACCCCAAACACTGTTCCTCCCCCTGCGCTCATCCTTCAGTCTCAGCTCAAACATGGCTGCACCAGGGGGGCCTTCTCTGGACCCCAATGGCAGAGGCCTCCCAACACATGAGTCAATTCCTGTGGACTTCTTCACAGCCTCCTCACAACTCTAATTCGGAATCTGCCCTATTTAATGCTCTCTACCCAGTGACTGGAACTATGCCTGGCACATCCCAGGAGCTCACCAAATGTCTGCTGACAGAATTAATGAGAAGACAGGTTCTCAGAGAAGCTACAAAACCAAAGGCCCATAATCCATCAAGACAAGAGGACTCCCTGCTGAGTGCCAGACAACGATGACTGGACAGACCAGGAACATAAGGTTTAGCAGTGAACTTCAACAAACATGGCCAGGCTGATCCAATGCCAAGATGGCTGCCAGGAAATCTCGCTTTGCTACCAACAGCTGTGTGATCCTGGGCAAATCCCTCCATCTGAGCCTTACTGTTACCAACTGTCAAACAAGAGAATTCAACAAAATTAATGGCTTTTCAAGCCCTTCCTTGCTTTTAAACTGTTTAAAAAACAAAAGTGGGACTGCTCTGATTGATGTAGGGCGGGGGGTGGCTAGAGCCTGGCTCATTCCACTCTCCCCTTTCCTCACCTGGGCCCCAGACAACCCACTGCTCCATGGGACTGAGTTTGACACGCAGTCTATTAAATGACAGCTAAAGTCCCTCCCACACCTCACATTCTATGACAAACCTATTTCTTCATCAATGAGTGTTCTTCCTGGGTATGAAACGAGGAAATTGACCATGATCATTCTTGGAGCATGACAAAGGATGTTTCCAAGAGGACAAGAGAAAAATTCTGCATGCCACCAGGGCCAGCAAACCCTATTAGGTCTTCAG
>NW_005349914.1:0-878 GCF_000412655.1 Myotis brandtii | reverse complement strand
AACTGAGTAAATTTGAAGATCTAATTGGCTTTATTAAATGATTCGTGGATTGGGCAGCATCCCATCTAACAACTACAAGAGCATTGGGGAGGTTTTTATAGGAAGAAGGATGGAGCAAGGAGATATTAACAAAAACGAACGGTTTGTTTGGGGACCAGGACATTTTTTTTTAAGGGGGAGGATTTTTATCATGCAAATGGACTCTCTTTCTATGGGGATCGTGGATGAACAGGGCCCTTGTGACAGACAACCTTGCTGGTGCTTGAGAAAGGAAAGGATGTCTAAGCTGCTGCTGGGACTTGATCAGTAACCAAGGGAACAGAAAATTCCTAACCACGCCACATATACTTTCCAACAGTATCCATTAAAAAGAGAAATGGTTGTAGAAGGCAGTGACTGTTCTTTCTACATCCTGATAAAAATATAAAAATAATTGCTTCCAGAACCCTTCCCATGGCTCCAGATTCCAGTGCTGAATGACCCTTCCTTATCTGTATATTCTCTCCACCTGATGGAAAGCCATTACTCCTTGACTATATGTAACTAACCAAAACAGCTGATGCATAGCTATATTCTTCTTTGTTCCCCCCTCTCCCGGCCTATATAAATATCCCTGAACTCTGCTCTCAGGCAATGTCCTCAGATGTGCCCAAATAAATCTCTCTTCCTAAATCTGTAAAAGTTCAAGTCTTCTTTTCCTTGATATGCTTGATGAGAAAGTCCAGACTGCATGAGATTACATTTCTGGGAAAGGTTGAAACTGCAATTAAATCCATTTGGAGGGAGTGGGAGGGGCATGGGGAAGGGAAGATAAGGCTGAAGAACTCCGGAAAATGGGTCAAAAGCTTCCAATTCTTAAAGATATCCTCATAGGGGAG
>NW_005349913.1:0-275 GCF_000412655.1 Myotis brandtii | reverse complement strand
AAGTGGGCAGGTGAGCAGTGGGCTACACATAAACGCCTTGGCAGGCCTTGCTGAGGAGCCCAGCTCCAGTCCCTGCTGCCGGGACTCGGCTATTGACTCCTCTGACTCAGTTCCCTTGTTGGTGAAATGGGGATAATAATTCCTGCTGCCTCTGCCACGCGAAAGGATCAAACTGCTCCGTGCTGGGCCAGTGCTGGGCTTATGAGGGTGTGCTTGTAGACACAGCCAGGACTCATCCTTCTGCAAAGCACCCTTCTAGTCACAGCCTTGTCTGC
>NW_005349912.1:0-410 GCF_000412655.1 Myotis brandtii | reverse complement strand
GTCCATGGGAGAGGAATGCATAGATGGGGCTTGGAGACGCAAAATGCTTATCTTACTTGTACAGAGGATAGAGGAAGGCGACAGGATATAGGGGAAGGATGATATCCATTCACAGCGGCTAAAAAAAAAGTCATAGGATATCAGGAAGAAGGATACATATTTTCCACAAAGGACAGAGGAATGATGCAAGATAAGGGGGGAAAAAGGAGGGCACCATGTGGGCTTTGGCCTTTGAAACTGATACTATGACCAATAGGGATAGCATTGGGGTCCAAATTAAGAAGGGCCCAATTAGAAGGGGTCAGGTTGAAACAAAGAACTACAGCATATATAAACTGGAGACACAGGGACATGAGAAAGTTTACAGATTTAGAGATTTTTAGATATCAGATTTTTGGATTTAGATTTTT
>NW_005349911.1:0-381 GCF_000412655.1 Myotis brandtii | reverse complement strand
ATTGGGGTGACATTGGTTAATGAAATTATATACGTTTCAGGTATACAATTCTATAATACATTATGTGTATATTGTGTATTCACTATCCCAACCATCATCATTGGCTTTTAACTAGAAAACATTAGAACATACTTTTGATACGTGGAGTTTGGGGCACAGAATCTCCCCTTTGTGGATTCTTACCCTATGAAGTTTGAAGAATAAACTCGTGAACTAAAGGCTTCTTTAGTAAAACATGTGGAAGTTTATTGGAAGCATGTACAAATTTTGCCTGGGCAGGGGTCCCCAAGTGGGAAAAACCTTCTCTTTCTCTCTCTAATGGGAAAAAATCAAACCAAAAATCTTCTGAGTCTCTTTGTCTCCTGGTTTATAAAGGCTGCA
>NW_005349910.1:0-255 GCF_000412655.1 Myotis brandtii | reverse complement strand
TGTAATAGACATTGCAAAAAACAAACAAACAAACAAACAAAAAACAATCAAACTAGGAAAAGTTGGAGGAATACAAGGACAGTGAGAAAAATGAGATAAGTCTTCCCATCTAACATAACAAGTGAACACTCAGACACGAATCTCTCAATTATTATTGGAAAGAAACCAATTGTAGGGGCCACAATACTGAGGCTCTAGTCCCAGCTCCATCATTTTTATGTGACCTTGGGCTCATGTCTTCACCTCCATTGGTTT
>NW_005349909.1:0-265 GCF_000412655.1 Myotis brandtii | reverse complement strand
ACACTCACACACACACTCACACACACTCACACACATATACACACATACACTCACACACACACTCTCACACACACACACACACACACACACACCCTGTGTGCATCGAGGCAGCGGCCCCTGCCCGCCTGCGCCTCCCCCATCCGCGGAGACTGCCATCATGTAGCCATGGCGACCCTGTGTCTGCGTCACATGTGCATCTGCAGTTGCCAAGGGCTTCCCAAACAACATCACTTCCTTCCTCTTACAAGTGGAGAAACTGAGGCCC
>NW_005349908.1:0-1586 GCF_000412655.1 Myotis brandtii | reverse complement strand
CCTTCCTCTCTGAAATCAATACAAATATATTAATAAAAACAAACAAAAATGTAAACCGAAGCCTCAGTCAGGAAAACGGGGAAGTGACTGAGGACTGCACAGGCACAGAAATGACTGCAGATTAGGGACCAAGTGAGCAGTCAAGACCCATCTAGTCACACACTCTTTGTAGTTAAAAGGGGCACATCCACCCAGAAAAGCAGGCTGATGAACTAGCCCACTAGCCCTTTGGAAGAAAAAAGCTGCATCACTCTTTCATTGCTCACACAATAAATTTCAGTGGATCAAATACATAAAGAAAGAAAGGAATATTTATGTAATCGTGGAGTGAGGAAGACCTTTCTAGGCATAATACAACATTTTAAACCCTCTGAGGAATGATTATCAACTCAAACGACATAAATATAAAAAATCGTTTGTACACCAAAGAAGCAAACAAGCAAGCAAACCCCCAAAGTTAATTGAATTCATTCAGTTCTGTGTGTTTAAATCTTATCTATTTTCTCATGAATTTCATAAGATACTGCCAGCTGAATGCCCCCACACTGCTGTGGTTGGATTGGACTGTGTCCTCCAGGAGATGTGTTCAAGCCCTGACCTCGGGCGCCTGGGAATGTGACCCTGTTTGGAAATGGGGTGTTTGCAGATGTGATCACGTTAGGATGACGCTCTCCTGGATTTATGGTGGCCCTGACTCAGTGGCTGGTGTCCTTACAAGAAGAGGACAATTTAGACACAAACACACACAAAGGGAAGACAGTCGTGAGGCTGGGGGCAGCAATCGGAGCGACGAGGCTAAGGAACGGCAGGTTCACTGGAAGTGACCAGAAGCTAGAAGCGAGATGCGGGACAGAGTCTCCCTGAGAACCTCAGAGGGGGCCCGCCCTGCCAACACCTTGATTTTGAACGTCTGGTCTCCAAAACAGAGAGAATAAATGTCTGTTGTTCTAAGCCACCTGGTTTGTGGTAATTTATTACAACAGCCCCAGGAAACTAACACACACATTAGTATCCAATATTAGGGCTTATTAAACTTAACTTTGTTAATATAAAACTCTGTGTCAGTTACACATTAGCACATACATGAATAAAAATCTGAAATAGCGTCAAGCAACAGCAGCAGGTAATGCTGGAGGACGAGGACCAAGAGGGCTTTCACTCCACACGCATTTGCACAATCTGACTATTCTATAAATTGCATGTGTTGCTTTTAGAACAAGATGCAATTTTAAAAGAGAAAATGTACAGAAGCCTGCCATAATGTCATGAGTGGAATCCAGAACATTCTATTGTGTGAAATGAAAGGCCGTGACGTTGGGGCATGAATCGACCAAGAATGAACACGAGCAGCTAGCCAGCCAAGACTTCCAGGTGTCCAGCTGCCCCTTTCCCAGCCCGTCTTGGTCCCAGGTGGGCCTTGTTGCCAGCATGGTGATTGTCTGTGCTGGTTAAAGATCCAGGGGGTTGATTCTGAGTCTTGGAGTGGCTAGGTTTCCTGGGATAATGGCTCTATCCCCGGAATCTCCCAGTCAGTTGGCACCTGTTTCATGGGCCAGCTGGGGAGACCGGGCCTGAGGAATTCAGCC
>NW_005349907.1:0-541 GCF_000412655.1 Myotis brandtii | reverse complement strand
CACTTACCGAGCAACTAATATGAGTCAAAGCCAGGCACTGTGATGAACTGGGATTTCATAAATGAATGCCATATCGTGGACTCCCAATTAATTCAGTTGGTTAAGGGTGACAAATAACAACAACAGCAACAAAGATGTGATATGATATATTTAAATTATCACATAGTGACTGTGCATGTGTTTTTCTCCAATTGGAACATCTTCTTTCCCCACTTTCAAACATGACTTCTCTCTTCTCCATGTTGAATGTAGCTCTATATTCCACTCGTGGATGTATATTCAAGCTTTTATCATACTGTATTATTTCTATTGTCCCTGTTTCACTAATCCCTACATTCTTGAGGCCAGGAATTATGTACTTTTTCCTTTTGGTCTCCAATGCTCAGCCTAAAACAAGTTCTAAATAATGAGCAATATAATAGAAGTAAATATGGAATAATAATGACATATAAAGAATTTCTGAAGGCATAGATTAGCACAAAATCAAATACTTTTTATAAAAAGATAAAAATATAATGCACAATTGTCAGTAAAGTAATCA
>NW_005349906.1:0-1083 GCF_000412655.1 Myotis brandtii | reverse complement strand
ATGGATGGATGGATGGATGGATGGATGGATGGAATGGTGGATGGATGATGGTGGATGGAATGATGGATGGATGATAGTGGATGGATGAGCCTCTGTGTTTTTATGGGAGTCAAAGTCTCTACCTTCAGGGCAGAGTTTTCTGTTGTAAAGAGCTTTGTTTACCCCCTTGAGCCGGAGTTGATTCCAGGCCTGGCTCCATGCTTTCACTGGAAGCCAAAGAGGTGAACTATGGAATGACAGCTGCTCAGCTTTCAGCTCTGAGGATAGTGACACACTGTTGCCAAGGGACCAGTCCTTTCATTTGCACTGGCCAGCTCAACGAATCGTGTCATAAGGGCTTGTTCAATCTGAAAGAATAATTCTGTCTTCTATATCAGTGACCTTTCTCATGTCCGTGGCCTTGCTGCTTGAAGTGTGGTCCACAGACCAGCAACATTGATACAACCTGGAAGCTTGTGAGAAATGCAGACTCCCTGGCCCCACTTCTCCCAAATCAGAATGTGTAGTTTAATAAACTTTCTGAAGATTCATGAACACATTCAAGTTTGAGAAGCACTGACTAAAGAGAACTTTGACCCTGGGAGGAGTTTGTTACCAGAGTGTGAGTTGGAGTCAATCTTTTTTAAAAACAAATAAATTGATTGCAGTAACATTGATCAGAAACATTTGAATCAACCTGAATAAAAGCCAAAGACCATATAAACATATACTTATGTTTTTGAGGCCTTAAGTTTTTGGACTTTTTAACTCACTTGTTTTCCATTTATTTTATTAAGGAGGATATAATTTATATCTAGTAAAACTCACTCTTTTTAGTATATAGTTCTATGAATTTTGACAATTACATCACTCTTACATATAAAATTCACTCTTTTAGTATAGGGTTCTATCATTTTTGATAAATGCATATAGTCACATAACCGCCACCACAATCAAGATTATAGAACAGTTTTCTCATCTCCAAACATTCCCTCAAGCTCCCGCTTCGTAGTTCATCTCTCCTGTCACACCTGCCCTGGTGGTCCGTTGATCTCTTTCCTGTCCCACTAGTGTTGCCTTTTCCAGAATATCACGCAAGTGGAC
>NW_005349905.1:0-974 GCF_000412655.1 Myotis brandtii | reverse complement strand
GTCTAATTTTCAGCAAAGTTCCTGCAAGTTTGATAAGTCAGTTTCCCAGCTCACAGAAGCTTATAAATAGTAAATAAGAAAAATGGATTAAGAAGAAGAGGAGCAAAGACATGGCCTTGAGTCGGGTAGGGGGGTGTCTATGATGATTAATGAGACAGTCTTACTCTTAGAATCCCAACACCTAGATAAGGATAGCTTAATTGTGAATGAAAAAGAATAATTACAAAAATCAAACCACACAAAAAAGGCTATTTCATGGAAAGGCAAGACAATTAATATTTTCAACGTATTTCAAAGAGTTTACTTGTCCTTGCAGCTTTTGCTCTTTTGCTGTTCATTATAACAATTGATTGTTTTACGATACCCTATCTGAGTAAGACAAGACTAACTTATATTTATCCACTACATTTCACTATATAAGGGACACACACAATAATTGGGAAATCTATAAATGCTGTGTTTTGAAATAAAGATAAGCTCTTAAAATTAAGCTTAAGTCAGCTAGAAAATTATCTTTTATAGAAGCCTGTTCCCTGAACATGTTGATTAGGATCCTTCATTGAAATTTAAAATTATTTTGGGACCTTGAAAACTATGGAAAAAGGGCATTAGCATTCTTATGAATCTAATACTGTAGTTCTAGTGATTTCTATAGTAATATCATGCAAGATTTTTAAAAATCTGTGTTATGCTTTGTAGTTATGAGAAACAGTCCTTAAGATTTAGCAAGTAATAAGGGAACAGGGCAAACAACTGCCTTCAAATCCTGGCTTCATCATTTACTAACTTGCATGGCATAATTAGCTCACATATAGGGTAGCCTTGCCTACATCATTGATGTCATCAAAAATAGTTAAAATTTACCTGTTTGATTATTTCAGATTATAAATGATCTTTGATTCTCTTAATTGTTATGGTACTGAAGAAAAACAGATAATATGAGCTAAAAGCTGTGCTTTTATTATTCAATTTAG
>NW_005349904.1:0-2276 GCF_000412655.1 Myotis brandtii | reverse complement strand
ACCATGTTTCTCTTTTATTAGTGTAGATAATTTCATGCACACATGCATATAGATGGACATAACATTTGCATTCATCCCAAGGAATCCCTGCATGCCTAAAGCATATATATGATATCCCCATGTTAGAAACCCTTGTCCTAGGACATGGGAGGACTAATCAAATTAAAAAACAGTCCTAAAGAACTAGAAGTAATTACTCACTGCCTCTCTTTCCCTTATGAAATCTTCCAAGTGCAACTTTCCCCCCCACAAACCCACTTAGGGTGAGATAAGATGGCTTGTTGAAGGCCACGTGCTTTACTTTCTGTACTGGATCCTATTCTTCCAAGGAGACTCAGTAATGTCCCCTCCATTCTGGATGTTGAACATGGAAGAGAATTTAAGTCTTCATTAGTTGAGACCCCTTAGTGGAATAATAAGAAAAATGAGGTCAGAGAAAGGGAAGAAATGTGCTAAAGGTTACACAATTCATCTCAGCCTTTCCATATTAACTAGTTTCAGACTCTTTGAAAAATAATGCAAAATTAATACTCATATTTCTTAAAACTATTAAACTCCAGGACTGTCTCCTATAATCTCTCATGTGGGATCCCCATGACCAATTTAACAATTCAAATACTTTCAGAATAACAATATTCTATTTGGTGGCTAAGATTTCTTTTAGAACACAGTAAAATATGTCTATATTTAATTTTCTAATATATCTGTTGCACTCTGAATTTTCTTTTTCTTCTGATGGACTCAACTGAATTCTCAAAGATAGCTGAACAATTTATTGCTCCCATATAATTTTATATTCCTCTGCAGAGATAACACAGTAATTATCCACAATGATTGGACAAGTGCCAGGAGTGTACTTGCATTGCTTTTTTTTTTGGCTTTTAGCAAACAGAGTTTTATTTGGTAGAATACATAACAGTGACACAAAATTATTTACTGCTTCAAAACACTTCCTGTGTTCAACACCAATGATTAATCCCTGATATAGAGTTTCTGTTTCTCTACACTCCATCTTCAGTTAGATAGGAGGGCCAGTGCTCATCCACACACCATCAGTCTTCTTGGAATTGCCCTCTCTGAGACATCCTTGAACCTCTGAGTTAATGACAATTGAGTACCTTGGACCTGTGATTTGAAAGCAGCAAAATGCAGGTGTCACCTGCAAGGCTTCGTGACCAATTTCCCAACACTAAGTCAGAACAGGAGGAAAGACTGAATCAGAAGACAGAAGAGAGGGAGACAATAGATATGTAAAGACCCCACAGGCTCCAAACCTTGGCAGAAACTCATTAAGACGCACACCTAAGATGACTCTCCACAGAGCTCCAGCAGCTCACCAACTAGACGAGTATAATTGTGGTGTGATATTTTACTGGGATATTAGTGTGTGTTTTACCCTTTGTTCTTGCTGTATTTTTTCCCCACCTTGATTTAAGCCCTTGGGCCACTCTCTTTTGAAGAGGCAGTCGGGGCTGTAAGATGAAAAGCAGAATTATCTGAAGTTGGCCTCTGTTTCTAGCTTTAGCTCTTCAACAGGAACAGAAGCACGTGTCCTCTCTTTGACCTGGGAGCCTCAGTAATGACAGATTGAAGTGTGTTCCCTCTTCTAAGCCCCACAGAGGCTCACGGTCAGGTTTAAATTGGTTTGAAGAAACCCACTGCAACCTCTTCTCAAGTATTCATGATGTAAGATTCCTTTTTTCTATGTAGTTTTCTTACATGCCCTGTCTTCACCTTCTCCTCTACTCCAACACCTGCAGTGTCTCTGTGGTATAATATGAACCCCCACAGGAGCCAGGTGGACCTGTCCCTTGGAACTGGGGACATCTACAGGGTATTCAGTCCACACCCTCAGCTAACCAAGTTAATGGAGATCCTTGACCATTTACTGAGATTACAGGTGTCTTAATCCATCTGGGCTGCTGTAGCAAAACACCATAGACTTGGTGGCTTATAAACACCAGAAATCTATTTTTCACAGTTGTGGAGGCTGAATGTCCAAGATCAGGGTGTCAGCATAGTTGGGTTCTGGTTATAGACTGTTGATGTTCTCACATGGCAGAAAGAGGGCCAAGAAAGCTCTCTGGGGTCCTTTTATAAGGGCACTAATCCCAGTCATGAGGACTGCATCCTCATGATCTAATTAGCTCCCAAAGGCCCCACCTCCTAATAAAATCACTTTGGGTGTTAGGATTTTAATATATGAATTTGGGGGTGAGGTTGACACAAAATCCAATCCATTGCACAGATTCCATTGCACCTACTGGTACTTGATT
>NW_005349903.1:0-260 GCF_000412655.1 Myotis brandtii | reverse complement strand
GGCCACAGGTGGTTGGCTGGCCAGCCCTGCCCCTGATTGGGGTAGGGGGGCTGATCTGAGGTGGGGCCGGGCAGGGGGAGGGGCTGCAGGAGGTTGGCCAGCTGGCTCCGCCCCCTATTGGGTAAGGGGGCAATCACGGGTGGGGCCAGCTGGGGGGAAGGGCTGTGGGCCAATCGGGGTGGTGGAGGCCCATCAGGAGCAGGGCTGGCCAGGGGGAAGGGCTGCAGGAGGTTGGCGGCAGGCCCAGCCCCCTATTGGGG
>NW_005349902.1:0-255 GCF_000412655.1 Myotis brandtii | reverse complement strand
CTCACCCCTGGGGCCGCCCTGCTGCTTCTTTCCTTGCTAGTCAACTAGGAATGGAATGAATCAGGCCCCTTTTGTTATTAGCTCTGGTGGCAGATGGGCTGGCCGCCTTCCTCTCAAACCTACCCACCTCTTGATCAGAGACCAAGTATCAGTTTGGCAAAAATGAAAAAAAATTGAGAAGGAAAAAAAATCAATAAATGAAGTAGTGGGGCGGGGCTGGGGAAAGGTTATATTGTTAGGTATTTGCAGATAAAC
>NW_005349901.1:0-286 GCF_000412655.1 Myotis brandtii | reverse complement strand
CCTATATAATAAAAAGGTAATATGCAAATCGACCTAATGGCAGAACTGGCTGCTATGACCTGCACTGACCACCAGGGGGCAGACACTCAACACAGGAGCTGCCCCCAGCCCGCAGGCCCCAATCGCTCGATCGGGCCAACCTCTCGGTCTCTTCCCCTGCCCGGCAGGCTCCGATCACCTGATGGAGAATGGGGAACCGGGGGTGGGTGGTGACAGGGGGTGGAGCCGGGAGCCAGCTGCCGGCAGCCTGGGAAGATGGCAGGCCAGGCCTAGGGACTGTACCTGT
>NW_005349900.1:0-428 GCF_000412655.1 Myotis brandtii | reverse complement strand
CATCACTGGCCTATACTATGCACATAGGCCCATGCACATGTGTGCACATGCAGCCGTGTGCGTGTGTGTGCAATGCATGCAAATTACCGCACACACCCGTGTGCACCCAGCGCCTTTGCTCCTGCAACCAGCTGCCTGCTCTCCCTGCACAGGACCTTCCCAGACTCCCTCCCTCTCTCCCTCCTTCCTCCCCTGTGGCAACCACACCTCCCAGGTACCTCTCCCTCCCCCTGCAGCTCAACCCCTCGCTCCCACCGGAACCGCCAGCCCCATGGCCTCGCTCTGGCTCACCACGGTGCTCCTGGCTCCCGCCTGCGTTCTGCTGCACGAGGACCAAGGTAGGCCGCCCACCTGTGCAGGGCAGGTGCTTTGGATTGAGAGGAAACCATCACATCGATACTAATAAAAGGGTAATATGCTAATTAGAC
>NW_005349899.1:0-1083 GCF_000412655.1 Myotis brandtii | reverse complement strand
CAAGTCCCACCAAATCCAGAACTGCCTGAAATCTCAAGTGAAAGTGCTGCTAATCAAATAGTATCCAGGTCATCAATTGAATAGTAACCACAGCCCCAAATTCCTGGGTGGGTTTAGAATTTAAAGATACTCTATTCCTGGTTAGAAACACCCTCTTAATCTTGAGGAGCCTGGGCTTTCCCAGGGGTTGGAGGAGCAGACACTCACTAAGCCGGTAGACAGACGTTATGTCAGTTTGAGCAAGTGCATGAAGGAAGCTGGTGCTCTCAGCTTTCCCATCACTTCCCAGGACTCCCAGAGAGCATCTCTCTTCATCACTGAAAAAGGCGGAGTTCTTGCTCCTGTATTGAGACAAAAGACATGGACACAGATCAGTGAGAGGTTCCAGGCATGACTCCTTCTCCCTCTCTGTGAGGACGTAGTGAAGGACATAGAGAAGCCATCACCCATGTGCCACAGCTAAAGTCAGACTGTGCCTCACTGTTGTACAGTGTATTAATTTATGGCTGAGAAGAAAGCTGTTAAAACTCCATCCCCCAAGAAAAACAAAGCCCTTCTCTCGACTCCTTCCCTTTCTTCAAGACCATGTGGTGCCTATTTTTAATGGCAGAAACAGGAATTGGTTTCCCTAATTGTAAGCGTTGGAAAAGAACCATTAAAAAAAGTTTCTTTGTTAGGTTATTGCAAGAAAATGCTAGGGACAGGTGACACAATCTAGAGGGACAATGAAGAAAGCATGGTATGGTCAGAAGGGACCTTTCCCAACTGCCCACATCAGATTCCATAGCACAGAACAACAATGTCACATAGCATCGAGAGAGAAATAAAATGCTAAAGAGTAGAAGTGGGTAGAAAAAGGACCAGGAGCTGGAAGAAATAATCCTATATAATAAAAGGCTAATATGCAAATAGTCGTGATGCTCTCACACCGTAATGACTGATCAGCAGGAGGCTGCGTGCATGGAAGGCGCGGGTGGGTGGGGCTGCATGTGCAGCGAGGCCAGGTGACATGAGGCTGCGTCCCCTGCCCGGCATTGGTCAGGGACGTGACACTGTTATTGTTTATTTATTAATAAATTTATA
>NW_005349898.1:0-870 GCF_000412655.1 Myotis brandtii | reverse complement strand
ATAATTTATCATCCAATTGAAATAATTATTAAAATAGCAAACCATTTCTTCTGCTTTCAGCAAAAATAATGATTGGATGAAAATGACTTGCCAGGTAATGAACTGTCTCTTGATTAAATAGAATAATATAGGCTTAAGTTGCCATTCTTTAGTAAATAGACTACGTACTTGCACAGCTCTGTCATAAAATGTGCATTTTAGATTGAAATATAGATAGAACAAATCCCACTGTACATTTTCTCTGCTTCACCCCAGTGGAAACATTTTCAGAAGCAACTTCTAAATGTATAATTTTCAAAGGTGGTTTTTTTTTCAAAACATTTTTTTGTTTAAGATTAATACCATTTATTCACTCTTATCAAGTCCTTAGAGAGTCAAGACTCATACTGTTGATTACAACTAAATCAATTATAAGATAAAATGAGTGGAGACATCATCAGGAAGGCATTTCAAATGTGGGTGAAAATGGTATACAACAACATAAGGTCTCCTTTTAATTGACCCCGAGTAATACTAATTACTTTAATCCAGTTTATGATACAAACACAAGGACTACAGAAATATTTAATTAACCCATCAGAATACAAACTTGCTTAAATCATTATTCAATTATTGGTTGTAAAGAAATAACTTTTAGCTTTATTGACAAGAATGAAATAGCTATGTCTAGAAATGACTTACCCATTTAATAATTATATACCATAATTACACCTACTTTTACTCTCTAATAAAATCAAAGACTTGATTTCTATTGTGATCTTCACTATTTCAAACATATTTACCAAGTATGATATAAATAAAACTGATAAACATTTCTATGTAACAGACATACCTTCTATATTCATCATTTAGTAGAAGACAGCATTGAAG
>NW_005349897.1:0-915 GCF_000412655.1 Myotis brandtii | reverse complement strand
TTTTTTCTTTAAAATTGATTTCCTCTATAATGAGGTTACCTCCAAATAAGTTTACATTTTGAGGTGCTGGAGGACTCCAACATACATATGTATTTTTTTTGCGGGGGGAACACATTCAACCCATAAGACCACATCACCATAGTTAAAACTCTTGATCTTTGCACCACAAAACTTGATCTTCTTTCAGTGTTGCCCGTGTCGCTAAAAAGCACTTCCAAATATACACACCAGACACCTAGAAGTTCCAGACACCTCCTTCCCTCAACTGCCTCCTCATCCAAATCCATCACAAATGTTCACCTGTTTGGCTTCCTGACCACCTCTCCAGGCCATTCCTATCTCCTCTATCACCAATGGAGTGCAAGCCAAGTCATCTCTCATGTCCATTCATATCTGCCCCTCTGTAATCCATCCTCTACTACAGCCAGAATGTTCTTTTCAAAGTGCAGATGTCATCTGAACATCATCCATCTCCAAACCCTGCAGTGGTACCCCGTCAATGCTCATAGATTAAAGACATTCTACCAAGTGGGCCCTGCCAACTTCTGTGGCCATCTCTCGCACTACACTCTCCTGGGCTCACTTCCTGTCTCTCAGAGCTCACATTCCCCATGCCACCTCCTGCACAGAACCCCTGTCAGCCCTTGAGACCCCCACTTCACTCTCACATCCCATGCTCACCTCAGAAAAGCCTCCCTCACAGGCAGTCCCTCTTCTAGAGTACCTGGACATTTTTCTGCTCAGCATTTATCAGATATTTTAGAGTAACTTGTGAAATTATTAGATTAATATCTTTCTTCTGCTCCACTGCTCATGGATAAGCTCCAGGAGAGTAGGGATATCATTTCTTTGTTGTCATTGTTGTTCACCATTAGACTCCAAGCATTTAACACAGGGACTCACACATAATTGCCA
>NW_005349896.1:0-1335 GCF_000412655.1 Myotis brandtii | reverse complement strand
ACAGGTTGGCGACCCACAGGTTGAGAACCGCTGCTCTTGAGCCTTTGCCCTTCACGATCCCTGGGATTCCCCAATTAGGCTTGAGGCTGACCCTGCTCCAATTATCAGGCCTGAGTGGTTTAAAATGTAAGATGATTTTGTCACTCTGAAGAACAGGACAATAACTATAAAAATAATACATCTACTGTCATTTATTGAGCATAAGTCCCTGTTTTAATGACTGAACCTTGAATTTTTAGGAAGTTATTTAGACCTCCTAATGACCTTGTATGATGAATTCAAGTATTCCTCCCATTTTACAGAGGGGTAATCTGGGCAAGGAAAGGGAGCTAACTTGACCTTAATCACAGCTATTACAGTGGAGAAGCCAGAAGGCAGAGGTTCAGCAGGCTAACTGCAGAATTATTAACCACTGAGCAAAACAAAACAAGAGAAAACAAATAAATAGAAAACAGCCTGCCACAGGGGAGGACTAGTCTTAAAGGTCTTTTTCACTGTTAGACCTATGGAGGATGTTGGGGTGGCATATTTATCTAAGGAGGAAGTTTTGTGGGGATCAAAATAATTTAGGTGTCTTCAACTTTGACATTAGACAAGAAGAGGTACAGGGCTCATTAACAATGATAACATGCCTAGTTATTTATCATAATTTTATATGATATAATTAAATCTGCAAGTGCACATATAAATGTATAAAATAATATAATATGTATAATTAACAATATATACTATATATGAGATATATAATACATACTGTATTGATTATAAGGTGTTTTATAAAATGTGATATTTAACGCATGTAGTTCTTATTATAGTTTTATTAAGATATTGCATACCATCAAATTCAGCCAGTTAAAGTGTATAATTCAACAGTTTGTAATATAGTCACAGGTTTGCGCAACCATCACCACTATCTGATTCCAAAACATTTTCATCAACCCCCAAAGAAACTCCATACCCATTAGCTGTCACTCTCTATTCCTTCCTCCCTCCAGTCAGTGTCTGGTAACAACGAATCTACTTTTTGTCTCAATGGAGTCCCCTATTTTGGACATTTCATATAAATGGAATCATATGTGATGGGCTTCTTTCACTTAGTATAACGTTTTCAAGGTTTCTCCATATTTTAGAATGTATTAATATATCATTCCTCTTAATGGCCAAATAACATTGTATTGTATGGATATACCACTTTTTGTTTATCTGTTAAATCACCTGATGAACATTTGGGCGGTTTCCACTTTTTGGTGATTATAAACAATGCTGCTATTAGCACTCATGAACAAGTTTTTGTATGCACATATTATTAATTTACCTAGATGTGGAATTGCTGAA
>NW_005349895.1:0-389 GCF_000412655.1 Myotis brandtii | reverse complement strand
CCTCAGTTCAGAAGAAAATAGTTTGAATTGCAGGTCAGCAAACTGACCAGCTATTGTCCTTCTACACAGCCATTAAATTCTCAGAGGCTCAGTTTGCTCATCTGCGAAATGGGGGTTGAGAAAAACTGCCGCCTCTCAGTGCGGTCGTGACTGTTGAATGTGGTCATGTGTATGTCAGCGATTCAAGAACACAGTTCCCTTCCTTCCTTCCCTGCCTCACCCTTGCAGCATCTTAACTCCCATTCAGATGAATACAGCCACGACGGAATGCTGGTTAACAGCCGAAATCTCATTTAGAGTTCTTTACTGCCCTCTTCCAAGCCGTCAAATCGCTCAGTGCTTATGTTTCTTCCTGGTGCTGGGGACAATCAAATAGGCGCGCACGATGC
>NW_005349894.1:0-269 GCF_000412655.1 Myotis brandtii | reverse complement strand
GGGCAGGTGCTAGTGGGCAGGTGACAGTGGGCAGGTGCTAGTGGGCAGGCGACAGTGGACAGGTGACAGTGGGCAGGTGACAGTGGGCAGGTGACAGTGGGCAGGTGCTGTTCCATGACAGGGGGCACCTGCACCTACTTAGCAACACCTCGACCGTCCGTCCTGTCATTGCCCCCAGAGAATCGCCTTCACAGATAAGTCTGCAGCGCGCACCTGTCTGCAGAGAGCCGTGGTTCCCAGCCTTTTTCTGGCCACGCCCACCTGAGCAT
>NW_005349893.1:0-252 GCF_000412655.1 Myotis brandtii | reverse complement strand
TCCTCACCTGAGGATATTTGTTGTATTGATTTTTAGAGAGAGAGAAGAAGAGAGAGATAGAAATATCCATGTGAGAGAGAAACATTGATCCATTGCCTCCGGTATATTCCCCGACAGGTATGTGCCCTGACAGGGAATCAAACCCTTGAGCTTTTGGTACATGGGGCAGTATTCCAACCAACTAATGTATTTGTTTTATAATTGAACTAGAGGCCCACAAAAATTTGTGCACTCGGGGGGGGGAGAGGGGGT
>NW_005349892.1:0-614 GCF_000412655.1 Myotis brandtii | reverse complement strand
GCCTTACTGAGCTCCCCCTGTGAACCTGGGAGGTGTCCCTCTCAACCTCCTCACTGTCCTTTGTACATTGCAATGGGCTTTGTGTTGTTGCATTTGTTGTGGAGCCTTCCCTGTAGACCAGGTCCCACCGGCTGGCTCTGCTTGCCAGCGTCTACCAGCTGTCATGAACGTTGACTCCCGCCACCTGCCGGATGGAGGTTGGCATTTTTGTGGAATCAAAGATTCACGTGTCTCAACTGGTGAGAGGAAGGGAGGCATTCACGAAAGACAAACATTTTCTAGAACCTCCAGATCTTCACAAAAATGTATAATCAGATTCCCCCCTACACTCTTCAGTGTTCTACTTCAATGTCTTTCTTTACAGTCCTCCCTGGTCTCCAGGCAGAAGTCTTCTTAAACTCGCGGCTGCTTCAGACGAGATCCCACCGCCTCCTATTGGTGCCCCTGCAACCACCTTCTAAGTGCCGTCACGCTCGGTTTTCCATGATGGAAGAAATATAGCATTTAGGGCAAGGCCACTCTCCGCTCCAGTTCCCCCCATCACATTCCAGAACAATCTCCAGACACTTTTGTCCTTCTGCTCTAGTCTTCGGGAAAGTCGCAGTGACTCCCTA
>NW_005349891.1:0-268 GCF_000412655.1 Myotis brandtii | reverse complement strand
CTTCCCATGTCACTCAGATCTCACTAGGCCTTTGTCCCGTTCCTTCTCTCATCGATTCGTGTGGAACAGACTTGGAGAATCTTAAGTTAGCAAAGCTGTATAAATGGCATGCTTATATTATCTAATCTGCCCTTTACTCCATTTCTGTTAAATTATAACCAGATAATATCAATGGTTTCAGCTCTACTAAAAAAATGTTAGAACTAATAACTTTAGCAAAGTTGCAAAATGCAAATCAACATACAAAAATCAGTTGCATTTCTATACA
>NW_005349890.1:0-316 GCF_000412655.1 Myotis brandtii | reverse complement strand
AAATCAACCAAATGGCAGAATGACCAGTCGCTATGACTTGCACTGACCATAAGGGGGAAGCTCCTGTGTTGAGTGTCTGCCCCATGGTGGTCAGTGTGTCCCACAGAGGGGAGCGCATACAAAAGCTGAGCTCACAGCTGGCAAACGCAGTGGCAGTGGCAGGAGCCTCTCCCACCTTTGGGGTAGCACTAAGGATGTCCGACTGCCGGCTAAGGCCCGCTCCCCTTTGGGGAGCCGGCAGTAGGACATCCCCCAAGGGCTCCCAGACTGCCAGAGGGAGCAGGCCTGGCTGAGGCACACACACACACACACACAC
>NW_005349889.1:0-413 GCF_000412655.1 Myotis brandtii | reverse complement strand
GTGGGGGGGGGGGGGGGGGGGGGATAAGTGCCTAGGTAAGTTATGGCCAGTCTCCCGAGGGCCTTGGCAGTGAGTGAGATGGGATGACTTAGCAGAAATGTAAGGATTGTGTGAAATGAATGGCTCTGCTGCCTCACAAGGACAATCTACCCTACATCATGCATGCAGTCTGTCTGTTTAATCCTATATAATAAAAGGCTAATTTTTAAAAAAGGCTAATATGCAAATTGTCCCCTTGGGAGTTCAACCACCCGCTATGATCTGAGCTGACCACCAGGGGGGCGACATGGAACAAAGGAAGGCTTCGGCTGGCAGCTGGAAGGCCCTCATCTCCGGCCAGGCCTGGGGACCCTACCCATGAATGAATTTTCGTGCCCTGGGCCTCTAGTATTGAACTAATGGGTTTAACTGAA
>NW_005349888.1:0-256 GCF_000412655.1 Myotis brandtii | reverse complement strand
TATCCACTGAGCCAAACCGGTTAGGGCAAGGAGTTGCCCAAACTTTACAGAGAGGTTCCCAAGTCACTGTTGCTAAGGTCCTTCCATCAGCAGCTTTTTGAGGCCATGTCTTCTTGGGATCTCGGATCCTGATGCCTCTGGTGCAGACATTTCAATCTGCTTTGTTAATTTGTCTCCCGCCTCCATGAAATTTCTCTGGGCCCTGCCACTGTTTAAAATAACGGTTCTCAACCTGTGGGTCGCGACCCCTTTGGGG
>NW_005349887.1:0-320 GCF_000412655.1 Myotis brandtii | reverse complement strand
ACTAATAAAAGGGTAAAATGCAAATTGGTCAGGATGCCCTCACTGTAACAACCAAACAGCAGGCTGCATGGGGTGACCAGGCCGGCAGGGGGTTTAGTGAGGGGCAACCGAACAACCGAACAGCAGGCTGCATGGGGCAACCAGGCCGGCACGGGGGATAGTGAGGGCCTACCAGGCCGGTACAGGAGGGCAGTGAGGGGCGACCAGGTCGGCTGAGGGGGGGACAATTAGGGGCAACCAGGCTGGCAGAGGGGGAAAGTGAGGAATTATGAGGCCAGCAGGAGGGGCAGTTGGGGGCGACCAGGCCGGCAGGGGGGGCA
>NW_005349886.1:0-669 GCF_000412655.1 Myotis brandtii | reverse complement strand
GCCATGCAAACCCCATGTGCTCCTCTTAGCTGCACCCGGTCCTTGCCTGTCCTTTCCTTCCGGTGGGGGCAGCAGGGTTATCCTCACGCGCGCTTTCTTGCCTGTTCCCTGGGACCTGGGACCAATGTCTTCCGACTGTCCCCTGCACCTCTCCCCTGTGCTCACCCATAGCCCAGGGCGAAGCTTCCCTGCAGGATCCCGCTTCCCCTGCAAACCACACGTGGTCTCTCCTCCCTTCCCACCTCAGGCTTTTGAAAATGGTCTCGTTGTCCACTCCCTCCCTTTATTCCTTTACTTTCTGTTCACTTGTCTGTTTACTAACATGTGGTTTCCACCTGCGCCCATGCCGAGGTGATCATGCTGGCCTGGCCGCTGAGCGCCACACCCAGCAGCGTGATCTGTGCTCACTCAGTCACTCCGCTCCATCTCTTGGGCTCGGTAGCACTTGAAACTGTTAACTGCTCCTTCCTCCCGAAACTCTCCCTGCGACGTTGTCCTCTGTTAATCGTCCCGCAGACATCAGGGCCTGTGTGGCTGCACGCAGCAGGAGTGGTAGCAGCCACCCCTACAGTAGCCTATCAGAGACCCTGTCTTGGTCACTTTCGTGCACAGACACAGAACACGGGCCTTTCCCTCCGGGCTCGGCCTCCCTGTGTCCTCCAACACCCA
>NW_005349885.1:0-246 GCF_000412655.1 Myotis brandtii | reverse complement strand
ATGTATTAGATCAAACTGCTATGCCACCCAGATTTTTGGGGTTGGTCTTATGTGGTAGATGTTTTGTGAGACCCAGTGGTGCATGCTCTCAGGTCTCCTGGGCTGGGTGTTCTACAGAGGCCACCCACATAAGATATTTGGGTTCTCCTGATGCTGTTGGGTCTTGAATGTCATTGTCCCATTCATAGATGGGGTCTCCTCTTGGTGTGTATATGCACCCCTATGTCCATAGCAGCACAATTTACA
>NW_005349884.1:0-577 GCF_000412655.1 Myotis brandtii | reverse complement strand
ACGCTCTAGCCACTGAGCCAAACCGGTTAGGGCTCTAGTATCCAATATTAGAGTTACTGGCTCATCTCTCACATATAAGGACACCTTCTGGAGCCCATGTGTCCCTCCTGGGTGCTCCCATAATATCCATCCTCTTTCTTATGGCTTATGTTGTCATTATTAGTGTACAAGTGTCTGCCTCTTTCACAGTCTAACCCACTTTATACCCCATTAGGAAGTTCTCCAGAGTCTAGCACAACGCCTGGCGGTAGAGAAGGGTACAGAGTTGAAGGACAGAGAAGAAAAAGGCAAACGGAGGGTATGGGCAGTGTGTGAAGCAGGCGATTTCAGCTGAGTGTCATCCCTCTGTCAACGTAAGAAACATTCAAACCTGTAAAGATTTTTGTGAGTTTATTTGAGCCAAACTGTCCACAATTTCCGGGAAGCAAAATCTCAACAGATGGAAATAATGGCGCGTTTGCACCTTATTTTATTCATTACAATCAAAAGAGAAGACTTGTGTGGGTTACATGAAATTCATTGGGGATAGACTAAGGAGGTGGGAGAAAACCAAGGGGCAACTTCTGGGATTGGATAA
>NW_005349883.1:0-778 GCF_000412655.1 Myotis brandtii | reverse complement strand
TCTTCTAAAATGAAATGGTCAAAGTTAAAAATATATAGACATGGAGTTATATATTTTTTAAAAATCAGATTTCAGATAAGCATACACAAAATAAAGATCTAAAAGGAAACTAAATACAGTTCTTTTGAGAGGCCTTAAAGGTCTCTGGGATGCATGTGGGTTAATCCTGTTTGCAAAATTTATAGTAATAATAATAATGGCCATGCATCTATTTATTCACTTGCCCTCTATCCATTTATTGTTCCATCTGTCCACTCATCCACCCACCTACCCATCTATCCTTTGGCTATAAGTTTCAATAGGTAACAAAGTTCATTGTCATGAAATTATTCTGGGTAGATCATATAAATCAATCAAGTTGCAACGAAAATCTGCTCTTCTTTAGTCTATTCTCATTAGAGATAGAAAATATCAAGTCAACCCCCTGGAAAAAATCATTGGTAGGCTTGCAGATTTACTAAGCCATCCCCTTAAGCATCTTCTTAGGCTAAATGGTCATATTATTATTCCCTTTATTTACAGATCTTATATTTCAAAATTTAAATTTGTGTTTGTTACTCTACTAATGATTCTCTAATTCTAAGTCCTCATGTTTTTCTAGCAAGCTCAAATGGCAAAATTTCCCATCAGTGGTCAGTATTCTCTCCATCAACCTCCCAGGATTGGGTAGGGATATAATTACAGCCTTTCGTTCCGTGTGTAGAGTCACGAAAATTCCTGAGTATTTGGGATAGCCTCATCTTCTCATTCAGTGGTTGAAAAAATAGGAACCTGTTGA
>NW_005349882.1:0-813 GCF_000412655.1 Myotis brandtii | reverse complement strand
AGAAAGCCAACCATTCATTAATTCAATCGATGAGTAAGATATCATGATGAGCAAAAACATACATGGCTCCTGCTGTCAAGAAGCATACCATCTAGTGAGAGAAAAAATAAAATAATCACAAAAATGTAAAATTACAATTGTGATCTGTACCTCAAAACAGAGCCACATGGGCCCAGGAGAGTCTATGATAGAGGCACTGACCTGGTCAAAGAAGTCAAGGAAGCCTTCCTGGAGGAAGCAGTAAGTGAGCCGAGATCTGAAAGATGAGGAGGAGCTGTTAGGTGATGCGGGAGGAAAGTATTTTCCAGGCAGGGGACATCAGGGCACAGCACATCCAAGGAACTGAAAGAAAGCCATTGTGTCTGGGATGCAGAGAGCAAGGGGTTAACATGGTGCAAGAAGCCGAGGTGGGAGGAGGCATGCAGCCCTGACCTGGCACAGGAGAAACACAAAATAAATGTTATTTTTTTCTTGACTTTCTTTTGTCTTGACTTTCATCTTTGATTTCTAAAGAATTAGAAGAAACTGGAGGAAAAACAGATTATTCTGTTTTGCTGGAAATGTAGTGTCAATCTCATCAAGTACCTACGCCCTTGAAAGGGAGGACATCCCCTTGGTCCTAACTCTTGAAAAAGGGCAAAGGGCTGGGATCTAGAGCCCAGCATTAAACCGTCCCTCAGCCGTGCTGAAGACGCCATTATTGACTTCCATTGTGTTTCAGAAGTTTGGAAGGAGTGCCACCAAGTTAATGGCCAAACGGTAGATACCAGTCAATAGAAGGGCATTTAGACAACAAAACCTCTGGGTCAGCAT
>NW_005349881.1:0-922 GCF_000412655.1 Myotis brandtii | reverse complement strand
TTTTCTGTCCAATACTAGGATTCTATTGAGAATAGAACCCAGCAGTAGATAGCAATTGGCCGTCAGTTTTAAACGTGGTTAAATAATTTTCTTGAGTTGGGATTCAAGATCAGGATGACATAAACTCTGCTCTGGACAGTTCCAGTTTATGTCACTTATCCTGGCATAATTATTGATAACACTCCCTATTATTTTCAAAAGTGGTTTGAAAGATACACTGTCTTCCTTGGGAAGGTTTAGGGTTAAACTCCTTAGTCCAAGAAGAAATGGCAACACCAGGCAGATTATCAAAACAGTGACTCAAAGAAATGAAACAATTGTGGATGAGGAGCATATGTATATGAAAACACAGCCTTGGAAACAGTGCAAAAACTTAGTTTCAGATCTAATGAACAATGTCACATGTTAAGTAGCTTGGGGGGCTTTACGTTGGAACTTTGGTCAGGATTGTACCTAGGAAAGTGTTTGTCAAACTTTCTGATTACACTAAACATGCAAGAGGCATTTGCTAAAATGCAGATTCCCTGGCCTCACTCCAGACCTGAAGAATGAGACTTTCCTAAGGTGGGCATGGAGTTGGCATTTTCAATAATCTTCCTGGTGATACCTATTCACACTAAAGCATAAGAATTATTAGAGATTAGAGACAGCCAGCAGTTTTAAAGAAACAGATGCCATCCAAAATGTTCTGAAGGTGCATTGGTTGCGTATAAGTTACAAATAAATATGTAAACTTAAAGCATCTGAAAGCTGTCTTAATTAGTTCTGGGTGATTTTGATAATCTTTACATTACATTATATAAATTAGGTTATCATGTCCTGAGTGTAAGTGAAACGTTATAATAGATAAAAAAAACAGAGTTCATTGGTTGGCCATATACTACCATATAAACGTTTTCTTTAACAAATGATATAAAGGGAA
>NW_005349880.1:0-1944 GCF_000412655.1 Myotis brandtii | reverse complement strand
TAAATAAAATTTCAGTAAATATCAGTGTAATTTTTATAGCTGGTGTGTATTTGATGCTAATTGACAAATTAGTCTCCATTCCTAGGAAGTACACAAAATACCTATTCTACTCACCTCATAACATGTTATTTTAAAAAACTATTCTTGTAATTTTAAACTTAACACTTTTTGATTAGCAGTAAAGTTGAACATAGTTTGAAGTTTAACATTCATTAGTAGTTCTCTTTTAATGTTGGAGTTCTCTATATGTAGGGAGGATTAATTATTTGTCATATTTGTTACAAATGTTTATTCTCAAGTTATCATTTTACTGATTTATTGTGTTATATTGCTTTTAATGCTGATGCTTATTCTATTGTGTAGGCATATCAAAGTCCTTTTAAAATATATTTATTTATTTTTACACTTAGAAAAGTTTTTCTCCAGAGACTATATATATACACACACACATATAGTTTTTCTTTTTATCATTATTTTTTTACATATATATGTTTATATGTGTATATGTGTATCTGTATATATGTATATATGATATATTATATATGATATATGTATATATATTATTGGTTCTGTTCTGGAGAATCCTGACAAATACATGTACTAAAAGTCATAAAGCTATTCTCCTCTGCCTTATTTTTTATAGTTTATTGTACAGTATTTTACATTTAAATCTATAATCCATAGAATTGATATACTATTTTGTTTTTTTAAACTGCATATTACTGTGGTAAATATTCATATGACATGACTGATGGCATTTTTGGTATGATTTGTAAACCTTTATAAATATCTACAATGCTTCACTATTAAAACCTGATTTTATCTATTTGTTTGAAATAGTCATTTTAAAAATTCTATTATGAGAATACCATTGGATTATAAAATTACTGAATTACTATTCAATTTTTAAAAATTACGTTTTTGCCTCTATTGAAATCATAGCAATGGTCTCATGACTTTCACTTACCTGCCTGTAGTAAATTAATTTAATAAATTTCTAAAATTTAAATGAGCATTAATTTCTTGATTTATAATTTTCATTATATTGTTCTGCTAGATTTAATTTTTAAAGTATAATTTAACTTTTAGTCATATCTAAGTTTGCCTAATGGAATATTTAAAATTAAGGATATAGTCTATTATTCATAAAAAGATGAATGATAAATGACTAAGTTCACTTAATTAGTCCTTTTCTCCTTTAGTATTCTATGAAATTAACAGTATAAATTTTACTTAGAATATTGATTTGATTATATCCCATGCTATTTTTAATGAATTGTCTATTAGTGACATATTCTAAATGATCTATAAATAGATTAATTCAAAAACATTTTAGAAGAGTGTTTTAAATTTTAACTATTTTTTATTCAACCATTTATAATACATTTCAAGCTCTATTAGGACATGCTTTGCACACATTTTGCTTTTGAAATTAAGGTTATCAACATGACCTATTATGTGATTAATTATTGTAACTACCAAGGTTTTGTTAGGGAAAAATACAATCATTATGTGGTCAGAAATTCAATATTTGATAAGTCAATCTTATTATTTGTAGTTTTTGTTATAATATTATTTCTCTATCAATGGTTGTCTACTTGACCAGTTAAAACCTGAAGAAAATATATAAAACTTAACGTTTTTGTGTCATGAAAATTTCCCCCTGTGTTTTGAACAGATGTTGATATATATGTATACATACACATTCACACACATTCTCATGCAGTTTTATTTAAATGTTTTACTATGGAAATCTACAAATGTATACAAAAGTAGAGAGAGAGATATAATAAACCTTCATTGTGATCTCTGTTGTATGACTGAGAGCTGAATTTAATAAAAATAATTTTTGTTATTCAAATTGTGGCCTTGCTTCAGCTTAGGAGAGTTTTCATCTATCAAATTATTTTTTTCTTATGGACTCCTATTAAGTTTGCTTTAACA
>NW_005349879.1:0-244 GCF_000412655.1 Myotis brandtii | reverse complement strand
CAGATATTATGTGGGCACCTCTTCCCGGCTCTTGTACTCCGGGCTTGGAGCTCACCCTGGGGTTTAGACCCCACACTTCTCAGGGGGACCCCTCAGCTGAGCTATCCCTGCAGAACCTCAGCCTGTGGGAGCGGAACCAGACCCTTTCACGTCTTACCCTTCCTCCCAGTCTCTACGTGGCTTCTTTTTGGTTATAAGACTTCTCTCCAGCTAGTCTTCAGTTGGTTATTCAGGTGGATTGTTC
>NW_005349878.1:0-241 GCF_000412655.1 Myotis brandtii | reverse complement strand
CTCGGTTGCAGGCTCAATCCCCGGCCCTGGTTGGGGTAAATGTGGGAAGCAACCAATTGATGTGTCTATCTCACATCAACATTTCTCTCTGTCTCTCCCCCACCCCACCCCTTCCTTCCACTCTCTCTAAAGAATCAATGGAAAAAATATCCTCTGGAGAGGATTAACAAAAAAAATTTTTTTTAAATGTGCTTCCTCCTTCCGTCTATTCAACACGCATTTACTGATGCCTAGTTTATGT
>NW_005349877.1:0-460 GCF_000412655.1 Myotis brandtii | reverse complement strand
TTTTTTTCATAATAATTGTTTGTTAAACTCTATCAAATTTGGGAGTCATTTGTATTAATCATATTTTCCTCAAATTTCATAATATGACTATTAAGTTTATAAATTTTAAACTTAGTAAGTACTTTTAATATATAACCCTGTATAAATCCAGCTTCAGAATTCTCACAATACAGTCAAACTCACAGGAACAAAGATTAGAGGAATGATTAACATTGCCAGAGGCAAAGGAGAGTGGAAATGGGAGTTGCTGTTTTATCAAAGATAAATAAGTTTTCAGAGATCCACGGTATAACATTTTGCCTGCTGTTAACATTATTGTCTTGTGCACTTAAAATTTTATTGATTCTGGTTAGTGTTTCTCAGTGGTCGAGCGTTAACCTATGAACCAGGATGTCGCTGTGTGATTCATGGTCAGAGCACATGCCCAAATTGTGGGCTCAATCCCCAGTAGGGGGTGTGC
>NW_005349876.1:0-775 GCF_000412655.1 Myotis brandtii | reverse complement strand
CTTCCCTGTATATTTTCAAATAGCCTCTGAAAATATACTCTTTGTACCTTTGCCTACAAACCCCATAATTTGCCATCCCTGAACTAATCACTGTGGTTAGGTGTAAGATACTCCGCTGAACTTACCCTGGTGGTGGGATCTATCCTTTCAAATCACATCCCTGCTTTGTAGTGGGGCTGTGTTATTTCTCCTATAGAAAATGAGGTCCTCATTAGAAAGGGTAAATGGATGCTAAGGAAGGAGTCAACAAATATCCATTCTTCCCTAAGATGTCTTTAAAACGAATGCAGCAAAGTTCCAATATTTAGATGCCTAAGTAGCTCATAGATCTAGTTATATTGAGTTGGATCATAATCTCTGTATTTAATACCAATAATACATAAAAAAATTTTTTTCATTTTGAATTTGCTTGAGGTTTTTTTTATATAACCATGAACCTAAGTTTGGAAATAAAGACTTAAAGACATACAGTATTTACAATTGCTATTTTTTAGTGAGATGTCCTACAAATCTTTTCTAGGGATTTATGCTCACAAGCTCTTTGGACAAAGAGCATTACCCAGTGCCCCTGCTAATTCAAAGATCAGAGAAGCTTTTCTAAGGCTTTTCTTACTGTTGTCTGTACCTAATCAGCTCCCTTGTATATTTTCAAATAGCCTCTGAAAATACAGTCTTTGTACCTTTGCCTACAAACCCCATAATCTGTCATTCTACTGCTTTCCTTAATAATTATTTAATACTTTACTAGATCTTAGGGGGCTACACATATTGAATA
>NW_005349875.1:0-239 GCF_000412655.1 Myotis brandtii | reverse complement strand
GGTGATGTATCAAAGCACTGCACTGTTAGTACCACATAATTTTATGAAGCAACATCACCCCAATAAATTTAATTTACAAAAATTTTAAGGAACAATTTTTAATACAATATTCATAATAAAAGACTAAATAATCTCAAAAGGGATCACACAAAATTGTAGGATAATTACCATAACTAATTTTTGTATAAATTCCTCAATTCTTGAATTCATTCATTTTTCCCTGTTTAATTACCTCAAAA
>NW_005349874.1:0-502 GCF_000412655.1 Myotis brandtii | reverse complement strand
CTTGAAGGTAAATACTGAAACAAATACCTGGATTTTTCCCCCCCACAATATTCATGTTTAAGAAGAGAGTGAGAGCAAAACCAAATGAAGTGAAAGCTGACTTCCATGCTTTCAGAAGCTCCCAGGCGTTTCTCACCTGTTGTGCATGGAGGCACATGTAAGAGATAAGGAAACTGCCCGTGGGGCTTTCTCTGCGCACCATCTCTCTCCCTCTCTCCAAGGGAACTAAACATTTGCTTTTGTCCAAACCCAAGGGCTAACAAGAGCTAGAAACAGCTAACAAACTTGACACAAAAGCAGCCTGCGCCCCACCTGGATCTCTCCGATGCTCGCTAGGGCACCATGGGTTGCTTGGGTCCACCTCGCTGACCCGCTGACCGCAGTGGCCTCTCCGCAGCCAGAGGAAGGGGAAACCAGCAAGCCCAACAGAGAGGGGCGACCCTATCAAGTCCCTGCCCTATCACTTTTGCACTTTTTAAAATATATTTTTATTGATTTCAGA
>NW_005349873.1:0-527 GCF_000412655.1 Myotis brandtii | reverse complement strand
CTGAGAGAAACACTGGATTAGGAACAGTTTTCTACCAACTTTGTGTGTTTTTTGCTTCTCCCAGGTCCCAAGGCCCACTCTGAAGATGTGGAACCTGCCCTCTGTATGAATGAGGATCCAAGTCTTTTGGGGAAGGCACCTCCCAGCTGGATCAGGAGCTCCATATTGACAGCCCCTGGCAAATCTGGGACAGCAGAGGGCGCTGTGGGAGCAGCCTGATGGGTCCCAAGGCTTTTCCTTTCCTTCAGAAGTCATCTCAGGCCACCCCTGCCTTCAAACCAGACTCTACAGCATCCAGCCCATTCCAGCCTCTGCCTTTTAAAAATTATTGTCATTCCACAGTGCACTGTACATAGAAGATATTTGTTGTGTGTTTGTCAAAAGAATGAATAATGGGGAGAAAGAGAAATCTTTTCTCGGTTCTATTGTCAAAGACTAGATGTCCTGACCCCAGTTGGTCACATGTGCCTCTCTGGCCTTATTGGCATACTGAGGTCTCACTCTAAGGCCTGTTGCTTCCAAGTGGT
>NW_005349872.1:0-242 GCF_000412655.1 Myotis brandtii | reverse complement strand
TAATGTGTCTTTAACTGGTTTTGAAGTGTGTGATGATTCATTATCATGAAGCAAAATTACTTTGTCGTGTTTTCTGGCACAATCTGATCATTTCATGATCAAAGCATGGTTCATATTGATTATTTGTTGTTGATAGCAATCAGTATTAACAGTTTCACTTGGTTTTAGAAGCTTATAATATACCCCATCTTTCTGATCCCACCAATTCTTTCCAAAGTGATTTGGCCTTGCAGTCGATGTTG
>NW_005349871.1:0-954 GCF_000412655.1 Myotis brandtii | reverse complement strand
CTGGGTGGGTACCTGTAGGCGCTGTGCCTCCTGAAGCCGCTTTCCGTGCAGTCACTGGCCGCGTCGTCCTCTTCCTCGCCCTCCCCTCCTCTTCCTCGGCGTCGTCAGAATCCAAGGTCTCCTCTGCTTCGCCGTCCTCATCTTCCTCTTCTCCTTCCTGGTCAATGTACACCACACAGCACTTGTGTCTGAGCCACGGAGCCCCTTATGGCCCCAGTTGCTCGGAGTTGGGTCAGGGGAGGTGGGGGAGGAGCTGGCAGCTGCTACCTGGGGATACTGCTACCCCCGCAGCCCCACGTCATCTAGGTTCCCACCTCAGCCACCTCATGGTGCTTCCATAGAAGAGGATTAGGCCAGACTTAGTTGGACCATGTGTCCCATGGCTACAGGTCCTGTGGAGAGGGAGCCTGCATGGAATGCATCAGGCTTATAGGGAAGGTGAGGCAGGAACATCTATACCACCACCATGACAGCTGTTGGATGAAAGAAATGATCTCATTGGAAAAGGGGACTATTTTTCCATTACTTGCTGGTACCTGCTGAGCTAGCGATCTGGGGAGCTACTGAAAGGGGACAGGAAATGAGTCTCCAGGACGAGCCCATTTGTTTCTCCTCACCTCCTGGATTCCCCACACTCACTGATCCCCATTCCCAGGCTGTGCCTTAAACACACTATGTATTGGCTGGCTCACTGGACAACACAGAGAAAAACACTTGCTTTTATTCTCAGTAAGGAACTTTGGGAGGTAACTTGGGCAGGCACCAAGAGAACAGCATCAGCAAACCAATTAACTACATAGGAACTGGAGGCCCTTGCACTCTGCCTAGTACCCTACCTAACCATTTCAGATAAGAATTCCAAATCAACCCCATTTACCCGTTATTCTTATTGAAAATCTCATCCTTAGAGAGAAACAAAGATGGCGGCATAGGTAAACGCCGGAAATTGCTGCC
>NW_005349870.1:0-347 GCF_000412655.1 Myotis brandtii | reverse complement strand
GATCCCCACCTGTGTCTTTGGCTGTCCACGAGACCACTGTGCCAGCATTCACCCATTTCACAGGTGTGAGTGCCTGAGATTGCTGGATGCGAGCTATGCCAGGCAGGGAGCACCAAGGGGCTCATAAGATGGTTCAGGCCCTGCCAGGGCAGTTGTGTGCACTTGTGTGGATTGTGTTCTGCTGCAAGAACCTCCCCCCGCCACCACCCCCCACCTCCGACACTTAAGGACTGGAGCTGGATCAAGAAGGTTGGGAGGGCATGAGTTCTTCCTTCTGAACTGGAAATGGACCAAGGTCTGGTGTGTAGCTGGCTAGTGAGGGAAGGAAGACAAGCTTTGTCTGATGT
>NW_005349869.1:0-2445 GCF_000412655.1 Myotis brandtii | reverse complement strand
AGCACCTGAGACAGAGTCTGGATCTCCTCTTCCACCTGCAGGAAGAGGTTGGGGTGAGAACACAGCAAGGTCATTCGACGAGGTAAGGTTGTTAGTGCAAAACGGTACTCCAAATCCTCACGTCATTTCGAAACGCTGTTTGACCACTGTATCTGTCTCTTGCTATATAACATAGGCTACGCTGTTAAATAAACGGTGATGTGCTCCTCTCTCCTGTGAGGATTCACTTTCTTCTCCCGCTATTTCCATGTGGCGGTGCCCTCAGCGGTCCTGCACCCTCTCCCCTGGCCCTGTACGTCCTCACTCAGCTGTCTCCCAGGCTTAGGACTCAAACCTCCACACGTAATATTCACATCATCCTAACACCCCTCGCCTGACCTCTGGCCCACATGTCTTGCTGGACATCGCTCCTTGAATGCCCGGAAAACCCAGTATTTGCAAACTCAATTCAAGCTAATGTCCATCTCCCACCAAATCATGCACAACATCCAACCTCTCTGCATACACCATATGCGTTTGTATGGGAAACATCACCCCAGTGCCTGCCAAAGCCACAGCCACAAAGAAATCAAACTGTCTCCCTGAGCGGCCGGTCCCCATGGACGTCCCTGTGGGCCTGGTGCTGACTGACCAGCCTTAGGGAGGTGGTGGGAAGCAGGCCCGGCTCCAAGGACAGCGGCCCCCCGTGTGGCCAACAGTAGTGAGGTGCCTGGTGTGAGGAGGTGCCTGGCTCATCGAGGCCTCTCTCAAGTCTCTGGCTGAGACACTGAGGCACCCCGGGCGCAGAGCGGTAAAGACCTCGGTGAGGAAGCCGAGCACAGGCAGGACACGGCGAGGCTGACATGGGTCTCATTTTTGGATCAGGCTAGTCCCGGCCTTTTAGAATGAGTGAGGAAGGCTTCACCTCTTCTCTTTTGTGGGAGAATTCACTGGCACTCATTCTTCCAATGTTTGGTAAAATCCACCAGTAAAACCATCTGGTCTGGTACTTTTTTGGGAGGTTTGTTTGACTACTGATATAATCTCTTTACATGTTGTGGGTCTGTTCAGGTTTTCTGCGTTTTTTGAGGATCAGTTATGACCATTTATGTGTTTTTAGGAACTTGTCCATCTTATCTAGGTCAAGATGGACAAAACCACAACACAAGACCCAGAGGGTGCAGGGAAGGGGTGTGCCAAAGGAACCTGACAGCTCTAAAGGCCTACATGTAGGAAACAGTAAGACTCAAATCAATGTGATGGTATAGCTTACGGGACTAGAAAAAAGAAAAGAAAAGACAACCAAACCCAGAGCTAACAGAAGGAAGGGGATAATAACAGTAAGAGTGAAGGTAAATGAAACAGAGAACAGACAAACAACAGAGAAGATCAAGGAACCCACTGGTTCTTTAAAGAAATCAACAAAATTAACAAGCCTTTCACTGGAATGACAAAAAATGAAAGTGAAGTCACAGATAACTAAAATCAGAAATGGAAGTGGCAACATCACTACTGACCTTACAGGTTAAAAGAGAATAGTACTAGGAACAATTGTACGCCAACAAACCACATACAGAAATTAACTCAAAATAGATCAAAGGCTTAAATATACGCTCTAAGAGTCTTAGAAGAAAACACGAATAAATCTTCATGATCTGAGTTTTGGAAATAAGTTCTTAGATATAACACCAGCAACTAAAGAGAAAATAAACTGGACTTCATCAAAATGTGAAACTTCTGTGCAATAAGACACTATGAAGAAAAAGAAAAGGCAACATATAGAAGGGGAGGAAACACCTGAAAATCACACACTTTCTTGCAAATCTCATAAAGAGCTCTTATCTCAACAACAAAAAGACCAAAAAAAGTGTTTGAAAAACTGGGCAAAGGATCAGAATATACATTTCTCTAAAGAATATACGCAAATGGCTAATAAGCACAAGAAAAGATGCTCAATAGCATTGGTCACTAGTGAAACAGCATCAAAACCACAACGAGATATCACTTAATACTCACTAGGATGGTTATAATAAAAAAGACAGAAAATGGCAAACGCTGGCCACAAGGATGTACTGATGGGCATGTGAAATGGTGTCCCTGCTGCAGAAAACAGTTTTGATGGCTCCCCAAAGAGTCCTGTGGAATAACCATATGACACAGCATCTGCAAGTTTATAGCTAAAAGCATTGAAATTGGGTACGCAAACAAGTCCTTTTACACAAATGTGCCTCAGTATCTGTGAGTCAAACGGTGGAAACACCCAAATGTCCATGGATGGATGAATGGATAAACAAAATACGGCAGAATCAGAGGATGGAATATCATTCAGTCATGAAAAGCAGTGAAGAACCAACACATGCGACAGGAGGAGGACGCTCACGAACATGCTGAACGGCGGAAACCAGGGACAAGGTCGTGTGTCAAAAAATTCTATTTCTATGAAATATCCAGAACAGGTTAATCCAT
>NW_005349868.1:0-292 GCF_000412655.1 Myotis brandtii | reverse complement strand
AGCTGCCTCCTGCACGCCCCCTACTGGGAATGTGCCCCACCCAAGGTACATGCCCTTGACCAAATCGAACCTGGGACCCTTCAGTCCACAGGCCGACACTCTATTCACTGAGCCAAACTGGTTAGGGCACTTGCTGAGAGTTTTTATCAAAAATGTGTGTTGGACCACGTGCCGCCCGCAGGCCAGGGTGGGACGGCTTTGGCACGGCTTCCGGCACCCACCTCCCCGCCAGTCTACAGCCCGGGGCCCTTCTATGGCAGACGCGTCCCAGGTCTTGTCCCGGAGCAAATGG
>NW_005349867.1:0-253 GCF_000412655.1 Myotis brandtii | reverse complement strand
TTTCCAATAGATACTATCCAAAAAGAAATACATTTTTGTCTTTTTTCCCCCCATTTTTGTCTTTTTATCTTGTTCTTAGATTCAGTGTGTGCTCTGAGATCACCTATAATTCAGTCTTACTGTTTTTATAGTTGTATCTTGATCTTGAAGTCCTTTTTATTCTTTTCTGTGCAGTTGAGTGATAATATTTACTGAAAACTCTTCCTCTTCCTTTAAAAAAAAAAAAGAATTTGAAGTACAATTTTATTCTGAT
>NW_005349866.1:0-467 GCF_000412655.1 Myotis brandtii | reverse complement strand
TATCAGTCTTTTGGAGAGACCCAAATATTATGTATGTGCATGTGTGTGCATGTGTATATGTGTGCATGCATATGTGTACGTGCTCTATAGGGATTTTGTATATGTGTATGTGGTGTGTTGGTCTGTGCATGTGTGGTTGATGTGGTGTGTATTGTGTGATATACTGATCTATGTGAGTGTGATATGTGCATGTATGTGTGTGTGGTGTGTGGTTTGTGTGTATGTGGTGTGTATGTGTGTGGTCTATGGTGTATTGCTGTGAGTATATTTGTGTGTGTGTGTTTTATCTCCATGCCTATAAAAGCCTTTCCTGTGTGAAGAAAGGCTGATGGGAGATTGATAAAGCCTGAGTCAGCACTAAATAATGCATTAATATGCTTTTACAAATCCTGCATGTAGTGAATTAATTTTTTAAAAGAAAGAAAAAGAAAAGGGAAGGAGGGAAGGAAGGAAGGAAGGAAGGAAGG
>NW_005349865.1:0-240 GCF_000412655.1 Myotis brandtii | reverse complement strand
ATTTGGGATATGTCTATATATATAAAAGTTCAGCGACCTGAACGACTGGAACGACTGGTGGCTATGACGCGTGCTGCAGCAGCCAACCAGCCTGATCGGCCTCCCATCCCCTGGCTGGCCCGGCTCCTCGATTGGCTCCCAACACCCTGGTCAGAGGCAGGGCCAGCCGCCACCTGTTCGTTGCCGCCAGCCCAGCCCCCAATCGGCCCCCAACACCTTGATCGAGTGTGGGGCCAGCCA
>NW_005349864.1:0-373 GCF_000412655.1 Myotis brandtii | reverse complement strand
TTTTTTTTTTTTAAAGAGAGTCTTTTCTATAATCAAATACAGACAATATTGACTAACCTCTGGGGCATATTTTCAGGCCATCAGGTCTGCACTCTGGTAGTCACCTAGGGAGGGAGAATGCTTTCTGCTGAAAAGCATGGGGCCCTTTGTGACTCTATTGTTCCATATTTAACGTCTAATGGTTCATTTGAGGAAAAAAATTCTAAGTATTTGTGAAACATGGTGGATCAGAGGGATGCAAGAGAAGTTCCTGTGGGACTGGCCTCACCTACTAAGAAATAAGTGTTCACAGCTTCTTTGTAGTCGCATGAGCCTGTGGCGGGATTTCTGACAGGAAGCGGGCCTAAGCCAGCAAGTGGACATCCTCCAAGGG
>NW_005349863.1:0-1311 GCF_000412655.1 Myotis brandtii | reverse complement strand
TCTAATGTGCAGCCACGGTTGAGAACCACTGGTTTAAAGTACAGTATTTGTTTCTAGTATTTCTCTCAAGTGCTACCAATGATACTTCTCACTTACACGTGAAATCTCCTTCCAATGGAGATGTTTCTAATGAGGCCAACCTGCCTCCAACTAAGAACGCTAAAAATACCAGCTACGGAATTCCCTAGCCTCCCTGGCAGCTAGGGCAGGGCGACATGATTTGGTATCAAATGTATAAAATACTATAACCATTACTTTTAATGAAACTTTATATTTTGGTATCAGAGTTTAGAATGCTCTGGCCCTCGGTCTTTCCATGGCCACCGCCTCCTGTTATTCAGACCTCAGAGACGCTTTCCCTGATCCTCCCCCCATACACCTGCAATAAAAAGTTGCTTCTGTCCATCCCTGCGCCAGTGTTAATGAATTGATTAATAGTAATTGTGACACTAAATTTCAATTCCTTAAAATGCTTCTATGAGAACAATAAACTGAAAATCCCAGTCAACTAAAACATGGCAGAAATCATCAGAAGTTTAAAAACCACATTCAATATAAACTGCCATAAATGTTATAGTTGGTTTGTTTAAATTAGTATTTTGGATATCTTTGGGGTATCTTTTCTGGTTAAATTTGCTTCCAGTGAATCAATTTTCGGTGACTTGACCTAGGACTAAACAAGAGCAGGAGGTGGCAGGTAGAACAGTGCGTAGGAATCAGGTCATGAGCCCTCTCTCAGCTGGGCTAAGGAGTCTGGGCTTGATCCTAAGAGCATCTGGGAATCCTTAAAGGAAATTGACTGGGTCAGATTGTATTTTAGAAGATCTATGCAGCTAGATAACCTTAGTGGTTTATATGGTGTAAGAGACAGAGGAAGTATTGGCAAATAGTATTCTAAATTCTTTTTTATCTTTTTGTTTATTTTACTTCTCTAGTTTTCCAACAGTGGTCATGAAGGGGGAGAGAAGGAGGGAGAACAGTAAAACAAAAGGCGCCTCAAGTTTTCCGTGGGTTTTGTAATACCTAGAAGTGACACTTGCTAGATGGTAATTTGTATGTTTTTATACTTATTTCCTTACTAGAGGCCCAGTGCACAAAATTCATGCACAGGTAGGGTCCCTAGGCCTGGCCAGCGATCAGGGCCGATTAGGGCCATCCTGCTGCCAGCCGGGGCCTCTCTTCTCTGGCTGCCAGGTGCTGGCTGGGGCCTTCCTTCGCTCCATGCCACCCCCTGGTTGTCAGTGCAGGTCATAGCAAGTGATCGAACTCCTGGATGAACTCCCAAGGGGACACTTTGCATATTAGGCTTTT
>NW_005349862.1:0-561 GCF_000412655.1 Myotis brandtii | reverse complement strand
AGAAAATGAATACACAGGCAGACCTCAGAGATGCCCGGATGGGTCCCAGGCCACTGCAACAGGCAGATATTGCTAGAAAGCTTGTCCCACATCAGTTTGTCAGTCTCATACCCGTTCCATTTCCGGAGGACATGGCGGTGGCTTCCCTGCCAATTCTTGTGCCTGCATTTCTGTGGGGATGTGCCTGCTCCTGCGGCTGCTGGGCCGGGGCCTGGTGAGCTCCGTGCACATGCCTGCGGGCGCTCCCGGCGGCTGCCACCACTTTCCGTCAGACCCGGGTGTTGGCACGGCCCATTGTCCCACAGCCTGGTCCACATTTGGCATTTCCCGTAATTTAACATGAATGCACCTCAGCGGTATCTCATTAGAGCTTTAATTTGTTTTTCCCTAAATGCACACAGTCTCACGTTCGTTAGGCATTTGCACACCCTCCTTCGTAAAGTTTGTGTTCAAACCCCTGCCTCAGTTTCCTGTGGGACCGCCTGTTTTTGAAATGTGTACACGTTCTTTGATATGTCGCGTGATATTCAAAGAACTGCTTTTCCTCAGAAGACACCAAAG
>NW_005349861.1:0-1460 GCF_000412655.1 Myotis brandtii | reverse complement strand
GAATTTCATAGCATCTCATTCAGTTGGTTTACAGCTATAAATTAATATATAATAATTTAGATAGAGATCAGATACAATTGGATGGGGACATCAGGAAAAGTTTTAAAATAGAAGGTAGAACGAGTATAACTAGGCTAACTTACAAAACGAGAATATCAGAAACAATAACAGTAAATGGATACAGAAACAAACAGTGACTGAATACAGAAACAAACAGTTTTGCTTACCAGGGTAGGCAAATTTGTGTCACAAAGTCCTTTTGAGTACATAGAGTTGGCTTGTATTTCCAGATGCAAGCCGCCTCTGCGAATTGCAAAAGACGGGATCTGGACTGCCGGTTGATTACTCGAAAGGATGCACTGTTGATGGCATGTGCAGTGTCAAGAATGTGCTTGGTTATTGCAGTTCTTGGTGTTTTGTCACATGCGGAAGCCAACCATTTAGGCAGATGTTCTGTCACGCGTGTCGATAAGTGCCTTTGGGTGCGGCCCACATATGTTTGTTCACAAACACACGTACAAAGGTATATAACATTGGATTGGGCGAGAAAAGGCACAGGATCTTTCAACACAGGTGCTGGGATCTTCTGCGTATGGTTGATGATAATCGGATCGGCGGCCGGAAATGCTCTGTCAACGGCTGCCTTCAGTCGTCGTCGGATTGTTGTTGTAACGTCGTCCCCCTTGAAAGGAAGTGTTAGGTAAACCTTCTTTTTGGGGGCGGATTGTGCGCGTGTTTCCTGTTTCTTAACTTGCCCATATGTGTGGATAAAATGGGGCGGATATCCGTTGGTAATCAGGACGTTTGTGATAACATCCTGGGCTGCTTGTATTTCCTGTTCGGAGCAAATCCGTCGGGCGCGATCAAATAAGGTTTTCACCAGTCCTCGTTTATGTTGGATTGGGACGAAGCTGCTAAAGTGGAGGTATTGTCCTGTCCATGTAGATTTGTGATGAACTGTTCTTACTAGTTTTCCATCCAAGTCTCGTCGGATCAGAACGTCCAGGAAAGCTATTTCGTTATTTCTTTCCTCCTCCATTGTAAACTGAACATTCAATGTAGCACGGTTAAGGGCTTTGAGTATGTTGAGGCCTTGCTTCCTGTTTCTGCAGATGCAGAAACAATCGTCGACATATCGATTATAAAATACAGCGCGTGAGATTGATCGTTTTACTTTTTGTTCCACGTGGCTCATAAAAATATCGGCTAATAAGCTACCTAAGGGGCTGCCCATAGCAACTCCATCATGTTGTGAGTAGAGTATTCCGTTGAAGCTAAACTGAACTCCTTGTGTGCATAAAAGGATCAGTTCCTTCAGTTCCTTTGCTGGTACGTTGATTTCGGTGGCGTGTTCACATATTAAATCCACCGTGAATTCCAGGGGTACATTGGTGAATAGAGATACGACATCAAATGAAACCATGTATTTATCCTTCAAGTTAATGTCTTTTACAGCGTCC
>NW_005349860.1:0-813 GCF_000412655.1 Myotis brandtii | reverse complement strand
AAAAATCAATAAAATATATTTTTTTAAAAAAAGTTGACTCTTATTACTCATCAGCTTTTTGGCATCTAGGGTACATAAAATTGTAAAATTGCCACAAAGGTGCTTAAATAAATGGAAAACAATATTGTTGATGGCTTACCTATGCCATAATTTGCCAAAGTCTCATCACAATTTTAAGAATAAACATTCATTTAGTGATGCAATATAAAGTAAAACCTTCCCAATACCAGAAACTGATTCTACCCAGCAGAAATTGTACAATTTGTATTGGCACAACTTTCTCTACACATAGGTGACCCCACAGCATGCCCAAATTTATTTTCAATTAATTTGATCAAAATAAGATTAAACTGAATTAATGTTAGCATTTCCACCTTTCCTTTTCTATTTACACATTATTTACTAGTACATCAGGGTTTCTTGCCCAGGTTTTAGAATTCATTTCTGCTGGAAGCCATCTAGACAAGGCCAGTCAACTAGATATCCTCATTTGATAGAGCATTTCCTGAAGAGATAAGGTATGAATAAGAACGTGTATATTACACACAACTAAGCTATACTTTTTTATTTCTGTAAAATACATTTTAAACAGTAAAACTAATACTATTTGCTCACTGTAAAAATTATTCACATTGTAGGAAAGTAAATAAATAGGCAGTCTTACTGTCCTCCTTCCACCATTTCCAACATGTTGGTGGGCAATCTTTCAGACCTTCCTTGGTACATACATCCATAAATAATATGTTATTGAACCGTATAGGTGTCATATTATCAACATGGCTCCAAACTTTTCTTTTAAATTTCACATTCTAG
>NW_005349859.1:0-1354 GCF_000412655.1 Myotis brandtii | reverse complement strand
TTATGGATAGAAGTGATTATCATCATAAAGTAACGGAACATCTAACTCAGGGACCGTACATCAAGATTGTAAGCCAACGGAAAAATGCTCAACTGAACAAGTGTCGTGCGGCTACAGCCAATTTACTGCGGCAGCTGAAACCTAAGTTGGGTAAGTCATGTTGGTTTCAATTATATCCAAAAACAAACAACCCTGCCCGTTTCTATGGTTTACCTAAAATCCACAAACCTGGCATTCCTCTACGTCCAATTGTTGATTATACAGGAACTCCCAACTATGCGTTGGCAAAATACTTGTCCAAAATTTTACGACCGCTTCAAAAGTTCAATGAACACTTCATTAAGGATTCCTCACATTTTGTTCAAAAAATAAACAATATCCAATTAACTGAGTCTGAAGCATTTGTTAGCTATGATATTGTGTCGTTGTTCACCCAAGTTCCAATCAAGGATTGCCTTCATGTGCTCAAAAAATGCCTATCACAGGATGATAACCTCCTTCAGCGCACTCCATTATCTGTGGATGATATTGTCAACGCAACATCATTGTGTCTTACCTCCACATATTTTGTTTACCAAGACACGCTATATCAACAGACTGAAGGAGTCGCTATGGGATCACCAATCTCACCTGTAATTGTGAATTTGTTTATGGAATCTCTGGAAGAAACAATGTTAACCTCATTCAATATAACTCCTCGAATTTGGTGGCGGTATGTTGATGATACATTTGTGATAATCGAAAAAGATCAAATTCCAGACTTTACGCAACTGCTAAATTGCTATCATTCCAATATCAAATTTACTTTGGAATCAGATGACAATGGCATATGCTTCCTTGATTGCTATGTTTCCAAACTCGGTAATGGTCACCTTGAAACGTGTGTCTACAGGAAACCAACACACACAAGTCGGTATTTAGCGTACGACTCAGAACACCCGCCAAACGTCAAAAGGTCAGTCGCACTGAATCTCTTCAAACGGGCTGATCGTTTAGTCTCGGGTACTGCTGCCAAAAAGACGGAACGCAATTTCGTCTATAAAGAACTACAATGCAATGGGTTCCCGAGTAACCTTTTGAAACAAACACAGAAAACATTGCAGTTTCCACCCGAAAACACGAAAAAGATTGACTGGATATCAACGGTTGTAATTCCTTATCGGAAAAATACATCAGAAGATATTCGTCGTATCTTAAACCGATATAACCTGAGAGTAGCCTTCAGAACTACCAACACCATCTACTCAAAACTGGTTAACCTGAAAGATAAACGCCCACAGGCCGATTGTTCTAACCTTGTTTATCGGATAGAATGCAAAGACTGTCCGGCTACCTACATTGGTCAGACCTCTCG
>NW_005349858.1:0-253 GCF_000412655.1 Myotis brandtii | reverse complement strand
TTAAAAGTAAACTATTGAAAGAAAGAGTATGCCAGAAACAATCTAAAAATGATAAAAGCCTAATATGCAAATTGTCCCCTCAACAGGGAGTTGGACCAGGAATTTGACCAGGGGGTGGTGGCAGGCAGCTGGGAGGGGAGGGAGGAGGGAAGCCCCGGCCGGCAGCCAGCAGCCCCTAGGGACCCTACCTGTGCACGACTTTTGTGCACTGGGCCTCTAGTATGTAAATAAAGCTAGTTATACTTTAAAAACA
>NW_005349857.1:0-504 GCF_000412655.1 Myotis brandtii | reverse complement strand
AGGGGCCTACCCCACAGAGCAGGACGTACTGCAGCAGAACTCTGAGGCCTGCTGAGATCACTTCTTGTGTGCGCCTCTTGTGGAGGTGATTGGGTGGAGGTGCTTTCACGTGGTATGAAGCTGTCCTCTGGGTGTGATGGCTCTGGGGCCTCCTGGGAGGTGCACATCAAGTTCAACTGCTGTCTGTGTTCTGCTTGGGGCCACCCAGCATAGCTACAAAGTGAGTTGCAGGTGTTTGCTACTTGTGCTATGCTTGGAGGTACCCAGGTGAGGCCAAGCTGTGAATCAATGCTGGATGCTGCTAGTGCCAGGCCCTGGGTCACTTAGTGAGAGGTACAGGGCATGCTGAGGCCCGATGCTGCTTGTTTGAAAGATCTTAGGAAAGTCTGAATCATGAGTCAAGATAGGTCATTTGTATAGAAAAGCAACCAGAAAAGAGCTTGAGTGGGCCTGAAAGTTGGGTGGAACAGGGCCTAAAGAATCACTAGGGTGGGGCAAGCAGTG
>NW_005349856.1:0-383 GCF_000412655.1 Myotis brandtii | reverse complement strand
AATTACCCAGGGTAGTCTTTATTTCTAATATTCAAGTGTAAAAAATAGATAACAAGATATTTTGATGGATTACTATTACAAAAAAAATAAAAAAAAATGATGTAAAGCAACATTACGTGGGGATGTGAATGCAAGTTTTCTATGTTGGTAAGGCTTTTCCTATCATTACAGGCATGCAGAACAGGGGTGTAGGTGGCAGCCTCTGGCTGGGGCTGGTGGGACAAGCAGACTGGGGCTCCTGCGTGAAGAACAGAGATCATGAATGGGGTGGAGGTACTGTCAGAGCCTGGCTCTGTCAAGGTGGACAGCAGGGCTGTGGACCAAGATGGTTCCAGATAGTCATGGACCAAGTCATTCTGTGAACTCCCATGAAGTGTACTGGG
>NW_005349855.1:0-269 GCF_000412655.1 Myotis brandtii | reverse complement strand
ATGGAGGTTGTGGAACTGTGTTATCTACCCTGACTCGTGATGAGTTGGGGGATAATCAGTTGGAAATGGTCATTCCTCCTTTCTCAGATTGACTGGATGGTGCCTGAGCGAGAAAGACAGAACTGTAGGCAGAAAGGACAGGAGGAGGTAGGTGTAAATCTGGGCCCTGTCCTGAATGTCAATTGAAATGTTGGCCCAGCCCGGACTCTGTCAGTCCCCTGCAGTGCTGCCTTCCCAATGGGCCCAGGCAGGAACTCTAACACCATATC
>NW_005349854.1:0-248 GCF_000412655.1 Myotis brandtii | reverse complement strand
CTTCTCTTTCTTCACTATCCAATTTTTTTCTCTCTCTTTCATTTGGTGGTTGTTTACTTGATTGTTCAGTATATTGGGGTTTTTTTAATGCTTGCTTGTGAGATTGTTTTGCTTTTTCTTTCTGTTTTTCTGTTTGTTTGTTTTGGGTTTTTTTTTTTCTTTTCCGGATATTTATTTTTTTACTCCTGTTTTCCCTCGCCTCGCTAGATAGCAATTGTTGTTTGTAGTTTGCATTCTGTTGCTGGAAT
>NW_005349853.1:0-256 GCF_000412655.1 Myotis brandtii | reverse complement strand
ATGAAAAAGACTGACAAAACCTTGTTGGTTTGTTTTCAAAAGGTATGTGAAAAAGTATAGGTTTAGAATTAAGAAAATATAGCTATAAATGATCTCGAGGATTATTGATTAACTAAGTCTTCATCTTACCCTTATTTGAATACAGTTCTATAGAAAATTATTAAAGTTATTTAATATAAAAATGCATTTATAAAAAAATAGACTCTGGGACACATTATATAAGTAGTTTTACAATATATTTGGATACAAGTGGTAT
>NW_005349852.1:0-254 GCF_000412655.1 Myotis brandtii | reverse complement strand
ATGATGTCCGTTTTGTCTTTTAGTTGTATTTTTCAGTGGTTGTGGGAGGCAGCAATTTCAGGTGTTTATCTATGCCACCATCTTGGTTTCTCCTTATGTGACAGTTTTATGTGTGACAGTAATTAACTTTAAGTAAAATGTGCAGTTCATGGTGTACAGAGAAATTCTGAAGCCAGATCTAACTTGTGCTTACCTATCAGAGATCAAGAAGTAACTGTTCGACTCTGGAATCTCAGAGGGAAGGCGGAGATGGG
>NW_005349851.1:0-249 GCF_000412655.1 Myotis brandtii | reverse complement strand
TTTCACTTAGCATAATGCTCTCCAGTTCCATCCAAATTTTGATAATTACTAAAAAAAAAGGAATGTAGTATTGTGTTATGCTAACTTTATGAATGTCAAGATACACATTTCAGTGTCATGTCTGAATTATTATGAAATCGGCAAGTATATCATTCATGTAATCATATATTACAAAAAACATACTATACAATACAGCCTATATATAGTATATATATTATTTATACACTGCATACTATATATACAAAAACA
>NW_005349850.1:0-375 GCF_000412655.1 Myotis brandtii | reverse complement strand
TCACTTAGCCTAATACACTCAAGATCCACCTATGTTGCTGCAAATGGCAAGATTTCCCTCTTCTCTTATGGTTGAGTAGCATTCCATTGTAGATATATACCATATTTTCTTCATCTATTCATCCATCATCAACACAGGTAGTTTCTATATCTTGGTTATTGTAAGTAAGCTGCAAAGAAGATAGAGGTGCATGTATCTTTTCAAATTAGTGTTTACATTTTTTTCAAATAAATACCTTCAGAAAATTTCAGGTATATTTTCCTCAGAAACTTCGGTAATTCAAAAAGTTTTATATATATATGGTATTTAACCACTTATGTAATCTTTTAAAATTATAATTTATTTTTATTATTCAACATTCTTCTTTTTACTTTT
>NW_005349849.1:0-600 GCF_000412655.1 Myotis brandtii | reverse complement strand
CTCTACCTCTCTCCCTCCCCCTCTCTCTGAAATCAATTAAAACATTTTTAAAAAGTTGAAAGATGCAATAAAAATATTTTTCAAAAAATTGAAAGATGGAGTCAGATGGTTAATAACTCAATGCTGTACATAGAAGCTACCCCTTGAATTCTGAAATAGAAGTAAACATAACAATGACATAAAATGAGGCCAGTGTTTATTTTAAATATATGGGAAACAACGTTTAAAACGTATTACCCCACAAAGTGATTGTGACAGAGGAGGCTAGCTATGACTGCAGAATAGTGTTCCTTCTTCCACAATTTAGAGATGTTTTTGGTGGTGGCTGTCTAATTTAGGACATCTTCCCGCTCAGCTTTCTATCTGGGTCTGGCCATGAACCTGTTCTCTCCAATGAGATGTGAATGGAAATGATGGATGTTGCATTTTAGCCAGGCTACTTAATAGGCAGGTAAGCCTTCCCCCATCTTCTTGCCTTTTTGTTGGCTAGAAACAGGATAGATACTCTGGGGGGGTCAATCACAGCACCAGGGATGTTGACGCCACAGCATGGAAGGTGTTACGGTCTTTGAATCACAAGTTAGAGGAAAACTCCCTAGT
>NW_005349848.1:0-249 GCF_000412655.1 Myotis brandtii | reverse complement strand
TAAGGGAGAGAGAGAAACATCCATATGAGAAGGAAGCGGACCGGCTGCCTCCTGCACGCCCCACACTGGGGGTCAAGCCTGCAACCCGAGCCTGTGCCCTGACCGGAACCGAACCAGCGACCTTTCAGTGCCCAGGACCAGCCCAGCCCAGCGAGCCATGGGCCAGGGCTGGGTTGTCTCTGTACTGACTAGATGTGCAACTGTTGGGCTGGAAACGCCCATTTTCTGTCTCGGCTGCCAGAGGTGAAC
>NW_005349847.1:0-828 GCF_000412655.1 Myotis brandtii | reverse complement strand
ATGTCAACTTGCAATTGTAGAAGACAGTCTGTTGAGGAACAAATTGGCTCCTTGTTGTGAATATCTAGAAACATTTGTTGATGTGTTATTGTAGCTGTTGAGCAAGGAGGTCTTGAAAGTGAAGATTAGGACAAAAACAGTAAGTTTGAATTATTAATGCTTGTACGACTTTGTTTATTCAGGCTAATTATACTGACTTGCACTTGGCAAAAATATCAATTAATTCTGATCTCTCCATATGCAGAGTTTGGTGATGGTAGCACATGGCTCTGGGCAAACTCTAAATATGTGCTTAATTTCCCATCTTGTAAGATCAAACTGCTCATGAGAGACTTGCCTCAGTTAGAGAGACAAGAATCTAGTTCATGCTTAATAAAACATCAATAAACTATTTCATCGTGTATCAGGAAGGAATAATCATTTTCTAAAACTGAAATATCTCTGATACTAGCAGAGAGCTGAAAACAACAGCAAAGCACTGTGTAGTTGAGCTATAGTTCACCATCTCTAACGTAGCATGACCATGTGCTCTATGTCAGAGGGCAAACAGGAAGATTTGATGTCACATGTGAAGACCACACAGAAAACACCAGCAAAAGGAATTTGGGGAATAAACAAAAATTAATCCCTTGAATGGAAGCATTCTAGTTTTTTGAAATGATAAGGAAGTGTTAAAGTATTCAAGTTGTTGGAGTAAAAAATAGAAGCCTTGTAGTTCTTTTACACTGTTTTCCACCCACGATTTCAGCATTAAAATCGCAGGTCCCAGAATGGCAAGACCTTCAGAGCTCTAGCGATCCTCCATCTTAAGAGTGTTTCTTTCAGCAA
>NW_005349846.1:0-1061 GCF_000412655.1 Myotis brandtii | reverse complement strand
AAAGACTCCACCAAAAAAACTGTTAAAACTAATAATCAATTTCAATAAAGTTTCAAGATACAAAATCAACATACAAAAATTAGTTGCCTTTCTAAATACAAACAACAAATTACCAGAAGGAGAAATTAAAACAAACAAACAAAAAAACCAACCCACATTTATAGTTGTATCAAAATAATAAGATGCCTAGTAATAAATTTAACCAAGCAGGAAAACACATGTGCACAGAAAACTATAAGACATTGATAAAAATAAAAACAAATGAAGAAGACACAAGCAAATGGAAAGATATTCTATGCTTGTAGATTGGAAAAATTAATATTGTTAAAATGTCCAATTACCCAAAGCAATTATAGATTCAGTGCAATGCCTATCAAAATCCCAATGCCATTTTTTACAGAAATAGAACAAACAATTCTTAAATTTATGTGGAACCACAAAAGACCTCGAATAACCAAAGCAGACTTGAGAAAGAAAAACAAAGCTGGAGACATTACACTCCCTAACTTCAAACTATATTATGACATTGTAGTAATCAAAAGAGTATGGTATTAGTATAAAAACAGATATCTAGATTAGAAACAAAATAAACACCCCTGAAGTAAACCATATAAAAAGACAATTAATTTGTAACAGAGACAAGGACATATAATGGGGAAAACTATAGTCTCTTCAATTAAAGATGTTAGATGAGAAACATAATGGTGGCATAGGTAAACACCTGTAATCGCCGCCTCCCACAACCACATCCAAATTACAACTGAACTACAGAACAACCATCATCCAGAACCACCAGAAAGCTGGCTGAATGGAAGTCCTACCAATAGAGAAGTAAAGAAGAAAGCACACTGAGACTGGCAGAGGTGTGGAGGCATGGAACGGGCTGGTCTGACACCCACGGGTGCTGCTTTTTTAATCAGCAGGCAGATCATCTCTGTGGAGGCCACCTGTAAGGAGCAAGGGGTCCCAGCCCCATACCAGAAGCCCAGTGCAGCATCCCAGAGTTTAGAAAAAAAAGTCTCTGTAACTACAGGCTGTAAAAACCAGTGCTGATTGGGGCT
>NW_005349845.1:0-1090 GCF_000412655.1 Myotis brandtii | reverse complement strand
ATTAAATAATTATTTTAGAAAGTTGTTACATGATAGCCTCTATCGAGCTCAGCTTTCAAAAATATTAATTAGATAACTTTTCAGTTTATCAAACTGTATTTTTGGAAGATGTGATAGAGAAAGAAAATATATTGGAAGAAACATTACAACAGCAATAATAACAATAATAAATTTTATAAGAAAATGTAATTAGTTTTATTATTATTGTTATATTCATTATTATTTATATTATACCAAAGATCTAAATAGCCTTTAACCTGTGCCCTAAAATGCTTCCAGTAGGCCCTGTTAAGAACCTCATTTTGCAAATGATGAAATTGAGGTACTGAGGGGTTATGTAACTTGCCCAAGGTTACATAAGCAGTATGTGCAGATAGGCTAGCATTTGGTCTGTCTCCTACTGCACCATTCCATTAATGATTGAATAATGTGTATGCAACCCATATTAGAACTGTTCTCAAAATCCAGGCATTTCTTTAGCTCTGCTGGCATAGCTCTGCATTTATGGATTAATTGTTCTGAACTAGTCAATCCTGACATAAAGATACCAGAAGCGGTGTGTGTCAACAAAACGGGAACTTTAGGTAATGAGAATTTTGGAATCCTAGGGAGGGAGATACTACATCTCTTAAAGATATTTACCAGTGTAGGTCAACATGGTGTGCTACTACCCATACTGCCATTTGAGAGAACATGTATGGACTTTGAAAATATTATACAAAGCAAAATAAGTCAGAGTAAGTTAAGAACCATATGATTTCACTCACATGTGGGACATAAAACTGAAACTCATGGGCACAGACATAGTATGGTGGTTACCAAAAGAACGAGGTATGAGGTTAATAATGAGTAAAGGGGATCAAATGTATGGTGATGGAAGATGATTTTAGTTTGGATGGTGGGCAGACAATGAAAAATTTATCAATTTTTTGATATTCTTAAGTAGCCAGCTTTGGTTTCATTGATATTTGAAATTTTGTTTTTCTTGTTTCTATTTCATTGATCTTTATTATTCCCTTTCGTGTTTTGTGTGATACTAGAAAGAATGAGTACTCTGTTGATGTTGGATGGAATATTCTAAAAATTTCAT
>NW_005349844.1:0-1054 GCF_000412655.1 Myotis brandtii | reverse complement strand
AAAAAAAAAAAAAAGGTTGAAATTTTAGGCACTAAACATCAGATTAAATTATGGAAAATTTCCCTTCTCCATTCTCACTACCTCCCCCTGTTCCCACTCTGATTTTATTAAGATGACTATGTCTTCCTATGGAAAGGAATTAAATACTTTCAGCCCAGAACATAACAACAGATTCAATTGCAGAATACACCCTAGACCAGAACTCAAGGCATTCTTTGGGGCATTTCCTGTTTTCTGATTAGCTACGCCTGCTTCTCTCTCAGTTTTGTGAAGGTCACGGTTGCAGTAATTAACCTGCATGCCAACTTCTGAGTAACATTTCCCTGAGAACTGAACATGCACTCTTTGCCAAGCCAGCATGCTCCCTCTTGCACGGAACCATTTCCTTTGCTATTCACCTACCAGACAGTGTGTTGGACTCTTACCGAAAAGGCTCAAGAGACACTGTGACTCCTAAGGCTGGATTACTGAGCGGACCAGTGTGATTAGTTAATGTTGTGTGTCAACTTGGCTAAGCTGTGATGCCAGTTGTTTGGACAAACACTGGTCTAGATGTTGCGATGAAGGCATTTTATAGATGTGATTAACATTTATAATCAACTAGAGGCCCAGTGCACTGGTAAGGTCCCTAGCGGCTGCAGGCTGCCAGCCTGGTACTCCCTCTCTTCCCCAGGCCGGCCCCGCCCCCTGGTCGAACTCCCAGACGAACTCCCCGTGGAGGGGACAATTTGCATACTATGCTTTTATCATATAGGATTGTTTTTAAGTAAAGCAGATTATTCTCCATAATGTGGGTGGGCTTTGTCCAAATGCTGGTAGTTGAAGGCCTTAAGAGCAAAAACTGAGGTTTCCTGGAGAAGGAATTCTGCCTCAAGACTGTAATCCTGCCTCTGACAGAAATCCTGCCAGAGTTTCCAGCCTACCAGCCTACCCCACAAATTTCAGACTTGCCAGCCCCCTATAATAACATGAATTAATTCCTTAAATTAAATCTCTATATATATATGCTAGTATATATCTCTCTATCTTTCTCTCTCTCTCTCTCTCTCTCTCT
>NW_005349843.1:0-441 GCF_000412655.1 Myotis brandtii | reverse complement strand
TAAGACCGATGATATAACAGGATAGTTGTAGAGGTGGTATGAAGGGGTTAGAGTCTGTAGCAAACCCAATAGCAATTAATGACATATTGCATATGGAACAAGAGATAAAGAGAGTAGCTGAAGATTATTCTAAATTTTTGTTCTTTGCAACTGAAGAGTGATGTTATAAACTGAGATGGGGAAATATTAGATTAATCCATTTTTCAGGGGACATTTGGAGTTTACTCAGGCATTTTAAGGTAGAGCTACCTATCAGACTTTCAAGTATGAATGTGAAGTAAGTATTTAATATATGGCACAGGAAATCAGGGAGGAGTTTGTTTTTTATTTCTTTTGCATGTTTGTGATATTTATAGGCATGAGGCCAGAAGTAATCACCAAGGAAGTGAATGTAAGTATAAGAGAATACATCCAGAGACTGAGCCCTGAAACATTCCCAAA
>NW_005349842.1:0-276 GCF_000412655.1 Myotis brandtii | reverse complement strand
CTGGCTAAGGATTATGTAGTTTCTGTGGGTCTCCATTGAAGGCTGTGATATGTGCAGAAAGCATTCATCCTACACATTCATTGTTCAGGTCCATAAAATTTGCTTTTCCACATTTTGATTTTGTGACCTTGCATTTCCCAGATCATGTCTCCTCATCTATGAAATGGAAACCATATCATTCAACTCAAATTTTGGTGATAATGATAGCGTTACTTTACCCAAGTGCCTATTACCACAAGCTTCACACAACGATGCACAGCATATATTTGTGGAAGA
>NW_005349841.1:0-349 GCF_000412655.1 Myotis brandtii | reverse complement strand
GTGCTGTCTGTTGACCGCACACCCGCTTCCGTGAGGCTGCAGCCAGGAAACTAGCTTTCTCTCTCTCTCTCTCCCTCTCTCTCTCTCTCCCTCTCTCTCTCAATATATTTTTATTGATTTCATAGAGGATGGAAGAGGGAGAGATAGAAACATCAATGATGAGAGAGAATCATTGATCAGCTGCCTGCGGGGTCTGGGGTTTGGAGGCGATGGAGCACTTTCTTGGCTTGTTGTTTTCTTTGGCAGTTTGGTTAGATTTAGGGGTTTTTAATAGAATCTCACTTTGTTTGATTTGGTTTCAGCGGGAGAGTGGATGTTACTATTTAAATTTGATCTTTTCTAAAAGCAA
>NW_005349840.1:0-520 GCF_000412655.1 Myotis brandtii | reverse complement strand
AATAGACCTTTGAAATATCTAGAAATTTGAATGCATTTGAAGTGTGTGTATGTGTTTAACAAATTCAGAATGTGTGAGGTTTTTGACTAGTTCATTCATCAAGGTCACACCTTTGATTAGTAGTAAGCTGTGCATCTTGGAATGACATATTTGGAGGAATTTCTGAATTTCATCATTTGGATAAGAGGCAATTAATGTTCCAAATATAGAAACTAAGAGACTTATTGTGGATGAATTGAACTTGGTATTGGCCTCCCAGGGGTATGCTTTTCCCATTCCACAACTAGCAGTACTGACCAATAAATAATTGAGTTTTTAAGACAAATATACAGCAAATCTGTCTGTTGCTCCATTCCAGTGTGAGGTTTCTCTCTGTCCATCCTTTTTGTTCCCACGGTTTAATTCTTCTAAATGTTGCTGACGTTATCCTTAGCACATGTATCCATTATCTAATTTGCTATTATTTACGAAGAAAAAGGACAGTGTTTTGTTAACTATATCAGTGTCCTGTATGATGCAT
>NW_005349839.1:0-244 GCF_000412655.1 Myotis brandtii | reverse complement strand
CTAGCCTCTGGTGGCCATGCCCTCCCCTGGCCCAGAGCATGGCCTCGAAATCGCATGAGATTCAGAGCCAGCCGACCCTACCCCTGTCAAACCCCACAAGGTGGGGGGCACAGACTCAGGTTCCCTAGCCCGGTGCCAGTTGTGCGGCACAGCCTCAGGTCCCCCATCAAGCCCTACAGGCGGGGATCACGGCCTCAGGTCCCCCGGAGGTATGTGCAGTGCACACCCTGGTTCAGTCCTTCAA
>NW_005349838.1:0-741 GCF_000412655.1 Myotis brandtii | reverse complement strand
TATTATACATATTTTATAAATGATGTATTTTTCATATTGACCAATCAATGACAATTTTGTTAGTAAGAAATATGTAATTAAAGACATAAAGATAATGAATGATAATAGAGATTATATTTCAGAGAGTTGTAATACTGTAAGGTAAATCTAAAATGAATTATTTCAAATTAAGCTATCTAATGACTAATGGTTAGGTAATAGTGAATGAAATGAATATAAGTGCTTATAGTTTAACTAGTGGCCCAGTGCATGAAAGTTGTGCACATTAAAAGGAAATTAATTAGAGGAAACATTTTAATTTGGTATTTGCCCTTTCTCTATAATAGAAGTGTCAGAGATGAAAGAAAATTAGTAAAATGTATATGAAAATCTCCCTCCTGTCAGAGTCTGGGGCACGCCACAGGACCCAGAGTCAAGTCCACACCCACCTGCATGCACCTTGAAATTGCACGAGACCCAGACCTGATCGCCCCCACCCCTGTCAAGCCCTGTAGGGTGGGGAGCACAGCCTCAGGTCCCCTAATCAGGCACTGGGCAGGGGCTGCAGTCTCAGGTCCTACGTCAAGCCCCACTGGGAGGGAGGCACAGCTTAGGGTGCCCCGACCCAGTGCCGGGAAGGGAGCGTGGCAGCAGGTCCCCAGGCCCCAGCATGAGGGCACAAGGGTGCAAAGGCACGAGGGTGTGATGAACATTTGTATATTAGCTCTATTATATAGGATGTGTTAATTTTCCAGATTAGAC
>NW_005349837.1:0-292 GCF_000412655.1 Myotis brandtii | reverse complement strand
GAGAATTATTGACCAGCTGCCTCCTACATGCCCCCTATTGGAGATGAATCCCACAACCCAGGCATGTGTCCTGACTGGGAATTGAACTGTGACTTCCTGGTTCATAAGTTGATGCTCAATCACTGAGCCACATCGGCCGCGTAAGGAATCTAACATTTTTTTTCTAAGATTTTTTTTTTTTTAAGGGACATGGAAGCATTACAACACATTCTTTTTTAAAATTAGAATTTAAGCCGAAACCGGTTTGGCTCCGTGGAAGAGCGTCGGCCTGCGGACTGAAAGGTCCCAGGTT
>NW_005349836.1:0-244 GCF_000412655.1 Myotis brandtii | reverse complement strand
AAAACACCTCTAAGATACATGGTTGATTGGGGAAAGCAGTGTGTATAGCAGACTGTGGCTTGCGTTAATAATGGAGAGCTGTTCGGGTGACAGGTGGAGACAGGTGTTGGCTGGTGTGTGGAGAGTCTTTATGGAAGGACAGCCAGAGGCTCTAACAGTGATGCCTCCTGAGAGCACACCTGATAGATGTCGGTTCAGGTTGGGGGACAGAGACACTTCCTACTGTCATACTCCTTTGTGCTGA
>NW_005349835.1:0-269 GCF_000412655.1 Myotis brandtii | reverse complement strand
AGGCCTTGATGTTATCTCTAATTTGACCAAAATTCTGCCTCTGTGATCAACAAACCCGAGGCTTTGTTCCTAAGATTATTTGATGCTGATCAGAACCTCATTGTCCTGGAAGCTTAGTGCTTAAGGGAGCGGTCATGCAAAGGAGGAGGCCAGTAGCAAGGATGCTGAATAAGGCCCCTTTGAATTAGCTATTGTTTCAAGTTTCCCCATTCCAATGGCCAAGGAACTTTTCTAGCTTCTCACTATCCTGCCTCACCTAGGTCAAACAA
>NW_005349834.1:0-275 GCF_000412655.1 Myotis brandtii | reverse complement strand
TGTTGAGAAATCAGCTGACAGTCATATGGGCTTTCCCCATAGGTAACTAACTGCTTTTCTCTTGCTGCATTTAAGATTCTCTCTTTGCCTTTACTCTTTGGAATTTTAATTATTATGTGTCTTGGTGTTAGTCTCTTTGGGTTCCTCTTGTTTGGGACTCTCTGCACTTCCTGGACTTGTAAGTCTATTTCTTTCACCAGATAAGGGAAGGTTTCTATCATTCTTTCTTCTTTTTTTCTTTTTTTCTCATTATTTCATCAAATAGGTTTTCAATG
>NW_005349833.1:0-576 GCF_000412655.1 Myotis brandtii | reverse complement strand
TTCTGTGGCAGAGCCAGATCGGGGCTATGAAATCCAGTCAGATTTACAGGAATGCCCCACGAATCAGGGCGCAGAGCCCACCCACCCTCCACAGGCAGGAAGTCCTCTTGCTTCCAGGAGTTTCTCTCCCAAATAGTTTTGGGCTCTTCCACCCAGATCGTCTGTGCATCTCAAACGTCCCCTCAGTCTCCTGGAGTTACCCTCGGGAGTGTATGTGGGGCCAGCAGTTCTCGCTGCTGTAATCAGAGCCATGGCCGGCAGCTCTACCGTCCCTGCCCTTGGCTGGGTACAGATGTCGGCCAACCGGGGGCTCCGTGTGCGTCCGCTGGCCCCTGGGCCTCTGAACGCCCCTCCCGCTGGGGTGGCTGGGGAATGCTGACGGGGGAGCCTGCTCGCTGTGACTTCACACAGACGCCAAGGAAAGAAAGAATTTTCCTCAAAGAAAGAAACTCAAGGACCTCAGCCAGGCCTGTCATGCAAATGGACGCAGACTGTCCGTTGTGCTCCCAGTTATGCCCAGGGTGGGAAGAGCAGAGACAGAAGGAGACTTAACTCAGAGGAAAGAAAAGCATTGGC
>NW_005349832.1:0-274 GCF_000412655.1 Myotis brandtii | reverse complement strand
GTGGCAGCATTTGGTGAATTTAAAGCTTCCTATCCTCTGCAGCCTGATCCCTTTATTTATTTACTAGAGGCCCGGTGCACAAAATTTGTGCACAGGTAGGGTCCCTCAGCCTGGTCGGCAATCAAGGCCTATCAGGGGGCCAACCAGCTGCGGGGAGGGACCACGGGAGGTTGGCCAGTGGGGTGGGGGAAGGACCGTGGGAGGTTGGCCAGCTGGTCCCCCCATAGGGGCCAATCAGGGGGCCAGCCAGGGGGAGGGGCCACGGGAGGTTGGC
>NW_005349831.1:0-353 GCF_000412655.1 Myotis brandtii | reverse complement strand
AAAATTGATTTTAGAGAGTGAGGAACAGAGAGGGAGATAGAAACATCAACATCAACATTGATAGGCTGCCTCCTACATGCTCCGTCCTGGGGACCGAGCCCATAACCCGGGCATGTGCCCTGACTAGGAGTCGAACCTGGACCTCCTGGTGCATGGGTTGACACTCAACCACTGAACCACACTGGCTGGGCTCCTGCTTTTTTGTTTGAGTTGCCTGCCCAATTCCAGAGATGGGAGAAGGAACTGCAGGAGCCGGGATATGAGAGAGCCCAGGATGAGTAAGGGGTGGGGGGTGGTTGAAATGTCCATTTGACCAAATCAGGTGAGTGAATTGTTGGATGGAAAGATGATAA
>NW_005349830.1:0-342 GCF_000412655.1 Myotis brandtii | reverse complement strand
GCTGTGGGCTACATTTTGCGCCATGGGGTCTCGGCAGTGTTGGTTGCGATTTGGTGGGCTGTCGCTCCAGGGTGGTGGTGGGGCCTGTGTCCCACCTGGGGGAAACCGAGTGTTGGTTTGTCAGCGCCAGGTCCGCGGTGCCGTTTCTCTGTAAATGGCCAGTGTGCGTCACTGCAGCTCCTTCATTGAGTGTCTGGCCCCTGGTGGTCAGTGTGAGTCATAGCGACTGGTCGGAAGGTCAAACACTTAGCATTATAGCCTTTTGTATATATAGAGAGTATACATATACTGTTTTCTAAAATATATATATATATATTTATATGTAATATATATATTTACATT
>NW_005349829.1:0-383 GCF_000412655.1 Myotis brandtii | reverse complement strand
ATTAAAGAGCATATTTGTGGGGTTCACAAAAACGAAATACAACAAATCAATACTGACAAAACTTGAGTAAAACCAATCAAGAAAAAAGAAAAATAACAGACAAAATGAGGAATGGAAGTGGTATGCTAATAACAAAGGAAATATTATATACAACTCTATGCTAAAATGAGAAAAAGAAAATCAATGAAATGGGTAGTTATTGTAGAGATGTATTATAAACAATAACTCAAAATAAAAACTGAAATGCATACAAGGAATTGAAAAGGTTCCTCTTAAAAGGTTCTTGGCTAGAAGCTTCTTAGCAGTGAACTCATTTAAACTTTAAAGAAATAGAAAACCTCATGCGACAGAAACCGATCCAGAGCATAGAAAAAATAGTGCAA
>NW_005349828.1:0-1212 GCF_000412655.1 Myotis brandtii | reverse complement strand
CTTCCTGCAAATCAGCGGCTCCCCCTGATTCCCCAAGAGTCTGGGCGCTGCCCAACTCTTCCTCCCCCTTGTGCCCTATGCCGGGCGGGCGATGTGGGTTTTTCTGAGGACTCGTCCTCCTTGATGTCTTTTGATGCTTCTTTTCTCTTCCTTGCTTCTGCCACACACTTGGCCCAGACCCACACCTTTTCTCGTTTGGATTTACTGCAGCAGCCCCTGAGTGTGGCTTTCCTGTCTTCATTCTCTGTCACCCTTTAGCTTGGCCTCCACGTCATAGAAAATGAACATTGCCCTTTTAAAAAAGGACTTTAAAATATAAAAGTGACATGTGCTGATACCTTGGAAAATGACTTGGAAACATAATAAAGACAATAAAAGTTTTTCATTTTCTTAAAACTCAGTTATAACCATTATAAACATATTGATGCATTTCTTTTCAGTTAAAAAAAGCATGTATAATTTTTCTAATTATTGTTGGGATCATGTTCCATATACAATTTTATTGTGTATCATCTCATATCTTTAAAAATTCGTTTAAAATACAATTATGAGTGTGGTCCAGAAAATGAAATGAACGAGCTGTGATTTAACCACTCTTCTGTTGTGGAGCACCTGGATTGTGGGGTGTTTTTAATTTTTTTATTTTTTAGCATTTTAACTACCACTAAGTGAACAACTTTGTGCTTGAATCTGTAACTCTTACCTCTTCTTATTTTCTTGGGGTCAATTGCAAGAAGTGAAATTATTGGGCTAGAGAATATGAGCATTTTTGAGGTTTTTATATATTTTGCACAATTGTTTCCCAGAGAAGGGGAACAAATTATTCCTTCCTTGTTGTATAAGACTAGATACCTCACTCACATGTGCCTGAATTGAAAGTTCACATTTAAGTAATATACAGGTTGTCCCCCAAAACTGTATACACACTTCGAGTGATTATAAAGTCAGTATTCATTAACATACAGTTCATTTTCAAATTTTAAAAGAATATACAGGAATGAATAATTTTTTTTTGTTAATGTCTCTTTTCAAATTGATGACTATTCTGGTCCAGACACCTGCTGATAACTCAAAGCAATGGAATGGCCAACATCAAGAATCATTTTGTCCGGTATTTGTGCACCCTCAATTCATCAACTGCTGCCGGTTGTGTACCATAAACATGGTATTTTATATATCTCCATAAAGAATTCTAGTGGATGAATTTTCTTT
>NW_005349827.1:0-565 GCF_000412655.1 Myotis brandtii | reverse complement strand
AGGGACCCCAGGCCAGGCACAGGGTCACACACAGCACACAGCTGCCTCTCCTACGCTCCACCTTGGCCCCGTCCCGGGTCCCGCTCCCATCACACCCGCCCCTGCGCAAGCCCCAACCAACCGAGTTGCCTGCCGCGCCCGCACGCGCAGGTGCGTCCTGCCCTGGTCACAGCGTCTGTGAGGGAACCGGAGACCACTGCCCTGCGTGGAAATACAGCTGCCCACCCGCAGGCCCGAGGGACCGCGGCCAATGATTTGCACGTTCTAATAACAGCCCGTCATCTCCTGCCCGAACATAAATATCTAAACCCGCTCCATTCCAGGGCGGAGAGGGTCCCACTGAGCCGCTCGAACCCCCAGGAAGGCCCGGAGCCGTGAGTTATGACAGCGCCTGTGCGTGCTGTCTCCATGGCACCACGGCCACGGGCCACGGACGAGCGGCCGGGCTGGTGCCCACACTCGACCAGCAAACACCAAGGACAGCGTGGGCGACATTTGGGGAACAGCACTGAGCTGGGGTGGAGAGAGCTCCCAAGTGGAGAGATCTCCACAGCTTCCTCCCCCA
>NW_005349826.1:0-1039 GCF_000412655.1 Myotis brandtii | reverse complement strand
AATCAACCAAAAAAATGAGTTCGCGTGTCACCCCTGAGACGTGTGTCATAGGTTCACCATCACTGCCCTAGGAGAAGAAGCTCACCAAAAAAAGACTGAAGGCAACACCCTTCCAAGTAGAGAACTTCACAGAACCGGAGGGTTTAAGGGCTGTCAGAATGGAAGGATCATTTGAGGATGATGTATAGCCACGAACTGAAGGGGTGTTCTGTGAAAGGACCCTGATATTTCTGAATCATTGATGGCCAGAAACAGAGGGAATTAATATTTTAACACTGCAAGAAATTATTCATGTTAAATAAAAATTAAATATGTGCATATTCATATTTGGGAGCTGGGAGCTCTTTGTTGATGGGAAGTAGACACTTTCTTAAACGTTTGGTTAGGTGGGGATACTTGGGACAGAAAAACTTAATCTGTCCTACAAAATAATGTCAAGCTCTGCCTGCACTGCAGGTATATTTACATTTCTGGAAATATGACTGTTTGATGGGGGCAGGTGTGTGGTTATGATGGGGAAATAGATTTCTTGTTTGTTTCCCCTTGAAACCTTGGAGAGTCTGAGAGGCCTGGACCTCAGCGTAGACTAAGGACAAAGACACTCATGTGGGAGGCAGCTACCTGACCCTGGTAACATGATGGAGAGAGAAAGATAGAAATAGAGACAGGGAGAGACCGAGAGAGAGGGGAGTCCTGTGCTATAAACAATAGAAGCCACGTTGCTTAGCATCTGTTTTTAAATTTTCTATTCTCGGCTAGAATTTCCTTCTGTTACCTTCAAACCTCAGTTTTGTTCAACATGTCAGCCTGAGAGTGAGCAGTCTAGAGAAACAAACCAGTTACAGGATGGTAAGAAGGATCAACACAGCAGAGATCCAGAGAAAAACAGTTTATGGAGATGATGAGGTCACCAGGATGGATCTGTGGAGTATGGAAATGTTCCTGGGGTAAACCTCCCTCCAAGAACGTGGACAGGGGAACCTGGTAGAAGGCCTGTCTTTTCCGCAGGTGGAAGAGGGGGCTGCCGCTGATGCTGAGT
>NW_005349825.1:0-1030 GCF_000412655.1 Myotis brandtii | reverse complement strand
GGGCCACTCCCGCCTCCCCCTGTCCCTGCCCACTCGTGAGTACCAGGAAATGTTTTCCTTAATGTTGCAACAGAAGCCCCATCCGTGCTGCTGCCAACATGGACATGGGGGTGGGGGCCAGAGGAGATGATTGCAGCCCTAGAGTGTGCTTAATAAGTCCCTATCAAAACCATAAACCCTGCACTGCCATAAATTCCTCTGGCCTTGGTTCCTCCACCTCATCAACCCTTTGCCCCAGTTAATCTCAAATCTCAGTGCTGGTGGCCAGAGCTTGGTTTCCATTTCAATTGCAAAACATCAGCTTGGGAGGCAAACAGCAAATCCTATTATCCCCATTTTAGAGGTGATGAAACCAAGGTTCAGAGAGGTGAAGGCACTTGTACAAGGCACATAGCTAGAGAGCAATTGAGCCAGGACTTGATTGAGCCTGTACTTCTCCCAACCCATGTGGCCTCGTTGAGAATGGGGAAGGCTGCTTCCCCAACCACAATACTAGAAGCTTTTCATCCCGTATTCCAAATGGAACCCCACTACTCAAAGAGCAGGGATGAGAAGTGAAAAGGACTCTGGGTGATAGACAGGCTGGGTGAGGAACCAAAGGAAGTTCCATGCAGCGTGAATGGCCTGTCATCCCAAACCCGTGGCATTGTCGTACTTCCTCTTTTGTGGAACCCAGGTCACCTTTGATCTCCATTTCTGGAATCAGTGTGTCATACGTAAATGCCAAGACGTGATCTAAGACCTGAATCACAGGATCCCGTGCAGCTGTTTGATGATGGGGGAGCGAAAAACCAAATCCTGATGCCAAGGGCAATGTTTGTTGACCTCTTTGTCAAGCATTACTGGACATAATTGAATCCCAACAACCCCGTGAGCCAGCTATTCTTGTTCTCTTTTATGAACGAGGAAACTGAGGCTCCGAAGAAGGGACTTGTTTCTTCATACATCTGTCCACGGCCGGTGCAACAGCTGAACTTCAGACACCCGTTGTCCGGCTCCAGGGGCCACCGTGGTAGAATGGAGGAGGGCC
>NW_005349824.1:0-250 GCF_000412655.1 Myotis brandtii | reverse complement strand
CTGAAGTCCAGCTGAAGGAATCAAGCTGGTTAATTCAGTAGTATGTCTACTACAGTAGTATGGGTGCATTGTGGGCCAGCTGCACCAGAACCGCTGTGGCTTTTGTTAAAATAAAGATTCCCTGGACATGCTCAGGTCTCCATGGAATATCTGGCCAACGAGGCCCAGGAATGAGAGATTAATAGCTCCTGCTGTAATTCCCTCGCTGGATATATTTTGAACCACTGCCTGGTCCTTACAAAAGAGAGAG
>NW_005349823.1:0-511 GCF_000412655.1 Myotis brandtii | reverse complement strand
GCACCTCACTCATAGAATCACTGATCCTGGCTATGAGGTTTTTTTTGCATAACATGTACAGCTATTATCCTTAAGATGAAGTTTTATAAGGAAGTTTAAATTTCTCTGACATCTCTTCAAAGTATTTATAAATGTTTGCTTGAGAGAAAGGACATGAGCTAGTAATTCATAGAGCAGGAGCTGTTAGCCATGTAAAATTAGATTTTTCTAACTAGTAATCAAAACACACATAAACCTGTGCTGGTTGGCAGCAGGCCTAGCAGGAGCTAGTTCGGGAGGTCTGGAGTTCATCTGCTCCAACAAACCCTCGGCTGGGTCTTCAGCAGCCACAGGCAGCCATCGGAAGAAGAGGAGATCATGAATCCTATCAGCTCACATCTCTCTAAGTCACCCTAACACCCAATAAATTAGGCAGAGCTCCACAGATCTGGTGCAATTCCCGGGACTCTCTGAAGGATATCCCATCTCCAATAAAGGCTTATCCACTGCCAGTCATGAAATAACTTTTAAT
>NW_005349822.1:0-574 GCF_000412655.1 Myotis brandtii | reverse complement strand
AAGACTGAAGTGAAAGTATAAAGAGAAGGTACAGTTCTTACTTAGCCAAGAGTAATCATATAATATATACTCCTGGAATGTGGTGTTAGAACACCCGTATCTCCACTCACTAGTTCTGTGACTTTGGGCAAGTGACATAACTTCTTTGAGAATCAGGCGTGTCATCTGTAAAATTAGGACCATATTAGGATCTAATTCATTGGGCTGGTATGAGGACTAAATGAGCCAATGGATGTAAGAACGTCCAGCACAGAGTCAAGCAGGCAAATTATTACGGTTGTTATATTTAGTGTTTCATATTAAGTCACCACATTCCAAACAGTGTGCAGAGTATTTGATCACAACTAAAATTAAGCCGGTAGGCAACAACATAGGAAAAGGATTATACACTATGGCCAAATGGGGTTTATCCCAGGAATGAAAAGTTGGCTAAACATCAATCAGTGTAACACACCATATTAGCAAAGGACAAAAATGACATGATTACCTCAAAAGTGCAGGAAAAGCATTTGATGAAATCCAGCCCCCTTTCATGATAAAATCACTCAACCAACCAGCAGTAGAAAGGCCCCTC
>NW_005349821.1:0-817 GCF_000412655.1 Myotis brandtii | reverse complement strand
TAAATTTTTATAAAAATTCTCTACAGGTTTGGACATTCTTACATCTATAAACATGAGCCAGGCACTTTGCTAAATAATTTACATAAATCTCTCACTTAATCATCAGACTTTCATGATATAATGCACACAGAACCCAACTTCAGTTCCATCCCCTTTAACCCCATAATGCTTTTCTCAGGTGCAACGTCCTCCTTGAGGCAGCAGCCAGACATCTTTGCTCAGTGGTTGATGAAATTCCCTTATGGAAAACCTTATCATTCTTTTCTATTTAACAGATAAGAAAAGAGAGGCTCAGAGAGGTTAGTCACTCGCCAAAGGTCGCACAGTAAGTGATGAAGCTTTAATGCTATTTTAGGTAATCTGACTTCCCAGGCCACGTGTTTAACCAGTGACTCCATACTAAGGATGAGTAAGAAGTTCCTTGCACCTCAGAAACGCTTGGGCTAGAGGAGTGATAGAAATAAACACATAACTGCTATGAAACACGATAGCTACATTAATTAGGCATGCCTGATATTCTGGAGCCTTGAGGAAGTAGTGGGCCAGTTGTTTCCCTTAGCATCTCTACACGGCAGAGTCTGAATTTGGCATTGCATCAGGATAGTCTTCGCAATCTTCAGGTCTAAAGATTTCCTTACAAATATTAGAAGATACTGTACATCTGCAGACTGGACCTGGTGGAATGATTGTTACCCACCTAGCTATGCTCCTGGGCCCCAAATCGCACCCCAGGTGAGTGAAGGGCCTTTTAATCCTGCATTGGAATCATGAGCAGATTCTGGCAGGCTGTGCCTGGGTCATTGGTGAAGTTCCAAAG
>NW_005349820.1:0-636 GCF_000412655.1 Myotis brandtii | reverse complement strand
TGCACGCCCCCTACTGGGGATTGAGCCAGCAACCTGGTGTGTGCCCTGAATGGAATCGAACCCTGACCTCCTGATACAGGAGTTGAGCCTTAACCATTAGGCACACCAACTGGGTTTTAGGAGGGTTTTCTCTGCTCCTAAATATCACCCTAGTTATGAGTGCATGATTGTTTGTTTGTAAGGTGGGCATAAAACATGTACTCCCTGATCATATTAGGCCCACTCATTCCAGGGTAATGAGAGTACATTTAATTAAAGTTGTGTAATAGTTAATTATGAGAATGACTAGGTTGTTCTTTCTCTTTTTATTGAAAATATAACTCTAACTGCCCCAGTGACTTTACTAAGCAGGCGATCTCACTGTGATAGCTTTGTGTTGTTGTTTTGTTTTTGTTTGTAATGTCTATTTACATGCCTTCACACGTTAAAGACAGGTAGCTACAGTGTGTATGCCCAGTGATAACAGCTCTAAAACAGAAACACTGAGAATGAAACTCTAGAGAAAAAGGGTTTTTTTATATGGTGGTGGTGGTTTAGAATGATAAAGAATGAAGAATAGCAGCTTCAGAGAAAAAGAGATATTCTACTTGGGTGAATATAGGTAATATTTCTGTTTGCTTCAGTAACTGAGAACAT
>NW_005349818.1:0-1029 GCF_000412655.1 Myotis brandtii | reverse complement strand
CCTCTCTGAACTCAATAAAAATATTTTTTTTAAAAAAGGACTCTGTACATGTGAAGGACAGTGGGCTAGGACAAGGATTGTTGCCAATAGTAGTTCTCCTGTGACCAGAAAAGGAGAAGTGCCTTGTTATTTTTAATTATTTAAATGCTTCTTAAATTTATAAAACACGTCAAGATGGTGACATGTTACTAACAAGGAATCAAATAAGATCATTTATCTGTTATCGAATAAACAAAATTCTGAATGAGAAAGAAAACTCATGTGTTTGTCACATGCTTTCAGCACAATGAGCTTTGTCCTCTTAACTCCGAAGTGTTTGTTTTCATAAATTATTTCTGACAAACTTGCAGCCTTGTGGAAATGACATACGGCCTGCTCAGGAGAGGACACTGGGATCCGCTTATTACCATGCCTGGGACTTAAATGCTGGCTCTCAGCTTTCTTTGCAGATGCTTCTTGTCTGTGGTCTTAATACAGTTGTTTAGCATTAAAATAGCTATGTCATCATAACACCTAATATAAATATCAGGCGTAGGTTTTTGTGTACTAACTCATCTGCTATAAACCCAACTTTATTCAAAGGCATGAAGGTATTAAGATAAATTCATTAACTTAAATATCAAGTCCTTCACACACTCTCTAAATACAACACTTTTCTCACAGCTGCTATAACACACAATGGCACTTCAATGAAAAATTAATCATCACATGGTTTAGGAATAATAAACATGACTCAAATAGCAGTCTCTGAGCCACTGGGTGCTACATTAAAAGGGCACGTGGGTCTTCACTGGGAAAGTTGCTTACAAACGTCAGCATCAAAGGACGCATACATAGGCAAGACTTCAGTTGGTTTCCTGATGTTATTTCTTTAGTCTTACAATGGAGATAGGGAACCAAAGTTACCATTCTCTCTTCCTTCCTCATGTGCAAGAGGAGCACATGCCCTTCTCCCACTCGACCCTTAAAGGTAAGGGTAGTCCTGAAGCTTGGAATGGCAGAAGTTTAAATAAATGTACTGGAGGTGAT
>NW_005349817.1:0-548 GCF_000412655.1 Myotis brandtii | reverse complement strand
CTCTATCCACTGAGCCAAACCGGTTTCGGCAATCCTGTCTCTTCTTAAACTTGGAAAAATCAGAGTGCTGCCTTTGTTATCTTGGGTTGTCATAACAAAACAACAGACTGGGTGACTTCAACGACATTTATTTTCTCACAGCTCTGGAGGCTGGAAAGTCCAAGATGAAGGTGCTGGCTGATTCAGTTTCTAGTCAGGCCTCTCTCTCTTCCTGGCCTGTGGACAGCAGCCTTCTTGCTGGGTGCTCACATGGCCTTCCCTCTGATAGCACTTTGTAATTCCCTATTCATTAGGGCGCTCCCTTACAACCTTATTTAACTTGAGTTACCCTTCCTAAAGGTCTTATCTCCAACACAGTCACATTGGGAACTGGGACTTTAACATGTGAATTTTGGGAGGGCACGAACGTTCAATCCAGAACAGGAGCCCCACGGTGGATTACTACAACACTAATGCTTTGGTTCCACCCATCAGGGCCTCCATACCCGTATCCAATATTTTTAAAAAAATACATTTTATTATTTTTTACAGAGAGGAAGGGAGAGAGA
>NW_005349816.1:0-2334 GCF_000412655.1 Myotis brandtii | reverse complement strand
AAAAAAAGAGATGATGTCCAAATATCATATTTAACTGACTGACATCTTTTCTTTCTTAATAATAAAAGGATTTTCAGTGTCACAATGCCATATTCATTGCCAAACATAAGGGTGTGTGTGAATAGGAAATAAATAGCGATGAGCACGGTGTGCCTGATCGTCCATGTGGCTCTCCCGAAGTTGTGCATATGTATAAATTCCCTTGGACCTGCACTTTGCATTTCTGGCATTAACAGTCTCTGGGATTTTAGACTGTTTGTTTACAATTTAGGAATGTAGTGTTTCATTTTTCCTGATACTGATAGGACTTATTCATAATGGCATCATCTTATTGTGAGTACAAACATTTCTCAATAAATTCACAGCTTGGTGCTTTGGCAAAAAGGAAATGCCATTTAAAGGACAGAGCTTGCAAACTGAAATATGATGCAGAGAAACAGCCGTGAGGAAATTATTGAAAATGAAACTCATCTCCCCACTAGTTTAACAGCTTTATTGAGCCAATCACGATTGCAATTTGGGGGCTAATTTCACCTGCTAACAAGTAAGTCATTCACCACTGCTCGCGTCTTGAATTCAGCTTTTGTATGTTTTACAGACTTAACGCAGAGATTTGACTGCTCTTCCCTGTCCTAATCTGCGTCCTTCACTTTGTGAGGAAGGCTGGCTACAGTCTTAATCATTTTAGTTCTCCATTCCAAGATAAAGTCAAAATTGCCATGGAGTGATAGTTGCTCAGAAGTTGAAGGATGGGCAGCTCTGTCCAGACCGTGTATCCTCACACAAACATTTCCAAAAGAGTATTGAAACTTAGCGAAGCACAAAGATTGTGGCTGTGGACGTCTTAGGAGTTCAACTCCCATAAAAGGGAATAGGACCTGCTTAAAAGTAGTGCTGTCCGCACACACTGCAGCCTGAAGTTAGACCTGCATAGTCACTGACAGTCCCCGCCAAGTCAGTGTGAAGCGCCCCTTAAAGCAGGAATGCACGTGGCTCACAAGGCTGCACATTTGGATGATTTGTGGCCCAGGATCAGAAATCGCTTCCACTTGTTTGAAAGAAAAGAGCAACATATTAAAACAAACAAAACACAAAATCCCATGTGATGTTGATTCTTGGAAACACCTATTTTCCTTGTAAATGTACAACATGGAGGAGTGCATCTTGCATTATTTATTCCTGGCCTGGGTGTGTATGCCAGAGTGGAAGGGCTTTTTCTGTGCTGGCATACAGGGTTGGAATGAGACAAGCAGAGCAACACAAATATTCCATTGTTTGCCTCTGTAGATGGAGGGGCTGGAGACAAAGGCGCTAGAATGCTGGAGAAGCACTTTTGTGGAAATGCTGATGCGAACCCCCAAATGCTATCTTCCCCTTCTGTCTAGCATGCTTTCATTTTTCTAGAGCTGAAACGAGATAATTTTAAAAACACAACTAATAATAATAATAATAATAATAATAGAAAGGTGATGTGCCAAGTCACAGTTACGAATGAGCAGAGCAATATAACATTTATAAAAAATGAAAACCCACTCAGAGCCCCCCCCATCACCATGCATACACCCTCAATTAAAACAATGCCCCTGATAGCAGCCAGTATAATCTGCATTTTATTTCACTCATGAGCAAAATAACAAGTTACTCAGGCCTGCGGCACTCATGAGTGATATGGGGCGTGTAATATCCTTTCCATTGAGTTTCCTATTATTAAGCTTGAAATAAAGAGTTCAGAATTAACTGTGACAATGATTTTATCTAGTGTTGGCACCACCATTAGCTTTTGCAGTTTACTGCTAATAAAACTTTAAATTTGCTATTACTTCTAATAACCTTCTTGCCACCTTCGCTGTAGAAATTAGACAAAGAACCCTGCTGACATGTGGCTAGTGACATTTTCTGGAAGCGTAGAAAACTCCGATGACAACAGTGACTGTTATTTACCAAAGTACAATAAAGCCAGGTCCTGCTGGCCTTCGGCAGCCTAATTTAAAGCACCTGTTCCTGGGGCTTGATGAGGCCTGTAACAGAACAAAGCATAAAATGTTGGTTTCTGTTATTATTGTTTCGAGCATCAGATTTTTCTTTCATAGCAATCCAGTAGATTCTACAGTAGGAAAAATAACTGGTGACTAGGCCTACATGAGTGGAATGAAATATTAAAACAAGTCATTATCTGCTTAATTCAGAAAGCAAAATGTATTCACCCGAAACATTAAAAACCGATGCAGTAATAGACACATCTGTGGGTTTGATTGCTTTTTATCAAATCTCTAATCTCATTCAGTCCTTCCTCTTTTTTGTTGGACATTATTCTTATTCAATAATTAGAGTTAT
>NW_005349815.1:0-274 GCF_000412655.1 Myotis brandtii | reverse complement strand
TCTCACTTCCCCACAGGCCTGCAGCACTGTGCGAGCATTGAGACTGTTGTCCCATGACTCACAGTAATAGTCGGCCTCGTCCTCAGCCTGCAGCCCCGTGATGGTCAGGGAGGCCAAGTTGCCAGACCTGGAGCCAGAGAATCGATCAGGGATCCCTGAGGGTCGTTTGCTACTATCATAGATGAGGAGTTTGGGGGCCTTTTCTGGAACCTGTTGGTACCAGTGCACATAACCACGCCCAACGTTGGAGCTGCTTCCAGTGCAGGAGATGGTG
>NW_005349814.1:0-247 GCF_000412655.1 Myotis brandtii | reverse complement strand
ATTATCATAGGATGAGAAAACTGAAACATAAGAGATTATAAAATTTGCTCAAAGTCACACAGAGCTAGATGTAGGACTTGAAATCAGGTCTGTCTGACACTACAACCCAAGTCCCCAAACACTATATTAACGACCACAAAAACAATTAGCGATCTCAGTAATACAAGTAGCTAACATGGTGCATACAACAGGCCACACCTTTTGTCTAAGTGCCTCACCAATGTTACTTTCATTCTTACAACCTGCC
>NW_005349813.1:0-490 GCF_000412655.1 Myotis brandtii | reverse complement strand
CGTCTTTTGTGGCCTGGCCTCACAAGTCACAGTCGCTTCCACAATCTTCTATTTCTTCAGAGCGTCACTAAGTACGGCCACATGCAGGAGAAGGGAGGGATACCGGATCATTTGTGGGCATGTGTCAAAACCACTGAACTGTGAACAATGACTGAACTGGTTTTCTCTGTAAGCTCATATCCCTTGGTGCTGCCACTTAGGGGGAAATATGAGGTTGTGAGAGTTTCAATTTTATAATAATCTGAGTCATATAGTCCTCCATGAAGATATGCCTGCACACTAGGGGTTTTTCCAAAAACAAACTAGTCAGATTATTATTTCTATTTCTACCTCATTTCGTCTGTGAGTACACCTTACATGTATAGGAAAACTTTGTACATGTATAGGGCCTAATCTTTATTGTGTGAATTAGTGCATGTTTCCATATGATCCTCCTGGGGACACATTAAAAGCGTGAACCTCCTTGGGCTCCATCCCAGGCGGAGTAAAT
>NW_005349812.1:0-278 GCF_000412655.1 Myotis brandtii | reverse complement strand
TATTTTATTACTAGAGGCCCAATGCACGAAATTCGTGTTAGACTAGGCCTTTCTTCACCCAGCTGCTGGCACTGGCTTCCCTCTGGCACCCGGGACCTGGGCTTCCCTTGCAGCCCTGCTTCGTCCGGAAGGTTGTCCGGTCTAATTACTATATTACGCTTTTATTATTATAGATTATTTAATATCTTGTTGCAGATAGCAAAATATAATGAAAATTTCCACAATTTTTGTCTTAAATTTGTAGATTAGGTGTCAAGCAAATTGGGGATAAGCTACTT
>NW_005349811.1:0-297 GCF_000412655.1 Myotis brandtii | reverse complement strand
AAGATTTTGTATTGATTTCAGACAGGGAGGGAGAGGGGGAGAGAGAGAGAGAGACAAACATCCGTGATGAGAGAGAACCATGGATTGGCTGCCTCCTGCACGCCCCACACTGGGGATGGAGCCTGCAACCCAGGCACTGCCCTGACAGGGAATGGAACCCGGACCTCCTGGTTCTTAGGTCCACGTTCAGGCACAGAGCCACGTGGGCGGGGCCCATCTGGAGTTTTAATTCGAGAGAGAACGCCATGGAGAAAGGTTAACCCACCTGTTGGGGGTGACCCGCAGCTCAGAGATGGC
>NW_005349810.1:0-518 GCF_000412655.1 Myotis brandtii | reverse complement strand
ACCACCCTTTTCAAGCTACTAAATCAAATCCATCATTTCAAGCAAATTCACCTTTTCAGGGCATTGTACTTATAGGAGGGAGTGGAGGAAAGCGTAATTTAATAATTAATTAGGCCTCAGAAGCCCTACTTCATAGCAAGAGAGTTCCGAAAGGCCTACTTTCCCTTCAAGAAAATTCAGGAGAGATGCATGCTTCAAGCAAGTCAATTTCAGGCAAGTCAGTCAGGGAGTCTCAAGGCCAGAAGCTATGCAATGGGACAATGGGGATGAGAAACAGGAAATGGTGAGTGGTCTTTAGGACTGAGTGGGATAAAGAAATAATTTCTTGAGCTAATGTCCGACACCAGGCCTGGACCCCTGGGGATATGGTTCCAAGGCCAGCGCTGAGGAGTAACCTGACAGCAGGGAAGATGAGGCCAAGGTCCCAGGAGGCGCCAGGTTTCAAGGACGTGAGCTACCATCTCAACCCAGAGAACGGCCGAGTGTTTTTTCATTACCTCTTCAGCAGCCACAGCTTC
>NW_005349809.1:0-237 GCF_000412655.1 Myotis brandtii | reverse complement strand
GCATTTATTAGCCCTTAGACAAAGAGACTCACTGGGGCGGGGGGCGGGGCGTACCCACCTGAGATCCTCTCCCAACTCAGGAGTTTGTATACACTTGCAATAAATTTCTACACTTTTGCTTAAAATCCCTTTTATTCTTCACACGTCATTGGATAAGAACCCAGAAATTCCAGCTTGCCATTGAGGGTAACACTATAGAGCACAATGAGGAAGACAGTATCTCCTTTTTATGTGGAG
>NW_005349808.1:0-357 GCF_000412655.1 Myotis brandtii | reverse complement strand
AGCAAGAAGTGTGGAGCAGTAAGCTGACAGGCATAATATCTAATAAGGCTGTCAGAAAGGATCTCTTTCCAACAATCAGTTAGTAAAAACTAGAGGAGGTGGCTGCTTCAAATGTAAAGGTAGCAGTGCAAAACTTTTAGAAACATGAGAATTCAAGGTAACATGATCCCAATAAGGAATCACAATAATTGTCTAGTGACTAAACTAAAAAAACATCACATCTGTGATTTATCCATTAAAGAACTCAAAATAGCTATTGCTAGGAAACTCAATGATCTGCAAAAAAATACAGAGAGATAACTTAACAAAATTAACAAAAAAGTACACAGACAAAATGTAAAGTTTTACAAAGACATA
>NW_005349807.1:0-989 GCF_000412655.1 Myotis brandtii | reverse complement strand
CCTCTGCTTCACCTTCTATATCCAATATATCACCCAGAGGTGCCAGTGTTCCCTCCTCAAGACAATAGAAGAAACAAATGGATCCACTTCTCTCTACTCCCCTACCATCACCCTAGGCCTCACTACCAGTATTTCTCATGCGAACACTGTAATAGCCTAACTACCCTGCCTGAATTCACTCTGCTCTCTACTAACCCTTCTTCCATACTCATCCAATGTAATAGTCTCCCAAGGAAAATCTAGCCATGCCACTTCCGTACCTGAAGCTCTTCAGTGGTTTCCCATTGCTTTGAGGATAAATGTAAAACCTCTTATCAAAGGTTATATATAGGATCTGTATGGTTCTGGTCACTCCATCCTCGTCTCACACCAGCCTCTTTCAATCTTGCTACTCCATCACAGCTTAGTTGTCTTCCTAAGGCACTCTGTATTCACCATGCTCCCTGTCAGAGCATGCACTGCTCCTGAGTCCTCTGCTTCAGTGGCCTCAGTTTACTATCCTGCCGACTATGCCACTGTCAGAGCACTCTTTTTAAAAAAAATATATTTTATTGATCTCAGGGAGGAAGGAGGGGGAGAGAGAGAGACAGAGAAAGAGGGAGAGAGAATAACACTAATGATGGGAGAGAACCATTGATAGACTGTCTCCTGCACACCCCCTACTGGGGACCGGGCCCACAACCTGTGCATGTGCCCTTGACTGGAATCAAATCCGGGACCCTCCAGTCTGCAGGCAGATGCTCTATCTACGAGCCAAACCCTGCATGCTGGTACAAGTGTGAGAGTACAGGTTCTGATCCTGTCCAACTATGTTAATTGTAGAGTCTGAGCCCCTCTGCCAGGGGCTGAACCTTCTTGGAAGCTGGGTGGTAGATAGAGAAGCCATGAGAAGTTGTGGGTGTGTAAGAATGAGTCTTTATTACAGGCCAAGTAGCCATTGCTAACAAGGAGAATCAGACAAAACAGTTCTTCACAACAGTCCCATACAG
>NW_005349806.1:0-517 GCF_000412655.1 Myotis brandtii | reverse complement strand
GGCCTCTAGTCTATGATAAAGCTGTTCTTTAAACCAAAGAAATCCTCCACTGTTATCTCAGATTTTCTTTCAAACCACTGTCAACCTTTCTACGAGTTTAGACATTTATTCTTTCTTGCTTGGCTGGTGGGATAGGAAATCCTTTCACACTGTCTCAGGAGGGAGTCCTTCTCTCTCTGCACAGAGGGGGCTGTCTCTGTTTAGAACCTTAGAGCACCTGGTCATAGCTCTACAAGAACATAAGAAATTGCAGTCATTCCTTTAAGGACAGATAATTGTTTTTCTCACACCAAAAGTGTGTCCCACTTGTCGGCTTCCTGTCTTTCTTTGTATTCAATAAGTTTGTGTTTTAGTTTTGAAATTTATCTTTATTATTGAAAATATTACAGATTTCCCCTTTTTTCCCCGCATTAACCCCCTCCACCCCACTCTCATCCCTTCTCCAGGCCTATTGTCTGTCCATGGGCTATGCACTTATGCATATAAGTTCATTGGTTAATCTCTCCCCCATCACCTC
>NW_005349805.1:0-333 GCF_000412655.1 Myotis brandtii | reverse complement strand
AAAATTATATTGGTTTCAAGTGTATAATTTTATGATATATCTGTATATTTCATCGTGTGTTTACCACCCAAAATCAAATCTTTTTCTGTCACCATATATTTGACTCCTTTACCCTTCATGATCTATAATTGATATTGATCTTCTGAAATTAGACTAAATTTAATAAGTTACAGTTAAATGGTCCTTGGTTATATAAATTAATTTTAATGCTTCTATGTGAATTTATAATATTTGATAAATACTGTAGTGCTAGAGATTTCAGAATTGTGGATGAAAACATACCCAGTCTTTTTCTTAAAAAAATATTTTATGGAATGCTGGTAGATTTAGGAT
>NW_005349804.1:0-1219 GCF_000412655.1 Myotis brandtii | reverse complement strand
TCGTCCACCTGCCAGGAGGAGTCGGTGCAAGAGTCACAGGAACCGGGCAGGCAGGTGCAGCTGTCATAGCTCCGGTCGCTGGAGCAGACGGACAGGGTGGACGCGGCCATGGTGGGCGGTGGGGCTGGAGGTGAGCTGGGAGGTGGGGGTGTGAGTGTGAGTGTGAGTGAGTGTGTGAGGTGCTTGGTCTGTGGGCTTTTATACCCTCCCAGTGTGTGTGTGTGTGGCCCCAGCAGGAGGCTCCCACGCCCGCCCTTCCTCGTTGGTGTTTACACTGGTTGCAGGAGAACCCTCATTAGTGCTGGTTTCTTTTCTATAATTAGGTTTTACTCATTAAAGTTGTGAGTGTGTTGCCGGACTCTGTTTTCCCATCTGTTCTTTTTTTGGCTCCAGAAAACTTGTGAAAAATATGAGGAAAGTTTTTGCTGAGTGACTGCCACTAGCGTCACATTCACGGAGGGACGAGGTGTGAAATGAACTCACAGGCACTGACAGCCCCCGTCACGCCGGCCGTGCCGTGTGGGGACGCTGTGGGAAAGAGGCTCGGCGCCGTCACAGCCCAAACCTAAAGCGCCGCGAGGACGGTGAGGAGGGTCGGGCATGAACAAAACAGAAAACACTCGACCAAAAAACACACAACGTATGTCCACTGGGGACCTGAGATAGTCAAGGGCAAAAACTCGGGGCTATACAGTCCTCCACTCTCCCGGTCAGTCCACCGTTGGTGTAATTTCAATCAAAACTTAAAGGGAATCTTTTTGGCATACAAATTGGAGCTCTAACACTGCCAAAAGATATTTGCCGTGTGCATGATAGATGAAAGGTTGGTGTGAAAATGAAAAAATCCTCACAACCAAACCAGGAGAAGACACACGACAATCAAATACAAAAGGCAAACATTCGCATTCCCTAAAGCACACGGGAAGCTACTTGGCCTCATTAATAATGATAATATTTCAGATTAGAACAGAGCTGTGTCCCCTGTAGGATCAACCGAGACTTACAGTGCTGACCGTGTCCAGAGCCGCTGAGTGCCGGGCCTCGCTCTTGCTAATGCGTAGCAGGTGTGTTGTTCATGTGTGTATGATAACACATGCTATAAAGCTTACCACGTCAGCCATTTTAAAATATGTAATTCAGCGGCATTTAGTACAGTGATGGTGCTGTGCAACCACGACCACGCTCTAGTTCCAGAACATTCTCATCACTACAAAGAAAA
>NW_005349803.1:0-273 GCF_000412655.1 Myotis brandtii | reverse complement strand
AGGTTGATGTTCAACCACTGAGCCATGCCAGCCAGGCTCAACACCTTGTAGGAAGTGGAGTTGTTGAGGTTGATGGGCAGGCACAGACTTCTGCAAATGAGCCAACATTGCACTTTTCAAACCGGGTGCGCCAGAGACTGCTCTGTGGATCCGGGGTTCAGATTTATCTACCTTCTAATCTCCCCTCCAGGCCTGTCCAGCCAGTCCGCTGGACGTTAACCAAGTACATTCTTGCGCACTCCTGCTCCGTGTTAGGCTCCAGGGGTTGAGAGG
>NW_005349802.1:0-711 GCF_000412655.1 Myotis brandtii | reverse complement strand
TTTTAGAGAGAGAGGAAGGAAGAGAGGAATCAATCGGCTGCCTCCTGCAAGCCCCCTTCTGGGGATTGAGCCTGAAATGCAGGCATGTGCCCTGATCAGGAACTGAACTGGCAACCTTTTCTTGCATGGGTGGATGTTTCACCAATTGAACCACACCGCCAGGGCTGAAATGGAAATTATTACATTAACCTAAAAGTGTTGCCTTCAGAATTTAGTCTCTTTTTTTGTTTGTTTATTTGTTTGTTTCAGATGGGAGGGTACAAGTAAGGTGTTAAACCGTCAGGTAAGGAAGAATCTGGGGTTTCATCTGTCTTGCAAAGTAATAAGTTAACTTACAGGTTTACAGGTTCCCAGATACTGACAGAGACATGAGATGTCTGTGTTAGTGACAAAAGACCATGGATTACTAAGCAGCCAGAATAACATGATAGCAGGAGTTCCTGAATGCCAATTGCCACAGGTGGTATGGCCAGGAGTTGTGTTTACAGGCAGTAGAGGCATGGGTCAGGAAAGGAACCCCAAGGTTAAGTGACTTACATAGGGACTGCCTGCGAATATGCCCACCCTCCCTGCTAGAGTGGTATTATTACCTTGGAAATGAAAGCAAATTTCTCTGGAAAGAGAAATACCTGATGTTATTACCTTGGAATGGCTTCAGGGAAGAGAATGTCTCTATCTTTACTATTTAAAAATGTAAATAAATTTGCTTCA
>NW_005349801.1:0-352 GCF_000412655.1 Myotis brandtii | reverse complement strand
TGACCAGTCGCTATGATGCGCACTGACCACCAGGGGCTGACCTTCAATGCAGGAGCTGCCCCCTAGTGGTCAGTGTGCTCCCACAGGGGGAATGCTGCTCAGCCAGAAGCCAGGCTCATGACTGATGAGCACAGCAGCAGTGGCGGGAGCCTCTCCTGCCTCTGTGGCAGTGCTAAGGAGCAGTGAGCAGAGGGGTAAGGAGCTAGCAGGCGGGTGGTAAGGAGTGAGGGATTCCAGACTGCAAAGGGCTTAGGCAGACATCCCCTGAGGGGTACAGGACTGCGAGGGGGTGCAGGCCAGGCTGAGGCCCCCCTGCCCAGTGCACAAATTTCATGCACCAAGCCTCTAGTTT
>NW_005349800.1:0-1299 GCF_000412655.1 Myotis brandtii | reverse complement strand
TGAAATTTTTAATCCAGTGTATGCCTTGTGGACTTGCTAAGGAAATGTTTTTGAAAAACTGAAATACATGGGTGAGTCCGGTGAGCTGAATGGCCAATTCCAAGACTCTGTGGGCACTGGAGACTTGGTGGGAAGGAGTATCATTGAGATAAGTCACTGGGAGAATATGCCTTGTTCTGGAGTACATTGATTTGTAGCTGGCTTACTTACATAAAAGCAACCTTGTTGGAAACCCACAAAATCAGCAAGAAAGCTGGAGAATGGAACTTGGAAATGAACAGTAACCAAGGTGGCTCCAGGGAGCGAGGAAATGGGAACTAGAAAACCCACTTCAGAACAGGAACTGTGCTCAACATGCCACAGTGGTCATGCATGAACTCCACCCGCATCATCTCTTTGTCTTCTCAAGATTCAAATTTTAGGGAGAGAGGAGGTAAGGGAGGGTGGGGCATCTTATTGTGGCTGTAAACCCATGGTGGAAAGGTAATTTTTTAAAAAATCTGGGAGCTCTTAGGAGGGGGAAATGTTTGCCAGGCAGCCCTAAATTGTTGAGCACAAGCTAAACAGGGATGCAGATGTTTGGTTCAAGAGGAAAAAGAGGAACTATCAAAAGTAATATTATCCTGGATCCATTCTGTGGATAGATGGCTTATCCAAGTAATTAATACTGTCGGGATCCTGATTGCAAAGTAGTCATAAGGATAGAATGTGGTTTGACAGCAAATGTCAGATTGGTACCTTTTCTGGAAACCTTAGCATGCCACAAATTGAGCACCTAAAAAATTCCTTACATACCTGTTAGCTGAGGTAGAGAGGGCAACAAGGACACCTGTTTTTTTGAATGCAGCCTTGCTAATACGGTGGTATCTGTATATATCACTTTAAAGTTTGTAACAGCAAAAGAAAGAAACACCAGGCATAGTTAGTTCAACTTCAGAAAAGCACTGTCTACAAAAATTCAGAGACAAAAACAGATGTGATCCCATGAGTAGGATTCTAAAAAGGAATATGCCTTGGGGAGGTCGGAAGGCTATGCGTTTGGTTCCCAATTTGTACTCAGAGGGTGCATGAGAAAGACAAAGAATAAACATTTAAAGAGACTCAATTGCATCTGTAGAGGGAGTTCTCTCGTGTACCATTTAAGGAGTAATGCAGAGAAGATCAGAAGAAAGACATGTCCCAGGAGGTAGAACAGCCCTACTGAATAGCACTTTGTTGAGTGAACAAGCAGGTTGGTGCCTCCCTGGGAGCAGGTGTTGCTCTGCAGGCTGGCAGATGTTTAGAGAATGTCAGGAAAAC
>NW_005349799.1:0-340 GCF_000412655.1 Myotis brandtii | reverse complement strand
AAAAAATAATATAATTTTATAAAAAATTCATATTTTTGCATTGTCTCCTGTAATTATCTTTGTTGGAATATGCCTTAAGATTTTTTAATGTGCAATAAAAAAGTGCATAATTTTAAAATTTCTTTTCTATTTTACATAGTTTTCTCTTTATGTCTTACCATCTTATTATTAAAAAGTATAAGACATTATTTCCATCACCATTTATTCCCCCTACACACTCTTTCATTTCCGCCCACCCTCCCCCTCCCCACAATCACCACAGTGTTGTCCATGTCCATGAGTTCTTTCTTTTTCTTTTCTTTTTTTTTCCTTTTTAGCTCAATCCCGCCACTAATTTCTT
>NW_005349798.1:0-1655 GCF_000412655.1 Myotis brandtii | reverse complement strand
TAGACTGAACAGCAGAATGACCGTCCGGACGACCTTCAGGACGGAGCTGGGGCTGTGAGGGCCAAACCCCTTGCACGAATTTCATGCATCGGGCCTCTGGTATAATATATATCTCTCAACCATAAGATCCATCCCAATCTCAGAAAATGTAAAAAGTATAGCATAGGGAATAGACAATAATATTGTAATAACTACATATAGTGCCAAGCAGATACTAAACTTATTGGGGGATCACTTCATAAGGTATATAAATAGCTAACCACTATGCCATACACCGGAAACTAATATAGCACTGAATGTCAACTGTAATTGAAAATTTTTTTAAAAAATTAATCTGAAAAAATGAAGAAAAATAGAAATATCTACCATGCAAGTTTGTAAGAACATAAATGTTTCATAAAAGGCAGCTATTACTACTATTATCAACTCAGTTAAACTGCTTTGAGATTTCTCAAGTGCCTATGTTTATTGACATCAGTAAAGTGGCCCGCAGCGGGGTTGTTGTGTGTTGCATTTTTTGCCCACACGGAAATAGGAACAGACTGAGTTCAAGGCCCCAGGAATACTGTGGGGGGTGTCGGACTGTCCTGGAAGGCTCTACCCAGCACAGACCTTGTGTGTTCACACGTGTCCAGTAAGTACTTAAATAATGAGTTCTGTGCTTAGCACTGAACCGGTTCTTAGTGGAAGGCAGCGTGCTCACAGGTCATCTCATCCCGAGCAGACGCTGCAGTTACAGGTGAGAAACCGGGCCGCGTGTTACCCGGACTCATCCTTGGACTTGGCGCCATCCAGACGAGCTCCCGTGGTCTCCGTAGCGTAGCGTTGCCCGGTCCCGTTCGGTCGCCACCTTCTTGCACTGACCAGGGCTCTGCTCCTCGCCAGGGGGTTACGACGGCAGCGACGTGGAGTTCAGCTGGCTGCGCGGCAACGACTCTGTGCGGGGCCTGGAGAACCTGCGGCTGGCGCAGTACACCATCCAGCGGTACTTCACCCTCGTCACCAGGTCGCAGCAGGAGACAGGTAACTCGTGGGACAGATTGTACAAAAGCAAAAGGACTGGGTCCGAAATAGGATCTCTTCTCCACTTCACCCTTTCGGGGCCTGGGAGCCCCTCTGCAGTGTGTGGGGCCCTGGGGCTTGGAATTGGTACTTTTACCTGCGCCACACCCAGGACTGAAACGGCCCCCAAGGGGCTCACAGTCTGGCGAGGTAGGTGACAAGGACACCAGAGTTACGTGCTGCGGGGATAATATGACAGAGAAAGGCACAGGAAGAGGATCATGGTGGGGGGGGGGGCATCAGCACCCCAGTAAATCCCACTTGACAACAGCATTTCCTTTCGTGAAAACAATGGCCGTTCCTGATCCACTAGGTGTGGTGGACAGCAGAGGGCTTACTGTCCATACGGCCAAGTTCAATGTCCCGCGGGGAAACCACTGCCCTGAGAGCAGATGTGACCTCCTGCCCCTTGCTTACCCTTCAGGAAATTATACGCGGCTGGTCTTGCAATTTGAGCTCCGGAGGAATGTCCTGTACTTCATCTTGGAAACCTACGTTCCTTCCACTTTCCTCGTGGTCTTGTCCTGGGTTTCGTTTTGGATCTCCCTGGATTCTGTGCCTGCAAGAACCTGCATCGGTGAGCAGCTCCAACC
>NW_005349797.1:0-289 GCF_000412655.1 Myotis brandtii | reverse complement strand
TGCAGAGTTACAACTCCATGCTTCTACTTCTACAACATTTCAACTCCAAAAGAACACGAATATATATATCCCAGGTGTTCCCTCAATTTGACCCAAGTTTTGATAGGCAGAAGGGCTTAAAAATATCCATAAGAAGCTCCATGAAACATGTTACTTGATCAGTTTTCTGTCTTTTTTTTTTTATACTCACCTGAGGATATGCTTATTGATTTTAGAGTGGAAGGGAGAGAGAAAAATTGATTGGTTGCCTCAAGTTTTCTGTACAGGATGATGTTCTAACCAACTGAGC
>NW_005349796.1:0-647 GCF_000412655.1 Myotis brandtii | reverse complement strand
CAGTCCCCGGGGGCCCGAGCCAGGCCGCGTCACTGCGGCCTCACGGCCCAACATTACCCTGGCTTACACCTCTCTCTTCATTCTAGAACCTCAGGGACTTTACTTTGTTTTTCTTTCAAACTAGGCTACATATTTCAAAAGCAACACAAACTCTATGTCCATATATACGCGTGTCTCCCGTCTTTTGCATTTGCAATAGGAGTTTCATGGACCTCAGCTCCATCTGCCCTGCGACCAGAACCCAGCGTATTTTCTGTTGATGCTTCAGCACACAGCACAGACACTGACACTTAGTAGGGCTAGCGAATCAGCTTGCTCCCTGCCTGCTGCTGGGCACACGGACACCACTGGGTCCCCCTCTCAGCCCTGGATCTGCTTCCAGCCTGGGGTTCTTCATGAGTGAGGGACACTTCCTGCCCAGGTTCACTCTCCATGTAATTGGGGGATTGTCCTCCCGCAGAGTCCCTCCTGGAAACGAATTAGCCGCCGGGAAGAAGATAGAGGACACTGGAACTTCCCAATAAGCTGCACCCAGTCAGCCTTGACGTCCGCCCAAGGCCCACAGAACCCGTGGGGATCACTCAGCAAATCGGAATGTCAGCTCACGGAGCAGCCCTGGTCACGGAATAAACAGCCCTGGTCACGGA
>NW_005349795.1:0-281 GCF_000412655.1 Myotis brandtii | reverse complement strand
CCCTGAGGGATTCTCCACCTTCCCCTGCTCCTGAGGGCCAATAAGGGCAGGAGTCACCTCTTGCACCCACTGCTGGTGCTGGCCCCAATCGCTCCATGCCGTCAGCGGGTGCGAGTGGGGCAGGCCCATCAGCGCATGGGAGTGGTGGCGGCGGGAGTGGGGTTTCTGTCAGACAGGGGACTGGGGGCCATGGTGGGAGGGGCCTGACATGGGCGCAGAGGGTGGGCCAAGACCCACCCCTGTACCCACCACAGCCTTGCAACCCACAGTTCCTTTCAAGG
>NW_005349794.1:0-259 GCF_000412655.1 Myotis brandtii | reverse complement strand
ATTAGGCATCTGTTAGGTCTGATCAAAGAATTGACTCGACACTCCCTCCCTGGGAACGGACCTTTAGGCCACTTCACAATGGACATTCCACTTGCTTAGTCCACATCCCACTTGCTAAGACCATTCTCTCTCCCCTCCGAAGTTTCCTGGAATCCAGACCTGCACAGAGAAGTCTCGGCCCAGAAAAAGCCCACCCAGAGTCCTTTAAAAACTACTGACTCCCCGTCTTTGGGGGCTGGTGCCACTTTGGGGCTCAGCC
>NW_005349793.1:0-281 GCF_000412655.1 Myotis brandtii | reverse complement strand
CCCGTAGGGTCTGGTGCCTCATGATCCCGCCCCAAACCAGCTCAGTGGATTCGAGAGCTTATAAAAGTGCAGGCATTTCCTCTTGTGCCTCTGGCACAGTTTGGATGGGAATGTAAATTGAGTAGGGCGGGGTCTCAAGGAGTAGCCAGGGCAGAGAAAATAGCAATGGCGACATCTCCTGGATCCTCGCCTCTCTGGGACTCCGGGACTTTGCATCCCCCAATGCCGGCAAGCAGCTGCACTCCAGAGCCTCCCTCGCTTTCCGACCACTGCAAGGCCGT
>NW_005349792.1:0-991 GCF_000412655.1 Myotis brandtii | reverse complement strand
GTGGCCCGTGGGCCATAGTTTGAGGACCCCTGTGTTAGAGTATATGGGTAGTGATTATAGTACATTTCTAACTGTGGGTCACTGCCAAGAAGTTTTTTAAACTACTGTTGTAAAATGAACAGTGAATAAGCACATAAGAAAAGGTGGAGAAATATTCACAAATGACGGTCTGGATTTTTAAAAAAGTTACATCCCAGCACAAATGCAGAGAAGACAAGAATTAGTTTAGGACACACAATTATCAATAAACCTCAAATAGAAAGCAGAAGAATCTGGAATGTACCGGCCTAAAACTTAGAGCATTCTTGCTTGTTATATGTACTTGTGTTCAAGCTAAAGATGGAGAAAAATACACACCTTGAGCTTCCAATAGTGAAAGGTCACTCTCAAATAATCTGTTATATCCATAAAATCCTGATTTAAAGAACCTTTTAAGATATTGTCAGAGAGATATCTGAAGTATGTGGTGAGTGAAATTTAGCAGACTATACACCCCTTGTAACAGTGGTTCTCAACTTTGCTCCCGCTCCCCTTGAAAATCCACTAAGAGCAAAGGGACTTCTTTAATAAAAATACATATATTCAGCTACACATAGAATTTTGCACAAAAATAAAGATACCCCCCAAAGCCATTTATGGACCTTTTCTTCACAGTGTTGATCCCTAGATTAAGAGCCCCTGAAAGAATGACTTTGAGAAAGCTGATTTCCATGTGGGTGCCCTGCAAATTGTTCAACTATCCATTAATTGGTGACACTTGATATGTAGAGTTTTCATTTCACAGAATTAATAAAGCAGGGACCAGATTTAGTAAATGAAGTAATCAAAGGTAAGGTCCCAGGGGCCCAGTTGTAAGATTGTGCTGGTGGTGCAGTACCCTTGCCTGTACTAGACATAGCTTTCCTATTCTTCCTTCTGTCTCTCTGTTTTAATTGTGGTTTCTTTGTCATAAAATATACTTAACATAAAATGTATCATCTTATTTTTTTAT
>NW_005349791.1:0-729 GCF_000412655.1 Myotis brandtii | reverse complement strand
GTTCTGTGGGATCACCTTCTTAGCCAGCCTAAGTAATTGCAGACTCATACATCTTCTTCTGAGAGCGTTGTTCGTAGGAGGCGCAAATACCGGAACATTAATCATATTTTCATTTTACGTATATCAGGTAACATGAGCCTTGTACATCACATGATGTCTGTGAGGATTTCCCATTAAATATCATCCCATTGAAAGAATAAAAAATCCATTTCTCAAACAGCCCCCTGTTCCCTGGAGGCACCGGCCCTCCCGTCATAAGGCCAGTGCGCGTGCAAAGCTACGTTTGTCCCTAATCCCTCTTGAAAGCTGTTCTGAACAAGTCTTGTCCCTGGACTCAAAAAGGGACTTTTGCATATGCTCTCACACTGAACTATAACCACCTGTCCATTTAAAAAAATATGTTTATTTTTTGCCTCTTTCTCTAACCTGGGAAGTCCATAGGGGCAGGGGACATACCTTGTTTGCCATAGTTACCCCATAGTAGGATTCCGTCAATGCTTCCTGCATGGAAGAACTGAGCTTGACCAAAAGCCAAAGAAAATAGAACCACCTGAGAGGGTTGGTCATTTTCTCATGAATGAACAATGATGGGCTGACGGGGGTGGACACTTTCATTGAGTCCTTACCAGAAAAGGGTATTTGCGCCCAATGCTACTCAAGAAGGAGCTAGAAACTAACAAGGATCCTTACTATTTAAGAAGAGAGCTGGCTTGTGGGGGGATGTAAAGT
>NW_005349790.1:0-836 GCF_000412655.1 Myotis brandtii | reverse complement strand
CTAAAGTTGCCTTCCTTTCTGGGGATCCACCCTAGTTCTTGAAATTCCACAATGAAGACTCAGTATTCCCAGGGGTGGAATCTTGCCTCTATTGTGAATGATTTAATGTCCTAGTGGAAAACATGGAATGACTTTGCAATATGACAGCCCGCTAGACAGCAGCGTGCAGGTCAGGGTTCATGGGCAGAGGGCTGTGTGAGGGACAGATTTCTCAGTTTTCCGTGTGAGTAGAGCTAGCTGGAGTCATAGATTAACTGGTTAACTAGTCAGTGAGGTTTATCCGAACAGAACAGCAAATACTGTCAGCATGCGCAGTGTGGTGTAGGATGAGATTTCAGGAAAGACTGGTTTCTTCCTCTAGTTGTGGGGTGCCACGGAACCCACAGCAATGCTGCTGGGGCACCAAGTGGCTCTGGGGATCCAGTGCAGAGATGAGAGGAAAGCCGGGAGCCTGTCGTTTCCCTCACTTACTGCCCTGCCTTCGCTTTTGGAGAATCTACAGTTTAGCCTGTGGACAAAAACAAAACAGGGGTTCTGTTATAGGCGCTGGTGTCAGACCAGACCTGGGGTCAGCAATCTGGTACTGGGGTTCTGGCTAAGAAAAGAATTCAGGGCCAAGACTCAAGGTCGCTAGAGATTTATTAGGCAAGTAAATAGAAAGTACACTGGGAGATTAATGTCCAGCGGGCGGCTCCAAGAGCTGCCCTGGAGAGAGGGCTAAGGGCTCCTTTTAACCCCTCCGAGGGAGGAGGGTAACGGCTTTCTCCTTCAAACTGACATATCAGGGTCTGTCCAGTCATCTTCTGTTCTTGTATGGGAGTGAGATGGGGCTTTCC
>NW_005349789.1:0-840 GCF_000412655.1 Myotis brandtii | reverse complement strand
GGTTACGTGATATTTTTAGTGGGCGCTGATGTTTTTGGTAGCGTTGTAGTGGACGTCACCGTTGTTGCTGTAGTAGTAGTTGTTGTTGCGGTTGCGGATGGTGACGTTGATGTTCTGACGCTGATGTGTTTGTATTCTGCATCTCTCTGTCAGCCCTGTTTTTGTAATTGGCGTTTATCCTTTTGGACCTGATTGCATTTACTTTGTGTTTTTCAGATGCTTTTTTCATGTGCTGTCTGTGTGTTTCAACAGTCGACGTGCGTCCAGTTCAAGGATGTGCGGTTTTCTGTGTTCCTGGACGTTTGGGCGACTTTCCTGGGTTTTCGACGTCCAGCCAGTAGCAGTGAATGCAGTTCGAAGTGAGTGTTGGTGTGAGCGTTGCTGCTTATTGATGATGCATTCTCTTTCCCCGTCTGACGTAATCTGATGAGGGTTTTCGATCTGATGATTTAGCTTGAGCTTATTGTTCTGTGTAATAATTGTGCTGTTCGATTTTCTCGTTGTTTTCAGCTATTGGAGACGTGGTCATGTGACAGTGTTTCCTTGGTGAGATAATTTGTTGAGTTTCCACGTGGTTTTTGTCGTAGTTACTTCTTTACGTCGGCACTTTGTGTTTTCACGGGTTGATGTATTTGACCGAAGTGGTTGTATCATTGTGGATGTTGAGTGCAATGATGGGTGCAATTGGTGTTGCTGTGCAATGATGTGCTTACCATATCGATGTAATGTTTTGCGTTCGCGAATATCATGACTAGTTTCATGTTCTTCTTCGGCTTGGGCGACCGGGAAGTATCCTTCCCTCACAACAAATGGTCTTCTCTCATGAAATTTCATTGTTTT
>NW_005349788.1:0-245 GCF_000412655.1 Myotis brandtii | reverse complement strand
CCAACCTCCTGCAGTCTCTCCCCCTAGTCCAACCTCCCGCAGCCCCGATTGGCCCCAATCACCAGCCAGGCCGAGGGACCCCACCTATGCAAGAATTTGTATACTTGGCCTCTAGTAGAATATAATAGTTGTGATAATTATGGGCCACCTTGACTTTTACAAACTAAATTCTTTATGCTCTAACAAAAGAATAGATTTTGCACAGCATCACTTGCCTTTATTCTCACCAGACAATGGCAAGGTAA
>NW_005349787.1:0-254 GCF_000412655.1 Myotis brandtii | reverse complement strand
TGGTCCCCATTCCTCTCTCCTCAGTGTTGAGTGTCTGTGCCATTATGGCGTGATGACAATTTGCATATTAGCTCTTTATTATATAGGATGGTTAAAATGGTAAATTTTATGATATGTGTGTGTATGTGTGTGTATATATATATTAAAACTTTTTAAAAAGCCATAGGAAAACATAAACGGTAGAATCTAGGTGATGGGTATATGGATGTGTTTACTATAAAATCTTTTGACTTTGCTGTATTTAAAATTTTCTG
>NW_005349786.1:0-338 GCF_000412655.1 Myotis brandtii | reverse complement strand
CTGGGGATCAAGCCTGCAACCCAGGTATGTGCCCTGATTGGAAATCGAAGCGTGACCTCCTGGTTCATGGGTTGATGCTCAACCATTGAGCCACAACAGTCGGGCTGCCTGGAATTTTTATACCTTCAATACTTGGAGCCACTGGGAATGCCCAGAGCAGCATAGGGCTTTGTGAGGGGGAGTGGAAGGAAGGGCTGGGCCACCTACTTACTGGTTTCTATATTGGGTTGCAGGCGCCCTTTTCCTTAGAGCATGGTTTAAGTCCCTTTGTGCCCATGGGGCATGTGGGAGAGAAATGTGTTCCTAATCAAGAGCATACAAATCTGTAGTAACTTTTT
>NW_005349785.1:0-467 GCF_000412655.1 Myotis brandtii | reverse complement strand
TTATACAGAAAAACAATCATCGAAATATATAAAAAGTGCGGCATAGTATTGTGTACACAAAGTCTTGGCAAAATGAAAGCATAATTTTTCCCATCCCAGCTGCAGCCGCTCTGAACTCTCTCTTCAGGCCCTCGGGGGCCCTTGGGCCCAGGTAAAGACCCCCTGGCGACGCTGAGCCCGACCTGCGGTCATCATGTCGAAGCTGCAGAAGTGATGGCTGCAGACAGGCCCTGGGCACCTGCAAGGACTGAGCCCGTCCCAGAGCGTGGAGCCCGGGATTCTTGCCACACACAGCCCCACAGCCTGGTGTGCAGGGACCCTTGTAACTGGTCAGGGTCCCGAGGGCCTCCTGAGTCGCTGTGGTGTTTCCTGACCTGAGGTCAGCACCCTGTGCTCTTTGCATCTTCACATGAGTTGCATGTCCATGACGCAGCCACTAAAGCCCAAATGCTGAAGCTGAGCACTGA
>NW_005349784.1:0-665 GCF_000412655.1 Myotis brandtii | reverse complement strand
TTCATGATATTGGATTTGACAATGATTTCTTGGATATGACACCAAAAGCACAGCAACAAAAGTAAAAATAGATAAGTTGCATCACATCTAATTAAAAACTGCTATGCATGGAATAATTAAAAATGGAATTACCATATGATCCTGAAATTAGACATATATCCAAATATCTGGATATATATTCATAAGAATTGAAAGCAAGGTCTTGAAAATATATTTGCATACTCATGTTCATAACAGCATTCTTCACAATAGCCAAAAGGTGAAAGTAACACAAATGTCCATAGATATGTATCCATAGATAAATGGATAAAGTGTGCTATGTACATTCAATGGAATATTATTCAGCCTTAAAATAATATTCCTGATCCTGTCACATGTTAAAGCATGGGAGAACCCTGGGAACAGTATACTAAGTGTAATAGACCAACCATAAAATGTCAAATACTGTATGAATCTACTTATATGAGGTATCTAAAGTAATCAAAATCATAGAAACAGAAAATGGACTGTTGGTTGTGTGAGGGTAGGGGGAGATGTTGTTAGTGACTACAGAGTTTCAGTTTTTCAAAATAAAAAATGTTCTGGAGTTTAGTTGTATACCATTGTGACTATAATTAACACCACTTATCTGCACACTTAAAAATGGTTAAGATGGTAAATTGTAT
>NW_005349783.1:0-609 GCF_000412655.1 Myotis brandtii | reverse complement strand
AATGGGCTTTCCCTCTTCCTCTCCGCCCATAGTTACAGGGACATGCTCAGCTCTCAACTGTATAAACCTACAGTGAGACTCAGAAATATAAGCAATACTTATAAGTCTCCCCTAATTTAAAGAGCAATAACGAGATATCATTATTCATAAATTTGACAGTGGAGACAAAGTTAATGCTTATTTTGGCCTTGAAATGTAGCATTACATGTAGTTGTCAGAAATGCAATTCCCATGTTAGACCCACTGAATCAGCAACGTGTTGTTGTCTAGAATCTCTCTGTCACAGGCTCTCCAGGAGGAGGTTCAACATGAATGCTGGAGAAGCTACTCTCCTTCCATTGTTACCTTCCTTCCTCCCCGTCAAAGAATAAACGCAAAATGCATGAAAGACTGAAATGTAAGCCTCCAAACCATAAAACTCTTGAAAAAATATAGGTTCTAAAATCTCTGACATTAATCTTACCAACATTTTCTCTAATACATCCTCTCAGACACGGAAAGCAAAGGAAAAATAAACCAAAGGGACTACATATCAGTAGAGCGTTTTTGGACAGCAAAGGAAACCACCAACAAAACCAAAAGACAGCCTCCAGTGACATCATGGAAGTG
>NW_005349782.1:0-1193 GCF_000412655.1 Myotis brandtii | reverse complement strand
TCTTTCTCATCATTGATGTTTCTCTCTCTCCCTCCCTGTCCCTTCCTCTCTAAAATAAATAAAAATGTTTTTTAAAAAAATAAACAGGATTTTTATAATGCTCATGTCTATCTCACATTATACATTTTGTTACTAAATCATTAAAATTAAATGCCTCAACTGGATTGTGAAAAATCACAATATCTAGGGTTCTACGAAAATGGAAGCTCTTCCTCTCAATACATTCTCATCTGGAAGCTCTCTCTCATATTGATGTTTGCATGAGAAAAGATTATATTGAAAATCCTGAAGGCTGTCATTAAGGTAATATTTTAAAATGAGACTGGGAACAATTATAAACTGTTTATTTTCTTACCACGAACTAAATTACACCCAAAGTAAACATTCACAGGAAATATCATAATAACATGAAAACATGTTCAAGAAGAAAAATGTGACTTATTCAGGAATTGGAAGCTTAGCTTAGTGAAAAATCAGTTAATGTTTGGCACCAGTTTAAATAGCAAACATTTCTTTGACATTAGCATTGTTTTCACAACAGAAAAACATGTTGCTTCTGGGTTTTGGATGTGAGTGCCACTGTCCTACAAAGGAACGCTGTCTACTTCAGGACATGTAGTCTCTCTAGCGTATTTCAGCCACTTACACAATCGTTGTTTCTGCTTTAACTCCTGTCTCTGTGTGCAGTCACTACTGTGCCTTCACGAATGAGCATCTTAGTTCTCGGGTAACACCTGATTCGCCATCAGAAGGTAGCACCTGACAGGGTGCCTTTTCCTAAGCATTCCTGGTATCATCACAGAATCTTTTGCAAAGGTGCTCTCTATTCTTTATCCTTTAAACTTCCTTAAAAACGATGAGTGGACTTCAGAAGATGCTACAGATTGAAGGGCCTTTCGTGGGCTGATTTGAGGACCTGACCGCCATCTACATTTCAGTCTTGTTATAAAGGGTAGGCTTAAATGTAAAGATGTACCTAGAAATATGTAATACAATGGAAAGAATTGTTTCTATCTGGTTGTAGAAAAACATTGGAAGATATAAAATATTGTTATTAGCCTGTTTGATGATCACAATAATAATAGTTAACATCTGTGGAACATTTCCTATTATCTCAATTGCTCATGATCTTAGTTATTCTTTTTTGTTGTTGTTGTTAATACATTTTTATTGATTTTAGAGAGGAAGGGAGA
>NW_005349781.1:0-251 GCF_000412655.1 Myotis brandtii | reverse complement strand
GCAACAAAAAAATTAAGATACCTAGGAATAAATTTAATCAAGACAAAGGACCTGTACTCAGAAAATTTCAGGACATTGAAAAAAGAGATAGACAAAACATGAACAAATGAAAGAATATGCCATGTTCATGGGTTTGTAGAATCAACATCATTAAACTGTGCATACTACCCAAAGCAATCTATAAATTCACTGCAATCCCCATTAAAATACCAACGCACACTTCAAAGACCTAGAACAAACTCTCCAAAAAT
>NW_005349780.1:0-288 GCF_000412655.1 Myotis brandtii | reverse complement strand
AAGCATAATTATTTTATCCCTACCCTCTTTCTCTTCTGTCTTCTTTCATTCCACTTTCCTGTGAAGAAGCACAGCTATTTCAATCCACACCTCCTCTGTGCAGTAGAACCTTTCACAGAACACCAACTTATCCTTTCTTCAAATTGCCTCCTCCTCAAACTTTGGGACTGACACCCTTCACAGGTAAAGGCTCCAGACTTACCTTTGCCTGTGCTATCAGACTGGGTCTCTCATGATCTGTGGTAGCTCTTGGTAGAGACGTTTCTCTCAGCAGCTCAGGGCTGGGAG
>NW_005349779.1:0-732 GCF_000412655.1 Myotis brandtii | reverse complement strand
GGGCCAGAAGGTTGAGAACCACTGTAAAGTGTTCAATGGCCAGTATTGACCTCATTGACCCTGATATCTTCCAACATGATCTCTGGCTGCAGCTCTCTGAAGCCAGTCTGAAGTGATTTTGCCCCGTGTGGAATCACAGAGTGAACCTGATATGAAGAAAGCCAGGCCATTTAGTAAATTTCTTGAAAACGGACTTTTTATATCCCCCCCCCCCCACACACACACACACACTAAGTGGAATACGATCCATTTCCTAGTGGCCACGACCGCAGCCTGTACCCACGCGATGGCGCACGGCTGCACGTGGCTACTGTGCGTGGAGGCCATGATCACAAAGGCTCAAAGCCGACTTTTAAACGAGGGGTCAGGGCTATGGGCCGTGGCTCTGAGCCCAGAGAGCTCTTTGCGGTACCTGGGGGACGCAGACACAACCGCTGAAGGAAGCAGTGTGCAGTCAAGGAGAGAGGTGGTGGTTTTGGGGACCTGTGTGTTTCTTCATGCTCTGCTTGGTCTGAGCAGGCGGTTTCCTTTTCGAGGACAGCCCCGGATCCTGTACTCTGGCCTTCTCTCAACGAGACGGGAAGCTCGGTGGCAGCATCCAGCTGGTCGCTGATTGCCCTGCCCTGAATAGCATTCCCTGACCAACCTGTTTCAAAGGAGGACGCGCCAGGCGCGGCCTGAGATGCAAATGCAATGGGGCGATCTGCCTTGCAAGTGGCACTCAGGAGGCGT
>NW_005349778.1:0-404 GCF_000412655.1 Myotis brandtii | reverse complement strand
TTTCCTAGGCTGGCAGAACAAAATACCACAACTGGGGACTAAGACAACAGACATCTATCATCTTGCAGTTCTGGGGGCCAGACACCCAAGATCCAGGCCCCAGCTGGTCCACGCCCTCTCTGAAACCCGTAGGGAAGGGTCCTTCCCGCTGCTCCAGGCTTGGCGCCTTGCCGACAGCCTGTGACCTGCTTTGGCTTGAGGATGCCTTGCTCCGACCCTCCGTCTTCACTGTGTGTCTTCACGTCATCTGCCCTCTGTGCGTGTCCCTGTCCAAACGTCCCCTTTCTAGAAGGACACCAGTCATTTTAATTTTCTGGGGCTGCCATACAAGGAACCACAGAGTGGCCTAAACAACACAAATTCATTTTCTCAGTTCGGGAGGCTGAAGTCCAAGGTGGAGGTGC
>NW_005349777.1:0-547 GCF_000412655.1 Myotis brandtii | reverse complement strand
AGTTTTTTCATTGAACTCCTTATATAAGACATATAGATTTCATTTGATATGAATAGTGTCAAGATCTAAATAAAAAAATGAGAAATCCTCTTATCTCTTTTTGCTTTTTCAAGTTTTTATTTTTATACATTTTTTGTATTAACAAGAAAAGCATAATTATCACAAATTACAAAGGACTAAAGCAGACTAGAATAATGAATGAATCAGTCTGGAAAGCAGATACTCTCAATAATATTACTGTTGTAATACAAGTTCATTCAAGTATTTTACATTGTTTGTCCTTTTTAAATGTGATATCCTTGCATATGGTAAGATAATGTACTATGAGCATAAGGTGGAACCTTCTCTGAAAAGCCAGATGACATGTTTTTCTCTTCAGTGAGAAATGAGCTATAAGTTCCTATCTTCTCTGATGCTGTCGTCAACATGGTTGAAGGAGATGGTCGGGTTGAGGCAAGTCCAGGGACCCTCCATATAGGAGATGCTATGGGGTCCCAACTCAGGAGGGTTCCAGATGATCCAGACTGCTCTACCCAGGCTTTTGGCA
>NW_005349776.1:0-1217 GCF_000412655.1 Myotis brandtii | reverse complement strand
GAGAGAGAGAGAAACCAATTTTTTGTTCCACTTATTTATGCAACCATTGGTTGACTCTTGTATGTGCCCTGACCTACGATGAAACCAGCAACCTTGGCATATTCAGAAGATGCTCTAAACAACTGAGCAACCTGCCAGGGCCTAGTCTTCTTTTAAAGAAAATGAATTTGGGTGTATATTTTGGAAGAACAGAGAGTAATAGAATAGCAATAAGATAATGAATTCTAAATATGTGTCTAAATCTGGGTCTGGAAAAATCCTAAGCATATTTAGAAATTTTTATTAGGTTTAATGTGACAGATATAACTCTTTAATAGTTAAGAATAAAAAGATCTTTGTGGGTTGGTGAATGACTGAACTTTCAAATTTTACTCCTAGAAATACATATTTTGAATCAGTAACTGTTGAGGTCATAATGTTTTTGCCCTAAATATTAGACCATAATTATTCATCATTAATCTTATTATCAGGTTACCCCAATATATAAGGTATTCTCTTACAGAAAAGAATATAATTTTAGTTTTCATGTTCATAATTGACATAATAATAGCTCCCCTTCTCAGGAGAAGTATGAATAATTCTTCAAATTCAGAGTAAGAATAATTGATTTTGTAATTTACAGCCCTACTAAACTAATAGAGACTTCAGAAGAGTGGTATGCTCATAATCCAAGTAAAAGATTCTCATTTTACAAGTGTGTTTAGATAGTCTTCGAAGATGAGGCAGATATAAAACTGGGTACCAGTGTTTAGGGTTCATTTTGATGAGTTATTGCATGTAGCAAACATGGGCCGGCCTATTTGTAAACTTTCTTCAAATATGAGGGTGTGGGGTTTTTTTTTTAGTTAAGGACAAAAGATGCCCTGACTGGTGTGTCTCAGTTGATTGAGTGTCATCCCACGCACCGAAAGGTCGATTCCCAGTCAGTGCACATACCAAGGTTGCAGGCTCAATCCCTAATCAGGAGGCAACCAATTGATACTTCTCACCTCAGTATTTCTCTCACTCTCTCCGTCTCCCTTCCTCTCTCTCTAAAATCAATAAAAACTTATTTTTTTCCAAAAAAAAAAAAGACAGGCAAAAATCTTCTGGATCAAGTACTTCAAATGTGTATGGAGGTTTTTTGTTTTTTGGGTTTTTTTTGGGGGGGGGGTCCCTGCTAAAAAGCTTATGAAAAATCGACTGTTAATCCTTCTTTAAAATAATTATGTTACCAC
>NW_005349775.1:0-264 GCF_000412655.1 Myotis brandtii | reverse complement strand
TTTAATTCTCAGCTTTATGTTACAATCTACCACACAAGTGTCACTTCCACACCAGCAAACACTGGATACTCAAGAATGTGGTCCCAGAATCGAGATAGAAAAACACCTGGCTTCATGAAGGTGCTATGGCAGTTGTTTGGGCAACTACAAACCCAGTTTTCCTCTGCTGAGATTACAAAGGCTAGAACAGCCGTGGGCAAACTACAGCCCGTTCGGCTGTTCTATCTGGCCCGCGGAGCCAAAAGAGCGGAGGGTTCTCTTGCT
>NW_005349774.1:0-816 GCF_000412655.1 Myotis brandtii | reverse complement strand
CAACACTCTATCTACTGAGCCAAACCGGCTAGGGCTCTCCAGTCAAGAATTTTAACTTCCTTCCTATAAGCCCTGCATGACTCTTGAGAGGTTATTCCTGTGTGCTATTTGTTTATTTATCATTGCTCTTATGAATTAAATAGTTTGATAGCTAGGTTTCTCAAGAGAGAAATCTAACCTCTTTATTTCCCATTCATTTCTAACCTGCTCAACTCTAATGAAGCTGTTCTGGCAGATTATCAACTGCCAAGTACAACAGATGGCTTCTGTTTTTCAGCATGACACTTTTAGACAGTTATAAGTTCATTGATTCAATAAATATTTGTTGATCATTTGATATATGCTAGACCCAGTGCTATGCACTGTAGGTAAACATAAGCCCTGCTGTCAAGTTGCTTATACCTTAATGGAGAAAACAATAAATGGGTACTTACAACACACTGAAGTACAGATGTGCACAAGATGCTATGGCAAACATCAGAGCGGCACCTATACAGACTTGGGTTATTAGAAACCACTTTCCAAAACAGATGTTGTATAAATTGAAACCTAACTTTTATGAGGAAGATGAGGATGATGACTATTTTAGACATAGATAAGATTATTTAATAATGTGCAGAAGGTCAGAATCAAGGGAAAGAACATATTTCAGTGCATGTAAGGAAATGCTAGTAATTCAGTAAGACTGGGTCACAGAATTTGAGGTAGGAAATTGTAGAAAGTTAGACTACAACAGTATGAAGAAGGTGGGTCATAATGTCATTCTAAGGAGTTTGGAGTTCAGTGACAAGCCACTAAAGTTATTGAAGGCTGGGG
>NW_005349773.1:0-288 GCF_000412655.1 Myotis brandtii | reverse complement strand
CAGCAGTCCTAGATTGTGAGAGGGATTTCTGACTGCCCATAGGGATCAGGTCTAAACCAGCAGTCAGACATCCCACGAGGGGTCCCAGATTGGAGAGGGTGCAGGCTGGGCTGAGGGACTCCCCCCCTCTGTGCACGAATTTCGTGCACCAGGTCTCTATTATATCTTATAATTATCTGTCTGGTTTGTATTTGTAAATGAATTATTTTACATATCTTACTTTTAAATAACCTGATTTTATTTTTCCATTTCAATCTGAGTTTTGACTTTTTACTAAGAGAATTAAAT
>NW_005349772.1:0-267 GCF_000412655.1 Myotis brandtii | reverse complement strand
TGTGTGTGTGTGCGTGCGTGCGTGTGTGTGTGTGTGTTCCCTTGGACACAACTTTTAGAAACTATTCCCCATTGCCCTTATTTCCCTTTTCTAAGGGTCTGTGGCAGACCAGGGTAGACCCCTCCTTGGCAGTTCCAGCCCAGCCAGTGGCTGCAGACCCATCCTCATGACAGGCTGAGGGCTCCAGCCTTCAGTAAGGGCCTTTAGCCTTGGCACAGTGGCACCTGCATGCCTTGAGACCAGCCTGTGACCTCAGGGGGAGAAGCA
>NW_005349771.1:0-697 GCF_000412655.1 Myotis brandtii | reverse complement strand
AAAAAAAAAATCAATTATATATATATATTTAAAAGACACAGAGAAGGAAAGACGTGCATGAGTTAAATAGAGCCCCTTCTCTACTTGCCAGGCTGGAGAAAGCTGAATTTGACGAGGAAACCCAGGAACTCCTGGTGGCCGAGGAAGAGAGAAACCCCTGCTTGACCATCACCCATCAGTGATGGGACCAGGCCCAGAACCAGAGGGGCAGGCATGGGCTTGCAAGCAACCTGGACTGTCCGACTCAACAGCAGCTCCCAAGGATAAGTATCAGAGTCCCCGCTCCCCCATACACACACACACCCACACACACCAATGTACCTGCTCTGTGTCCAGGAACCGCAAATTACTAGCCCCGATTCTCCTGGGACCCCGTTCAGATGTGTTTTATAAATTGCGTATTAACGTGGGTTTTATTTGCCTTGTGACTTTGTGGCAAGCCATGGAGAGGCCTTCGAGATAACTGGTCCTCCCTGTTTCACAATGACATGTTAAACCCTCAATAAAGTTTTGTATCTTAAATCATGTTGTAAATCCTTTTTTAAAAATTTTTATTTATTGATTTCACAGAGAGAGGAACATTGATTTGTGGGCATTGGGTTTGTTGTTGCTTTTAAATACATTTTAATATATTTGTTATCGATTTCAGAAAGGAAGTAAGAGGGAGAGAGAGAAAAACATTAATGATGAGAGAGAA
>NW_005349770.1:0-930 GCF_000412655.1 Myotis brandtii | reverse complement strand
TAAGTTGAGAATTTTGTATGGCCTGAGAATGATGTTACAAATATCCAGATGGCCCCTGGCAGGAAAAGGGCTCGCCACCCCTGCAACAGTCCCCACCCCTTTCCCATCAACAATAAGCTCTGGACACTCAGATTCCACTCTGGCAGCTGGTGCAGTAGGATGAGCAGCTGAGGGTAGGTGTGGCCTTCCGGCCTCGGTCCCAGTAGCTAGCACCTGTTGTCCATTGTTTCCTTGTCCCGTGCTGTCCACTGTCGCCATCACCCAGATATGCTCTCTCAGGTTACCATCATGAACCGGACTTCAACTGAAACCATTCCTCTTGGACCTGAAATAGTTTGACAGTTCATATTTTGTAAATCTAATAAGAGTGTAAGGGTAGTTAAATATTTAATAAAACCCTATTATGAAACCGTGTGAAAATCAAAGGGAGCCTTTTATAAGCTAATCGTCTTGCCTTCGTTTCTTCTGATACTGAAAATGTGAACTCGGACTTGCTTAAAGCAAGGTATAGTGGTAATTGCTGTGGTCTCACGACTTCTCTGCGGGCAGCTGAATGTATTTATTATCGCTGCTTCCTATTGAATGAGAATTTTTTGAGCAGTTATTTTTCATTTAACATCATACAGTTTCTCCCCAGGGACTACTGTGGATGCTACAGAGCCACGCTTCGTTTCATTCATAAGTATTATTTTATGAAGAAGTTAGAGATACTGTATCAAAATTGATAATATATAAGTTTCAGATAAAAAAGCATGTACCCAAGAATGAGATGCCAATTCAGAGCCAGGTATTGGAAACACATTATCAGCCATTAATCCAGTGGAAAAAGGGGCACTTTGAAATAGCCTTATATGGAATTTTCAACTTTTTATTTATAACTGATTTTTTATTACTAAACTAGAGGTCCGGTGCACGAATTCATGCACAGGT
>NW_005349769.1:0-654 GCF_000412655.1 Myotis brandtii | reverse complement strand
AAGAAAGAAAGAAAGAAAGAAAGAAAGAGAAAAGCAACACTTGACAACTACCATAGTAATGATTGAGGTAAGAGTCCTGAACAGATGCTCAGTCTGTACCAACTCCCACAACAGGCACTAAGTCACCATGGTAACCATGCTGGCCATGGAAAGCTGGAAAAATCTGGTTCCTAACATGTGCTGGAACGGAACAGGACTGACACAACACACAGAAATTAACCGCAAGTATTCCTCACAATAAATGTGCCTGGCAGCTTCAGTATATACAAATACATTCATATATATCACACATATATAATGCTCTTCCCCTTTCTGTCTCTCTCAGCAACCAGATACTCAGGAATTCATTAGGGTAGATTTACTGTGAGGTTAAAAAAACAAAGAAACAAAAGCCTCACAATTCAACAGACTTAATCCTATCTACATATATACATTTGAAAGCTATAAACCATATTCTTTCAGTGACAGGCTTTTCTGCAGATGTCCTGTAGAATTGTATCTGGACATTTTTCTCCCTAGTTTCAATAGATCATCAATAACAGATAAAAGCTGATTGAGAAATACATGCAAATGCATCAATTATCTTTTCTATCCCAGAGTAGCCTGTGTTTTCAAAGAAAAAGATTCCTCAACATCTATTGTTATACATTTGGC
>NW_005349768.1:0-695 GCF_000412655.1 Myotis brandtii | reverse complement strand
AAATTTATGTGGACAATTTTAACCATTACTTATCTTGGAATTACTTCTCTACCTGGAATACAAATGAGAGATGCACCTTCCTAAGCAAATACAAGTACAAGTCCCACTATCTTACCAGGAACCTCAAGGTAAAAGATTGTTCTATCAGGAGATGCTAAGCATTATAATTCAGCCAGGTACTTCCAAGTGGCAAATGAGTGGCTGGCTCTCCAAATTTTGAGCTGCACAATATTTACAGGATAAATAAGCAAATTCATTAGCTGTAAGCTATTCGAAGATATTTCATAAATCTAAGATGATGTCATGAAACCTGTCTTCACAATAAGCATATAAGTTGAGTCCAATGCACCAACACTGGTCTACACCCACAGGGCAAACATATGCCAGATAGATTAGACACAAGAAGGCAGTGAGCAATTTCAAAGCTAAGAGCAAGAGCTTCCTCAGTAACTACATGCCTTTGCTTTTTGTTTTGGTATCACTGGTTTTTTGATATATTTGGTTTGCCTGGTTCTGTAATCCTGATTAGGTCTGCTAAGTAGTCTTATCCCTATCTTTTTTGGAAACAGCAATCTAATTCTTCTGACACTAACATTTCTGACTTATACCTCAGGCCAGGATATAGGATGCTTCAGGAGGAGAATAAACAGGACACAGAAATTGTGGAATTAATTGAGGCTGTGAGATTGGAATTT
>NW_005349767.1:0-242 GCF_000412655.1 Myotis brandtii | reverse complement strand
TAATTACCATGTTTCTCTTTTATTAGATAGGATGGACACAAGTTGTTTCCATGTCTTGGCTATTGTGAATAATGCTGCAATGAGCAGGGGGTGCATATGATTCTTTGGGACAGTGATTTTGTTCCTTTTGGATAAATACCGAGAACTAGAAATGCTAGATCATATGGTGGTTCCACTTTTAATTTCTTTAAGGAACTATATTGTTTTCCACAGTGGTTGCACCAATTTACATTTCCACCAAC
>NW_005349766.1:0-423 GCF_000412655.1 Myotis brandtii | reverse complement strand
GGAGAGAGGGCAGAGGTCAAGCGTGGACATGCTCCCAGGTTCATCATGTAAACCAGAGAGAAGCCACGGCCGCCCCCAGAGGAGCAGGGCGGGGTGCTGACCCCAGCTGGGGGGGCCTGTGTTTCGGGGTGGCCTATGTTTCTGGGGGGGGGCCTGTGTTTAGGGTGTCCTGTGTTTAGGGTGGCCTGTGTTTGGGGTGGCCTGTGCTTGGGGTGACCTGTGTTTAGGGTGGCCTGTGTTTCAGGGGGCCCTGTGTTTGGGGTGGCCTGTGTTTGGGGTGGCCTGTGTTCAGGGGGGCCTGTGTTTGGGGGCCCTGTGTTTGGGGTGGCCTATGTTTGGGGTGACCTGTGTTTGGGGTGGCCCTGTGTTCAGGGGGGCCTATGTTTAGGGGGCCCTGTGTTTAGGGTGGCCTGTGTTTAGGGT
>NW_005349765.1:0-796 GCF_000412655.1 Myotis brandtii | reverse complement strand
ATATCAGAAAAATAGAAGGGTAACAGACCCAAGAGGGCTTCTTATGGAAAATTGTTTGGATTTGACTCTTGGTGAAGCTAAAAGTGATCTGAGGATTGCTGGCTATTTTGTTGAGAATAGACTTTAAGGGAGATAAAGGTCAAAAAAACTAAAAACCATAAAAGTTTATTGCAAGTTGTAGAAAATTGTTCAGGCAGATAGTATGATGACTTATGCTCAGGGAGTGTAGATGGAAGCAGTGACCAGTTTCTGTTTAGATTTTGAAAGCATCAAAATAATTTCTAATCATTTGGATGTGGGTGTGAAGCAAGGTAATCAAAGATGATTCCCAGGTATAATGTTTACTTGTGAGGGAATAAATGAGTAAAAATATCTACTGGTCCGAGTGATGAAGATAATGGCCTTGAGACTATAATATACAGATTCCATAAGTTGGAGAGGACTGTCACATCAAACAATTTATATCTTTTGTCAACAAGGAAGACTTAGGAAAACTAGTGGTGACCCTAATTTATTAATGCAATTATATGATTCCATAATTCAGAAAGCACTAAAGGTTAAGCAAATATCACTAAAGGTTAAGAAGTTTCAATGAGTAGAATCATATTTGGGTAGGCCTTGTTAGAGTCATAAAGATACAGGGATCACATCTGGGCAGGTTTTAAAGAGAAGCCCCAGCATGTAACAGTTTTATGGTCCTTATTTATAAAATTTAATGGTGTCTGTGACATCATTTTTCAGGCTCACAGACCTATTTCCTCTTCCTTGACCTTGAGTCTTGAGGAAAGGCCTCTAT
>NW_005349764.1:0-611 GCF_000412655.1 Myotis brandtii | reverse complement strand
GCTCTGTTGATTAATGAGTTTGCTGACCACTGGTATAGTGTATTATAAGTTTCTTCACCTCAACAAAGAAATAGGAAGGCAATTAAACATGTCAGGAAATATTAAAAGGCATGCTCCAAAATAAAGCAAATTAAACTGTGGCATGATTTTGAACTGATGGATTGTCAAGAGAGAGAATCCATTTAGCTTTGGTATTAGCAATATTCTCCTTAGCATAACACAGGTTTAATAACATAAGAATTGCAACATATCCCTAATGCATCCATTACACTACCGAAATAATAACAATAATTAATTTTTATTAAAATTCTTACTATGTGACAGGCACTGTGCTAAGTGCTTTAAATAGATACTTTCATGAAATCTTCAAACAACCCTGTGGTGGGTATTATTAACCCTATTTTTTTCAGATGAAAGTTGAGGCCTAGAGAAGTTAAATAACTATACCAAGTCACACAGCTCTTAAGTGACAAAGCTATTTTAAGCCGCACGCTTTACCTCTATGATATATTGTTTCTGCTATACGATATTATCTCAATCAAAAATGAATAATATTTACACAATTATAATTCTTTCTCTCTCTCTTTTTGTTAATCCTCACCCAAGGATAT
>NW_005349763.1:0-372 GCF_000412655.1 Myotis brandtii | reverse complement strand
AAAATTATCAACTTAAAAAATGGCCTGCTATATTTGGTTGAACATTTTGTAACTCACCCCTAATGCCTTGGCAGGGCCAAATCAAATGAGTAGGCCAACCTTATATGGCCTGTGGGCCAGAGGTTCCCCACCCTGGTAGATCCACATTTCCATCTGGTATCTTTGGCCTTTTCCCTGGAAAAACTTTAACTCTTCCTGTTGTGTGCCTATGCTTGTAACAAATTCTCTTGGCTTTTGTTTGTCAAGGAAAGCTATTTTTTTCCACTTTCAGTTATTTTTTAAGGCTAGTGAACAAGTCTAGAGTAGTCTTTACTGTTAAAGATAGTTTAGTCCTTTTCCTGTCATAATCTTTCTGGGCTCTCTAGTAAAAAG
>NW_005349762.1:0-258 GCF_000412655.1 Myotis brandtii | reverse complement strand
TAATAACACAGAAGTGATCATTTACTGTAACAGCAGATAGAACATACACATTAATAAGTTCTGAGAACATTACTCTATTTTCATTAAAAAGCTGTTATCCATACTAATACAAGGGTAATACGCTAATTAGACCTGATAGACCGGGCATCTTCCCGACGTCATTCCGGACATCTTTCCTGACAAAGCCGGGGATGTGGCCGGCCTGCAAACCCATTGGCAGCCCCTTGCCCAGTCCGGCCCTGTCCCCCATCAGGGACC
>NW_005349761.1:0-349 GCF_000412655.1 Myotis brandtii | reverse complement strand
CTGAGTAGTTAGGGGCGATCAGGCAGGCAGGTGAGCCGATAGGAGCCAGCGGTCCCAGATTGTGAGAGGGATGTTTGAGGGGTCCTAGATTAGAGAGGTTGCAGGCCGGGCTGAGGGACACCAGGCCACTAGTGTGTGTGTACGTGTGTGTGTGCGTGTGTACCTTTATGTATGTACAGTGGTGCCTTGACATATGAGTTTAATTCATTCCGTGACGGAGCTCGTAACTCAAATTACCCGTATGTCAAATCAGTGGCGTTCACTGTGATGTTCGCTGCGCCAAGAAGCGGTGAGGTATTTAAAGCTGATTCATAATCCGAATTTTAGCTCACAACTCAAAGCAAAAAAT
>NW_005349760.1:0-257 GCF_000412655.1 Myotis brandtii | reverse complement strand
GCCCTCGGGAAGCACTGCCCAAGGCTGTCATCGCGCTCCGTGGGGAGCCACTGTGGCCACCGTTCCCTTTGTTCTCCTTTAAATCCTAACAGAGCCTCTCTCCACAAGCCCCGGCCTTTGGTCTCAGGCATTTCTGAGGTTTGACCTTAAATCTAAGACGAGAGTCCCTGGGTGACAGGGGTTCCCTGAGACCGCACTGTGGGCCCCGGGAGCCTCTTCTGTAGCTTTGTCCCCACACCCGGGCGGGGGCGCCCTCT
>NW_005349759.1:0-601 GCF_000412655.1 Myotis brandtii | reverse complement strand
GGATATTTCTTGACTGTCTCTAAGCAGAGGGTGTACTGATTTTTTTTCTCCCATTGTTCAGGGTTGAGTGACTTTTTTTTTGCCAGTTGCCCACCTTTAGTGAGAATTTAAATTCTTTTACTTTGTACTCATCAATACTAGCCAGCAAATTTAATAGTCTCCACATTCCCACCCAAATACTTTAGTTCAATATTTCCTTGATTTCATAATTGCAAAATTCTTTATCACCACCTCAATGTAGCAACCTGTTCCCAAGGCTTGGGTGTTTCATCACCTGGAATTGAGACACTTTGAGACACCAAGTGTCACCAGCACTTTTTCTATCTTCACCCTGCCCCTCTCATTGCCTTGGTTCAATAATACCAGCCTTTTAACCTCACCTTGACTTGCTCCTTTCATTTTTCCTACTAATCTCAGTCTGTTAGAACTCCTCATGGATTACTATCTTTCCTTATTCTTGGTAATTGTGTTTTTTTTTTTTTTTGCAATCACACTCAATCCATCAATTCTTAAAAATTTCTATTCATGGTGTTTTGTTTTTTTCTCCTATCCTCATGACCTGAAGTTTGGTGCCTAATATCAACTAGGAGCTCAAAATTAC
>NW_005349758.1:0-339 GCF_000412655.1 Myotis brandtii | reverse complement strand
AAGGGTCACATTGGGTGTGTCACATGCATGTGTGCACCGCCTGTGCGTGCTTCTGAAGGCACTGAGTGTGTCTGTGTCTGTGTCTGTGTCCATGTTCGTGTCCGTGTCTGTGTCTGTGCCTGTGTCTGTGTCTGTGTCCGTGTCCGTGTCTGTGTCCGTGTCTGTGTCTGTGTCTGTGTCCGTGTCTGTGTCCGTGTCTGTGTCCATGTTCGTGTCCGTGTCCGTGTAGTTGCGTGTGACTGGATTTGTTTCTTTTGGCTACTGTGGCAACGTGCTCCAAACCAGTGGCTTCAAACACCAGGCATTTATTCCCTCACAGTTCTGGAGGCTGGAAGTGCA
>NW_005349757.1:0-1504 GCF_000412655.1 Myotis brandtii | reverse complement strand
TCTCTGAAATCAATAAAAATATATTTAATAAAAAAGACACAGAACATTAAAAAAAATGTAATTTTCCTCTATTTCTACTTTCATCAGGCCATTCCATTATTCAGCATTTATGAAGAACCCATAATACTCTTATGAAATCCAGCTATTTTGACCTTTCAGCAACTCAAACCTGTGCCACTAACCGGAATTCTCAGACTCCTTGACTTGTCTCTCTATACAGTTAAAGCAAACGTATTTAATACTGTCCACAGATTATATATGTATTCATGGAAATACATATCTCCTTCCACTGAGAATGGCTGACATCCTTTTTTCCACTATTTTATGTTTTTGGTTTCTTGCGTTGTTTTTGTTTTGGGTTGTTGTTGTTTTTAAGAACCCTTCTTCAAGCTCCTTTTCTCTGGAAAGTCTTTCATGATCAAATCAAAGCATGGAACCATTTATTTAAAAATATTTATGGAATGCCCATTATATGCACAATATGATGCTAGCGTCTTTGAAGCTTATTTGACAAATTAGTGCCACCTTAAAGCAACATAAAGTATAAATAGATAAAGAAGTATACTATATACTAGAATAGATGAAACCCACAAGTGTGCAAACACATACATGCACAAATAAGAATAACACAAGGTAGATAATTTATATTGCCAAAAATATTGTACAGTGAAGGTTATATGAATAGAAATTTCTTTCAGTGTTAGGTGAGGAAAAATTTTTTTAGAGGATGTTTGAGGAAAAATATACTGTATCTGTAGAATTTGTACATGTAGAAATAAGCTACTTGAGGACATATGTTTCAGCTCAGATTACAAATCAATGAATGAATTAGCTTGGATACAGCATATAGCATGTGGAAGAAAATAGAAAATAATACAGCTTGTTATAAATTATAGAATATTAAGATGGTAGGATGATATTTTGAAAATTGGAATCAGTGAAGATTTTGTGCAAAAGAGAGACATAGTAGCTATGCTTTAGGAAGATTAACAACAAAATATAAGATAGGTAAGATAGATAGGAGATGGAAAGATACCAGAGAAAAAAGACTAGTTCAAGTTTTTGAATTTTTCAGAAGAGATCACAAGATCTTAGACTAGGATAATGGCAGCTGAAATGAAGAAGACATAAATGAAAACAGATAAAAGAAATTTTACAGAAGTAAGATTGAGGTAATAGAAGAGAAAGCAGATATCAATCAGCCTCATGCTTTTAAAATCATCTCCCAACTGCATAACCTTGTGCTGAACTAAACTATAGGCTCCAGTACCCTGAATATCCAATAGATACTTAACCATTGTCTCACACTGCACATGGCTGCCACCTAGCCTGCTGTTCCTGCAGGTACCTTCAATAAATGTTAACTGCATTCTCTGGCTGTTAAAGACTAAAATGAGCCAGTCTCAACTTTACTCTTTCTCTCATGCTGCGCATCAGATTTGATAGAGAAATCCTTTGGGCTCTGTATTCCATTGAAGCTCAAAAGATGATCACTCCTCACCAT
>NW_005349756.1:0-598 GCF_000412655.1 Myotis brandtii | reverse complement strand
TGTTTAAAAGAGAAGAGTGTGAGGGCCCCTCCTCGTTGCTCCTATAGCTTCTTATACACTGAGAAGGACCTGGACAGTGTATTGCAGTCATGGGCTGCAGCAGAAGCAACTGCAAGTGATGGTTCATCTTGGAGGGGATGGACAATGGCAGGGGTGCTGGACACGCAAGACAGATGCTACCCGGATTTTCTAAAATGAAGAAAGAGAAGATCCACAACATTACTGATAAAAATGATGGCAATGTCAAAATTCTGGAATTGATTTTTAAACAGAAGGCCTAAAAGCACTTATTTGAAAAGGCAGGAGTGTAGCCCGGCTGTTCAGTGGTTGAGTGTCAACCAAGAGGTCACCAGTTTGATTCCCGGCCAGGGCATATGCCTGGGTTGTGGGCTAGATCCCCAGTGGGGGTGTGCAGGAGGCAGCTGATCGATGTTTCTCGTAGATGTTTCTATCTCTTTATCCCTCTCCCTTTCTCGCTCTCTAAAAAAAATCAATAAGAAAAAATATTTTTTTAAAAAGTTACTTACTTTCAAAAAATAAATAAAAAGCAGAAGTGTGTGTTCTAGCCAGTTTGGCTCAGTGGACAGAGCATCAGCCT
>NW_005349755.1:0-1360 GCF_000412655.1 Myotis brandtii | reverse complement strand
ATGACTTTTATTGTTTATCTTTATATTGTGTGCTACTTGTTTTAAATGCAAGTATAAGAGCATTTAACTCATATGCAGAATCACCCAAACCACACAATTCCTATTATGTAGCTCATACACGTACTTGGTTCTTACCAGAACCGTGGAAAGGCTGTACAAAACTCAGCTGTTTGATTTTACTTCTCGGTGTGCGTATATTCTACCAACACTATTGAAGCCGACGGCTTCCCCAGCATTCTTACCTTGGACTAGCTTTGAGTTTTGATGAATTCTGAACTCCCACCCATTTGTGCTCATGGGACATCGCAAATGTTTTATGAGAACAGAATGTCAAGTACAGACAGAGGCACAGATCTCCTGTGCCCGTGCGCCATTGACCCATCAGACCTCACTTACAAAGCAAGTTCAAAGGTAGAATTACTAAGAATTCCAAGATGGGGACAGTCTTAAACAAGCACTAAAGCCAGTACAAGGCCTTCTGAGCACAAGGCCGATGTGACTACACAAGGTGTCATGCCCGTGAAGCCAACCCTGGCCGGGAGGATGCGAGCAGGGCTCATCACTCATTTAGAGTCATTCCTTCTACTGCACATCCTGTGGCTGCACTTGGAAGCCATCTTCCAAGCATGAGTGGGACTAACCTGAGGACACGGCTGACGTAGAGGAGGAGAGATAGAACGGAGGTGTTTGAGGAAGTTGGTGGGCCTCTAAATGAACCAACTGTGTTTTCTCTTATTTGCAGCTGAAAACGTCCTACCTTGGTCTGAACCCAGGAATCTCCATTTTTAACTAGCTCCCTAGATGATTCTGATGCAAGGGGGCTAGGAATCATATTTTGAGAGACTCGGCTCTAAAATAATAGCAAAGATCCCATCTGTATGGCAAAACCCCCATTTCTATGAGATTGATGACCTCAATTGATTCAGGTGGCTGCCTCAGATGCATAGTTCTTACTTGTCCTCGCTGTTAATTCTGCCTTTGTACAAAGCTCAACACATCCTCTATACTTCAGAATTTCTTTTTTAAAATATTACTTATGATTGCTTAACATCTTGGGAGCTAAATAGCTGGAAATCTTGGCTATATATAAATAACTATTCTCTGCTTTACCCCTCCAGGGTGATGTGGGAGGATTTCCTGCCTTCCACAGAACCTCATGGAGAAACTGGATGGTATCAAAGTTATTTTAGAATCTCAGGACCCTCCAGGGGCTCACCAATCACTCAGTCCCCATGCATTGATCTACATAGCCTCACAGAACAGTGGCTGCTGCTGCTCTTGCTACGTAGGGTCCCAGGGTCTCACTTCCCTTCCTACCTGATTCCCAGAGATAGTCCAATTAAAGTGTAACCCACAGTGG
>NW_005349754.1:0-730 GCF_000412655.1 Myotis brandtii | reverse complement strand
TGTTTATTTTTTAAAACTCATGCTTACAGTAAGTTTGCAAGTATAATAAAAAAACCTTTTTTCCCCTAAACCACTTGAAAATAACTTGTCCGTATGATACCCTCACCTTCAAGTACTTTAGTGTGCATATCTTACACACAAGGACATTCTACGTAACTACAATCCAACCACCGAGTTCAAGACATTAATATTGGTACATTACTACTCTCTAATCCTCAGACCTCATTCGAGTTTTCCCAGTCGTCTCAATAATGTCTTCGGGAATAAAAGGATCTAGTTCAGAATCGCGTGTTGGATTCAGGGGTCCTATCTCATCACTTTCCTTCAGGCTGGAATGTTTCCTCCGTCTTTCCTAGACTTCCCTGCTCTTGAAAGGCCAGCTATTGTAGGATGTCTCCCAATGCGGTTTTAGTGGATGCTTTTTTGTTGTTAGATTCAGGTTTGGCAGGAGTTTCACAGAAGTAGTAGGAAAATAACTTTTCCTCTACCTTCTTTGGTTTAGTGTTTGGAGGTCTGCAAATTAAACTGACAAAAGACAGATTAGCAAGAGGAAAGAAAAACACTTAATTATGTATGCACATGAGTTCACAAAGAAATATGATTCCAAGAGGCACCTAGGATTTGGGGTTTATATATCATCTTAATAGGGAATGGGGAAGGACCAGCCAGAGGAGCACTTCTGGGAGAACAAATGACTTCTTAGAAGCAAAGGGGGCAGAGGGAGGTGGGG
>NW_005349753.1:0-367 GCF_000412655.1 Myotis brandtii | reverse complement strand
AAAACAAGAGGCGATGACTGCCTGTGTGGAAGAACACTAGGGTGGAGTGACATGGACCCGCAGCCCTGAGGCAGGGATTGAGGGGCGGCGCCACCTCAGTGCAGGGGTACCTCACTGCTGGTTACCCCACTGCGGCAGTTTGATGAAGCTCCCAGCACGAACTGAGCCTCACCACAGCCTGCACACTTGTGAGACCACCACTCCTGCTCCTGCCTTGGCCCAAAAGCAAGCCCATGCCCGCCCCACCCCCAGTTCCCACCCTTTCCTGCCCCCAGTCCCTGCCCTGCCCCACTGAGCGTGTGCCTGAATGGTGAGTGCAAAGCCTACCACCTGCTACCCAGAAGGGGGGGCAGTAAAGAATGGGGGT
>NW_005349752.1:0-1120 GCF_000412655.1 Myotis brandtii | reverse complement strand
GAATATCCTCTGAGTGCCCGGCTGATTAATTCTCCTGTGCCGCCTGGCAGTTCATCTGCAACAGCTCCTGCAGCCCAGGGCACTCATTTGGGGGCAGTCCCAGATGCTGGCCATTAGACTAGAAGCACAAGCCCACAAAAGCCACAGCTTGAGGCACCCAAAGGGCTAAGAGCATCCCAGGAGGTCATAGCAGGGCTCTGCCTGGTCCCCTGCACTGGTTCCTAGTGTGAGAAAAAGCAATCCTGGGGCCAGCGGAGTCAAAAAGGCCCAAAAGCTTTAAAAAATGTCAGTTCATTAGAGTTCAAAGGAGACATTTATTTTTCTAAACTAAAGGTGACCTGGAGGATTTTCTATGATTTATTTCATAAAATCATATATCTTTGAAACTGAAGGGATCTTAGAGACTATGGGCAACCTCCAAATATACACACATGTACTTGAGATTGAACCCCTTGCAACTTCTGTAGACAAGTATCGCCTTCTAGATGTTAAAGTCACTAGTAGGACAGTTATGATAGCTTTCTTTGTTAATATCTTTTTATTGTTTTGGTAACAATTATTTAACTTGTAAGACATATAAGACTTATAGGAAGAACAGAAAGTAATGTATCAGATGCACATGTTCCCATCAATAGTTTAAAAAGACATTAAGATATGATCAAAATTGGTTGAATTTTCTTTTCTGTACCAAAAAGATAATGTTATAAATTCAACTAAAGTGTCAGACTCCATTTTCATCTATCCTCCAGAAGGAATCACTCACTGAAGAAGGCTGTAGTATTTCTTAGCTTTTATCTTTTTTATTTTTTTGGTAATTTTGCTTCATTTGTATGTAAATATATACACACATAAATATTATCACTGCATATATATAGTTTTTCAATGATCTTGTTTTGCTCAACACTTCTTAGATAAATTATTTTGAGACTTTCAGATCTAATTTCTTTTAAGCAGCAGTATAGAATTGAGTTTCATAATATTTCCTGGGTGAGGTACACAGTTATGCTGTGTTCCTATTTTACTGTGAATCAAAACAGTGCCAATTGGATTTCATATCTGCTGTGTACCTAGGTAAAATTTTCCTAGGGCTGATGTGACATTGCTAGGTTGCAACATATGA
>NW_005349751.1:0-273 GCF_000412655.1 Myotis brandtii | reverse complement strand
AATTCCCTTTCAATGTGCACAAATTTCATGCACCGGGATACAAGTATAGTATAATATAATCCTATATAATAAAAGCCTAATATGCAAATTGTTCCCTCAACTGGGAGTTCAACCAGTTTGACCAGGGAGTGGGGCTGGTGGCAGCAGTGGTGGCAGGAGGCTGAGGGAAGGGAGGCGTCCCCGGCGGGCAGCCGCTAGGGACCCTACCCATGCACAATATTTGTGCACTGGTCCTCTAGTATAAAATAATAATATGATATAATATAATATAAT
>NW_005349750.1:0-749 GCF_000412655.1 Myotis brandtii | reverse complement strand
AAAAAAAAAATACCTGCTAAATAACTTATTCTTCATTCTTCCTAAAATAAAAGAAAATAAATATTGTGCTGAAATAGCAGTTAAAAAGTCTGGTAAGAAAAAGAAAAATGGATATATGTACAGAAAAGTAAATCAACGCTTGTTGACCAAGACAGGATACAACATGATCAAAGGGCTTAGAAAATAATAACTTGAAAACATAAAAGAAGTTCCATTTAAAATTTTTATGGGTCACAAAATATTTTAATAAGTAACTTATTTGAATGGAGTTTGACTTTATTCTCACAAGTGAATCAAAGAAGATTTCTTGAGACTTAAAGATAAAAAACAGGGATCCAAGATGGTGTCAAAGTAGGTGACTGTTACACTCACTCACCTCCACCTAGGACCAACGTGTAGTTAAAACTAAAATATAGAGCAATTGACGGCAATAACCAGTGGAAGACTAGTGGGAGAGAAGGATTCACTGAAGAAGCCACGTGGAGACTGGTAGGAAGGACAGAGACACAAAAAGAGCAGTCCCCACTCCCATGGGTGGTGGCTGAGAAACTGGAAGAATAGCTCAGCTGAAAAGGTTCCCCCTGAGAACCCTGGGGTCTTACACAAGCCAGGCTCCCCACCCCGGAACACCACAGCTGGAAAAAGGTACTAACACCTGGCTGTAAAAATCGGCGGGGATTCTGTCCATCAGGGAGAGAGGCCAGGGAGAGAAAGAAGTCTGCTAGAGACACAGATGCTCTTTAAGGTAC
>NW_005349749.1:0-248 GCF_000412655.1 Myotis brandtii | reverse complement strand
AAACAAACAAACAAAGGATAATATGCATGGAAGTGAAGGTTTTATCAAAAAGGTCTGTATTCTGGGTTCGTTCTATCCTGCAGTAAATATTTACTGGGTGTCTGCATACCATCACTCAAGTACTACTATTATGTCAGACTGATAGTCTTCTTTCTCTACTGCAAAGTAGACAGTCATTCATGCCAACAAAAAGAGAGAAAACAAAGTACTGAGAGTTGCAAGCTAAGAGTGAGAGAACTCAACTGCTG
>NW_005349748.1:0-1144 GCF_000412655.1 Myotis brandtii | reverse complement strand
ATATATATATGCTTATTTACTTATTTTTTTATGGATAATACATCTTTTAAAGTAAATTTGATCTTTGATAAATTCTCTTACATAGGAAGTCAGCAAACATACTCTACAAGAAAAGGTAGTTTTTAGACATCTTTTAAATAAAAGATAGGTCTTTAATAAGTCTTTGATATAGCCCTATAAATAAACACAGTGAATTAAACAATAATGAATTTCAATGAATTATATTCTTATTATATGTATACCCTAAAAGGTGAGTCAAATTTATTATATTTTAGTAGAATATGTCCTGGTTTGATATGGTTTTAAATAATTCTTAATAATGAAAATAAAATGCTATTCTGTGGTATGCATGCAAACTATATTGATGAACATCAATGGCAATTATGGATTCATGGGGAGAAATTAAATCAAATAATTTTTTAAAAAATAAGTTGAAATCACAACAGCCAGAATACATGGAACAGATTGCTTTAACATTGTCTCAGGTGTTGCAAATGTTCTGACTTCAAAGTGTGGGTAAGTGAGGGCTCTATCATGCCTTCTGTGTTGTCCAGTGTACTGCTGTCTACATGGAGCAATCTGACATGGATATAGTCATCACGAAGAATCCATGGGCTCCGAGACTGATCCAGTCCGACCCAATTAAACTCCAAAACTTGGAGCTATGCAGCTAGAACACAGATTGCCACCAATTCATCTAAGGGAGAGAATTACAACAACCCTGGGGCCAGCTGACAACTGTGACTACTTAAGACAAGTGCAGAGCAAATTAAACAGTTATTTTAAAACGTTGTTTAGTAAATAACTTGTGTGTTTTCGGTAGAGTTTGGACATGCTTTAATAATCCTAACAATTTGTTTGCAGGATCCTAATGAACTCCTTCCAACAGTGTAATAGTTCTTTATATTAGTAATAATCTGATATATTAACGTTTTGAGATACTTCCAACTAGGTTGGCAAGACTCTCCCAAATACTTCAACAGAAGATTTTAGCAAGTAAAGGAACTCTTGGCTTGTAAATGTGAAATAAATGCATATCACCAGTGAGAAAATTAAGAATAAAATAAGAAGAAACTCTTAAAATAAACATAGTTCTATGGTTTGAACGAATTCCACTGTGTTGGTCTGAGCACTGAATTCGTTT
>NW_005349747.1:0-257 GCF_000412655.1 Myotis brandtii | reverse complement strand
TAATAGACTAGAGGCCCGGTGCACGAAATTGGTGCACAGTAGGGTTCCTAGGCCTGACTGGCAATCAGGGCCAATCTGTGGGGTGACTGGTGGGACGATCAGGGGGCCCCTGCTGGCACGCACCTTGGCTGGCCTGGTGCTGCCCACTTGCCAGCCCCATACCCTGCCGCCACCATCATTTACCTCCCTCTGCAAGGTGACTAGTGGGGCAATCAGGCGACCCCACTGGCACCCGCCTTGGAGGCAACCGCAGGGTG
>NW_005349746.1:0-281 GCF_000412655.1 Myotis brandtii | reverse complement strand
GCATCAGTGACAGGAGAGAGACTCTTAGCGGCCTTGTACGCTGAGCCTCGTGCATGTGCGTGCTCACTCTGGGCTGCATCGAGGCAAGCACAGCCAATGGAGGAAGCAGCAGAAGTGCCTGCCCCTGAGGGTTCTCTGGGACATCTTACTCTAATTTGATGAAATAACAAGCCACACATATTACATACATTTTTTTTTAAACCTGTGTCTGAATTTCTGGTTGACCGAGGTCACAGTCGTGTTCTGCTTTCAGTTACCTTGACTGGAATATTTTTCCGAGT
>NW_005349745.1:0-303 GCF_000412655.1 Myotis brandtii | reverse complement strand
GGGTCAGAGTCAGGGTCACGGGTCAGAGTCAGGTCACAGCTCAGTGTCAGGTCAGGGGTCAGACCTGAAAGCGCGGGGAAGGGGTCAGGGGCCCTTGGACATTAAGGCTGTAATAAACGGAACAAATGACACCTGAGGTGACACACCAGGTGAGCGTCTCGGAGCCAGGACATAAGACAGAGCGAACGATCACAGGTTCACAGATTGAAACCGTGACCTCCCAGGTCAGAGCCTGGGCAGGCCCATGTGGGGGCTCTAGGCCTGCCCAGCAGGGGCTCCAGGCCCACACCTCCTCGGGCTGGT
>NW_005349744.1:0-829 GCF_000412655.1 Myotis brandtii | reverse complement strand
TCCTTTTGTTTAATAGATATCATTGAATGCCTATTATATATCACTTACTTGCCTGTGCCCCGGGAACATAGCAATGTACCAAAGTAAGTCCCTGTTCTTAGTATGTTCTACATACTATTAGAATGTATTATTTATTCAGGTAAAAGTGATGTGAAAAAAAGTAAACAGTGTGAGTACCATGGAAGTGGATGGAAAGTGAGGAGGGGACTACGGATAGAGAAGGGGCAATTATGAAGGTCTCTCTGAATGCAATGAGATAGCAAGCCATTTGAAGATTTTGAGTTAAGGGGATAGCATTGCAAGGGATGAGCAAGCTTGGCATGTTTAAGGAACAGAAGGAGGATCCTGAGCCTGGAGTGGAGGCAGCCACAGGGAGGGTAGCAGGAGATGATGCCAGGAAGGTAGCCAGGATTCAGATCATGGGAGCCTTGCAGGCCATTTAGTGTTTTGGATTTTAAGCCCAGTGAGAACAGGGGTCGATCACTCTGGCTTCTGGGTGGAGCACCTAGACCAGTGATTCTCAAAGTATAGCCCTCACCCCAGCTGCATAAGCACCACCTGGGAACTTTCTAGAAATACATATTCTTAGGCCCCATCCCAACCCACTGTATTGGAGACCCTAGGGATGGATCCAGCTGTCTGTGCCTAATCCACCTTCCAGGGTGTGCTGATGTGCTGGAGTTTGGGGCCTAGACTATAGCTAGGTGCTCTCACTTCCATTTATCCCTCCCACATCAGGGCCACCACCTTCCCTGAAGGCTAACGCATTACTTTTCATCCATCTTGCATGTGAGTACTGTTTGGTTCCTGAAAGAATACAGGATAGTCC
>NW_005349743.1:0-346 GCF_000412655.1 Myotis brandtii | reverse complement strand
TCAAATACTCACGAAACCAAGTTCTTTCCTGTCCCAGAAAACTCACAGCAAAGTATACTACATCCCTTCACCTCCTGAACTTTACGATAGAAACTTCTGTCCCCTGGGTATACCAAAAACAGGCTTTACCCATTTAGCTAACTTTGTGTTGTTCCCTGAAAATGTGATGGAAATAAATATTGTGTCCACATTCTAAGTGACTCTATGGCCTAGTTGAACTGCTGAGGAATCTTCAAGTTCTTCAAGTCTGACCACTGAGCTCTGTCCTACGTTTACGCAGTCCTACGTTTTCTTTTATGTCAGATGGTTTTGAGGAGGTGAGTGAGAATGGAATCATAAAAAGTAT
>NW_005349742.1:0-2255 GCF_000412655.1 Myotis brandtii | reverse complement strand
GGTCATCGTTCTGTGAGGACGTCCACTTGCGTAGTTGTCTGTCCAATCTGTCATCCGTTATTGATTATTTTGTATGCGGCTTCTGACAGATTCGTAAATAGGAGGAAGGTCGACGTGTCGATTGATCGAGTGCTGTGTTGAGAACCATGCCTCTATGAATTCTCGAGCGTGGCGGTGGTTTGATCGGTGAAGAATGTTCACATTTTCCCAGTCGAAGTGATGTCCAAACTCATCCATGTGAATTGATACCAGCGACTTTTGGTCATGTCTTCTGACAGCAAGTTGATGTTCATGAATCCTTGTTCCTAGTTTTCTTCCGGTTTGTCCAACGTAGTACTTTTCGCATTGACTGCAGTTGATTTTGTAGATCACATTGGTCTTCTCCTGTTTGCTGGTCCTATCCTTGATTGAGGATAATTCTTGTCGGAGCGTTCCAGTTGGTCGATGAGCCACGTTGATTCCTGAAGGCCGTAAGAGTCTTGCTGCAATTTCGGAGATATTTTTCACGTATGGGATGCTTCTTGTTTTCGGATCGATTGACGTGCTTTGTCTCCGTGGTTTGTAGGCTAAGCAGCGAAGGATGAAGCCTTTTGGGTAGCCGTTTTTCAGAAAAACGTCGAAGAGATGTTTTTCTTCTGTTTTTCTCAATTGTAAAGTGCTGCAGTGGGTTCTTGCACGGTTGAAGAGTGTTTTTACGCAGCTACGCTTGTGCGCCACCGGATGATTACTGTTGAAGTTCAGGATTTGATCTGTGTGCGTCGGTTTTCGATAAACGCTGGTTTCCAGTTGACCATTTGGTAGTCGGCGTACGTTGACATCCAGAAAAGGGATTTGACAGTTGTTTTCTTCTTCTCGTGTGAACTTTATACCGTCAAATACATTATTCAGTAGTCGATGTGTTTCATCCAGTTCTGAGCGTTTTATTATGACAAATGTGTCGTCCACGTAACGTATCCACAGTTTGGGGTTGACGATAGGAATCACAATTTGCTCCAGTCGTTGCATGACGGCTTCGGCGATCAATCCTGATATTGGTGATCCCATTGGCGTACCTTTGATCTGTTCATACATTTTTCCGTTGAATTTGAAGTACGTGGTGAGGCAAAGGTTGAGTAGCTCCAAGAGGTTGGGGACACTGAGTTGATTTTCAGCTGGTGTTCCTCGTTCCGCGAGCAGCGATTCGATAGTGTGTTTTGCTAGATCGATGTCGATCGAAGTAAATAGTGAAGTCACGTCGAATGAAACCATTAATTCATCTTCGTTTATTGTGATACCTTTTATCTTCTGTAGGAATTGTTCAGCGGATGAGATTGAATGATCCGAATTTTGAACTAAGTACTGCAGTCTTCGTCGAAGTTCTTTCGATAGTTTGTATGTAGGTGCTCCTGGCAGAGATACGATTGGTCGTAGTGGTATCCCTTCTTTGTGAATCTTTGGTAATCCGTAGAATTTTGCTATCGTGCTTTCGTCAGGACTCATGCGTTTCCGTTCTTCGCGATTAATTTGTCCTTGATCAGTGAGCTTCTTCAGAGTTCGTCGAATTTTGTTCTCCATTTGAGTCGTTGGATCATTCGTTACTTGTTGGTATGTACTTTCATCTTGAAGAAGGGTCTCAGCTTTTGTGATGTAGTCGTTCCTGTTCATGACAACTGTGAGTTTTCCTTTATCAGCTGGGAGTATGACGATGTCCTTGTCTTTCTTCAATTTAGCAAGTGCGTTCATTTCCTGTTGATTAAGTGTGTTTGATTTCGTCTTTCTTTTGATCATTGGTACAAGTGTACCTCTGATTGCGTCTTGCGTTTCCTCTGGCAGGTCATTTGATTTGAGTATCGATTCTAATCCAGCGAGAAAATCGATACTGTCCGCGTCCTTGCAGTTGAAGTTGAGACCACGTGATAGTATGGCTTCTTCAGTGTGTGAAAGTGATCTATCGGAGAGATTTCTAATCCAGCTGTCTGCTTGATTTTCTTCGGATTTTGGAATCAGGAGGTTGAGTTTCTTCTGAAGGGATTGTTTTTTCTGTTGAGAAACCTTTTCGGTTTTGCGGGAGATCGCTTTATTCAATGTTCTTGTGAGATCTTCTCCAATTTGGTTCAGGCATGTAGTTCGCTCGCGTTCGATATTTTGTTCGTACTTGTGCAATCTAGCGTGTGCATCCGTGATCATGAATCGGATCATCCTGCGACCGTTGTCCGTCATGAGCTTCCATGCTTGTGGATTGTTGATGGGTGGTCGGTACCGGACGGATTTCGGTA
>NW_005349741.1:0-548 GCF_000412655.1 Myotis brandtii | reverse complement strand
GATTAAATGGCTTAAAAGGCTAACTGGGTTATTATTTATAAAGGGATTAGAATAGTGCCTAGCAAGTATTAAAAACTATTAGGGTTTGCTAAATAAATTCATGTGTGTTTTTTGTGTCTATGTGTGTAGAACAAAGTCTAGGAAGGTAAACAAGAAAGTATTAATAGTGATTTAAAATTTTTTCCTCCTTTTGTTTAGCTACGTCTTCTCGTTTTTCTTCAATGATGTGTATTTCTGGTGTAAATAAAAAAAAATCTATTAAAAAACTCTCAAGTACTTTGCATTGAGAGTCTGTTTAAACAAAGTAATTATAACTGTATTGCCTTCTTTATTATGATTTCATTATATCACTTCCACAAACACATGTGATCTATATATATAAAAGGCTACGTGACTGACTGTCAGTCCGTCCAACCAGCTGTACATATGACGTGCACTGGCATTTTAAGAATAAACATTGACTCGTGCTGTGCAATACAAATAAAGCTCTCAGAATAGATGTTATTAAAATTCCCTGTGAAATGATTTATAATGGATCTATTATTGAA
>NW_005349740.1:0-865 GCF_000412655.1 Myotis brandtii | reverse complement strand
TAGGAAAGGAGCAAAAGGGAGGCCAGACATTATAAGCGAGGTCTTTTGGGCAGCTTCACTAGGAAGCTGCAACTTTACACTCCCCAGGAAACCACCGGACCATTCCCTGCACATCACTGGGGGAAGAGGGAAGATGAGTGCATGCACAGAGTTAGGATGAGGTAGGGAAGGTGCCTGTCAGTCAAATCTGGAACAGAGATCATTGGCCAGAAAGGGTGGGGCCACTACCAGCCCATGAAAGTTTGGGGATACAGAATCCCAAGACAAAGGAGTTCACTCTTTTGGCTCTTGGCACTCTTGGCTCTTTGTGCTCTTGTGGCTCTCTAGCATTCACCTGTGTTCTCTCCATATCCATGTGGCCTTGTGGACCCCACAGGCAATGGGCTGATGAACTGCAGCAGGGAAGACAAACTAAGCTAGCTTAATGCTGGACTGGACCCTGCTCCAAGATGGAAAGGCAACTCTGGGCAGCAGCCTTCATTCCAGCCCCATTGAAGGCACAGCTGGACTTCTTCCCCGACAGGATGAAGGGAAATGGGACCTGGGAAACCCAGGTGTAATTCCACAGAAATAAAACTTTCTACAATATCTCACCCTCCTGTGCGAGTCTCAGAAAATTCATTTTCTCTTGACAGCACAAGAAACCCACTCCCACCAGTACCAGTGGGAATGAGGAGAGCTCCCTACCTATAACATCATCATATAAGAAGAACCGTGTTTCCCCTTTCATCAGAGAAATTAAGTTTTTGATAAAACAAAATAAGTAAATGTTCAAGAATGCAATAGATTCTACAATATCATCTTTAATGATAAAAATTCAAATGCAATGTCATTGTCAATCAACTCCCAAATCCGCAAAACACCT
>NW_005349739.1:0-674 GCF_000412655.1 Myotis brandtii | reverse complement strand
TCAGTCGATTAGAGACCCTAGCATTTCCAGGTACTTCTATCAGTTTATATTAATGAAATCATGGCTGAAAATTAAAGTCTGAGTACTAAAAAATAAATTTTATAATTAAAATATAAAATAAGAGTGCCTTCTGTACATAAGGGAAATTTGAATTTAAAGAAAGTAGGCTTTTTTTTTCTCCTGATTTCTACCTCTTGGTTCATTTTCATGAAAGTTGGCATTAGGAAGAGGATCTACTGAGTGTATTCTGTAAGCTAAAGTTGTATTTGTAGCCAGATGCTTTGGAAAGTGGAGAGTGAGTGTCTTCAATGGGATTCTTTTGCTTGAAAGAGACTAAACTTGAAGAGATCCAACTTGAAGTATACAAGAAAACTAGGAATTTATTGACCTGTTGAGCTAAAAAGTCCAGAAATACAACTGTATCAGGAGCTCAAAAATGTTATCATGGTGCCATTTCTTCCATATGTCTCAGCTCTACATATTTCTCTGTGGGCTTCATTTTCAGAAAGGTTCTTCTACTTTTCTGGACAGATGTCCTTCCTCACCACACCCTCACTCTGCCACGCTTGGTTTATATCCTACTGATTTCAAAATCCAGTAGAAAATACTCTGGGATTCAAGAATTCCAACAAAATTTTTAGGAATGAATTTCAGTAGCTCAGGTATTACTTTTA
>NW_005349738.1:0-409 GCF_000412655.1 Myotis brandtii | reverse complement strand
TGGCCTCAGGTCCCCTGACCCAGTGCCAGGGCGGGGGGTGTGGCCTGAGGTCCCCCATCAAGTCCCGCCGGGTGGGGGGCAATGCCTGAGGTTCTCTGGCCTGGTGCCGGGGTGGGGGGTGCAGCCTGAGGTCCCTCGGCCCAGCACCAGGGCGGGGGGCACACCTTTAGGTCCCCCATCAAGCCCCACCAGGCAAGGGGTGCGGCCTCAGGTCCCCCGTCAAGCCCTGCTGGGTAGTGGGGCGCGGCCTAAGGTCCCCTGTAAAGCCCCACGGGAGCGGGGGAGGGCAGAACCTCAGGTCCCTGCTGATTGTTCCTTAAGGCTCGTTATGGGAACTCAGCCTTACTGTGGGCGCAGCCATCTTTGTGGTGCAGTGACGGTCAATTTGCATATTCCCTCTTTATTATAT
>NW_005349737.1:0-251 GCF_000412655.1 Myotis brandtii | reverse complement strand
ATCTGGGGGAAAGACTAGGCCTCTAGGGATATATATACAGAGAGAGAAAGTTATTATTTCTAGAGCTAGGATTTTAAAACTAAATGTAATCAGAGTTATAAGGACCCTCGGTTTCATTAAAAGCAATGGTGAGCACTGGGACCATGTACTTCTGGGTCAGAGAAGTTATTTTCTGCTTTACAACAATAACTTAGGTGCACTAAATCAGACTGGAGATTTTGGAGGCCTGAACTTCAGCTTAAAAATTTGTT
>NW_005349736.1:0-531 GCF_000412655.1 Myotis brandtii | reverse complement strand
TCTCTCTCTCTCTCTCTCTCTCTATGTGTGTAAGAGAGAGAGAGAGAAAGTTGATGATAATTACATTCCTGTGCATGCTCATACATATATGCACATACATGCACATATTTTACCACCATTTAAAAAAAACTACCTGTATATTAAGATCCAATTTTTAACTCCAAGTAATGCAGTGTATTGTGTCTTTTAGACTTTTTTTATTTCACATGGAAAAATTCAGAGCCAGATCTTGCATTCTTCATGCCATCACTTAATAAAAAAATGAGATCACAGTATTATTTCCTATGATCTTAGAGGAGTTTCTAGGGAAAAAGATCCAAAGTTAATCCCGATAATCTTGATAGTCAAGGATATTATTTCTTCACTTACCAAAACTATGGTTGTTTGGATTTGAAAGGCAAAAAATTTAGCACAAATGTCCCAGCTATACATTTCTTTTAATCTGTAGTTAGTGTTTTAAATTAGTGCCAACGAGGTAGATCTATTATTTTATAATCCTATATAATGAAAGACTAATATGCAAATTGTCCC
>NW_005349735.1:0-264 GCF_000412655.1 Myotis brandtii | reverse complement strand
AGTCAATTTTTCTATTATATATCCTAGAGGCCCAGTGTACAAAATTCATGCATGGGTGGGGTTCCTAGGCCTGGCTGGTGATCAGGGCCAATTGGGGCCAGGCTGCTCAGGGCCTGGCGGGAGAGGAGACGATGGTCACTGGGCCGAAGGAATGGACGTTAGACGCCAACACCGCCATCGTCAGCGCCCTGCCACTGTGCGGTTCCCTGCCTCCCCATCTCCTCCGTCCCTTGCCGCTGCACCACCACCGCAGCAGGCAGGTGG
>NW_005349734.1:0-323 GCF_000412655.1 Myotis brandtii | reverse complement strand
AATGATGAGAGAGAATCATTGATTGGCTGGCTTCTGCGCGCACCCTACTGAGGATCTAGCCTGCAACCAGGGCATGTGACCTAACTAGGAATCGAACCATGACCTCCTGGAACATAGGTATACAGTCAACCACTGAGCAACATCAGCCGGGCTAATCTAATATATTTAAAATATCATGTTAACATATAACCAATATAAAAATAATATTTTACATTCCTTTTTATATGAAGTTTATAAAATCAGAATGCATTTCACAATTATAGCACATCTCATCTCAAGGCAATTAAAAAATGTAGTTCCTCATTTGCATTGGCCATATTTGA
>NW_005349733.1:0-577 GCF_000412655.1 Myotis brandtii | reverse complement strand
GCTGTGTTTAAATTTTGATTGTGCCACTTATCAACTGTGTGACTTTGAGCACACAATTTACTTCTCTGCGCTTCAGATTACTCCTGCTCTTCTGATGGAGATAACCATCTTAACCCATTGCCTACAGTTGTGAGGATTAGATGAGTTCATATGTGTGAAGCTTGGCGGAGAGTACGTGCTCAATAAATAGTAGGTGTTATGTGTGACAACAATGAGGTTAAAAACACCAAGCTTTGACTTTATGCTCCAGACTCCAGAGATTGTGTGTTTCCTCATTGGTTTAAAAATATTTTGGTTGGTTATAAATATCTGGCTGTAATCCTATCTTCCTAAGCGCAGGAATTAAACCAACAGACATGACTATGACAGGAGCAGACCAGGTCTACCGTCATACGTCTAGGTGGAGGAGACGCATGCTGCGTGTGTCTACCCAAAACAACAACAAACGTTTGCTTGCTTTGAGGCTGGTCCTCACATTATTCAGGCTCATGGGCATCACTCAACAGCTACTTAGCAAATTGTTGTTAGGGAAGTGACTACGTGTATTAATTACAGCGCTTCTTTGCTACCGAGGGAT
>NW_005349732.1:0-1681 GCF_000412655.1 Myotis brandtii | reverse complement strand
TCTCCCCCTCTTCCTTCCTCTCTGAAATCAATTAAAATATCTTTTAAAAAATAAAATAAAATAAAAGGGGTGGCTTAGGTTAAAAATACCTAGATAGAAATCTTAGAATATGCAAAACCACGTAGACTTGTAAAGTAAGTATATCTTATTTTTAAGTCAAAATGAGATACTTTAAAGACATGAAAGCTTAGGCACAAAGGTTTGACCTGTAATTTTCTTTTATATCTTGTTCTAAAAAAACAATTAGAATCAAATTGCCTTATCATCACATATTCTTAAAACTCTGAGATCATGCAGTGTCAATTTTTTTCTCATTCTATTCATTTTTGCTCAACTCTTCTGTTTGGTCAAATAGGTATAGTCACATTTTCAAGGTAATCATAGCTAGATAATAAGTCTTATCTTATTGACTAGGTACAGATATGTTGTGATTTCTCCCTCTCCTCTAGATTCTTTTTTGCTATAGCTTTTCTTGCAGCTTCAATTCTATAAAGTCACAAGAGAAAACTATTATAAATCAAATGCTATTTATGAGGCCAAAATGTTAGATCAAATTTTTTCATTAAAGTAAAGCATTTTCATTGGTTTATTTAAACCAATTTTAAGCTAAAAATTGTCACTTTTAAGCATAGATTTATTGATTTTTCAAATAATGATATCGATAGCAAAATAGTTTACCATAATTTTTTAATCAAATGATTTATTTTTTAATTCTTGGTTTGCAATTTATATGAATGTTGAGCAAATAATTTTATCTTTTTGGGTCAGTTTTATAATATACTGATACATAATAAAACTTCTTCCTAAATACCTTATTAAAGTGAGGATTAAATGTTTTAAATTATATTAAAGTGATTTTATTATATCAATGAAATGATAATTATAATTCAAAGTAAATTAATTAATGTAATTTTAAAAGTTTAAGACAAATAAGAATGATTTTTTTTTTTACTAGACTGAAAATAAGGAACTCAGATATCCTCAAGAAAGTAATTAGAAGAAAGTGCTGATCTGCTGCCATGGATGGATACAGATTTCTGTTCCCACAAAAAGCAGGGCCATCTGTGGGTACTGCAGCTTCACTGCTCTGTGACAGCTTCCTGCTGAATGCAACAGAGCTAAAACTAAAGCAAATTGAATAAGTATGTATTTATTTTCAAGCACTTTAGTCATTTATTTTGCTGTCAAAGAATGTTTTTATTTCTAGTTGTTGAGTTTCACATTCCTAGTAACATTATTGCACATTTAAGCAAAAAATCATTAGCAAGCTCTTTTATATGGTTGAGTGCTTTGACACACTCAAACTTAGAGATTATGTCATATTTTCCAAGTTATATATTCTAAATTACACCTAACCAAAAATATTCAAATGAGGATTTATTCATGCACACAATTTGTTGAGTATAATGGTTTGCCTTTTAACCTATATATGTGAAAGTTGCAATCCTTTATTGCAATTCTTTATAAAATAAACATAAACAAATAATCACAATAGTAAAGGAATCTCAAAATATATAAAGAATATTTCTGGATTCAGATGGTATGATGGTTAGTTTTACGTGTCAACATGACTGAGCTAAGGGATGCTCAGATTGTTAGTAAAACATTACTTCTGGGAGTGTCTGTGAAGGTGATTAGCATTTTAAACAGTAGACTGAGTATAAAGAGATCCACCCTCACC
>NW_005349731.1:0-255 GCF_000412655.1 Myotis brandtii | reverse complement strand
AACAGACGGGACCCAGGACCCCACAATATAGGGGACCCTATAAAGGGCCTCCCCTGCTACAAGCCATGGGAGACCCCATGTCAGATGACCCCTTGATGTGTCGCCTGACTTCCGCATACAGGTCTGAGATACGCTGGGGCTCACTTTAAGGAGCACAGCTACAGGACAACTGAGGGCACCGTGGACCCCACAACCAGGGGACCCCATAAACCCTACCGTGCTCTCAGCCTTGGGATGTTCCCTGGTAAAAGACCA
>NW_005349730.1:0-787 GCF_000412655.1 Myotis brandtii | reverse complement strand
GGGGATCCTGGTCTCTGTGTGAGGGGATAAAGGACGATATTGGGCTCATGAACAGAGGAACGGCCTCCCTGACTTCCGTCTGCCTGGGGGGGCCGGCAGGAAGGCAGGGCACAGCTCTGATTGGTCGGTCTGGCTCACAGGCACCTGAGACCTGTGGGGAGACCCCGAAGGCCTGGTGGTGAATCGTGTCGCCTGGCTGTCAGGTTTCCTGGTGGATCAGGAATGGGGGAGCTGCGATGAGATGGCCCACATGTTCCCAGGGCCCTGGTTCCCGGGGACGCTGCTCAGTCCGCAGCCTTGGTCAGAGGAAGCTGTTCCCAGAGTTGCTCCGAAGCCGGGTCGTCTGAAATCGAACATGGCAGTAAGGTCTAGGACTAACCACAAAACCCACAGGGCCTGTGGGAAGAGACCTGGCACAGGGGCACTGCACACAGGAGGGGGGATCTGAGCGGGCTCTCAAGGGGCTCCCACAGATGTTCCAGCAGCTGTGGTGTCCGGGGCTGCGGGTTGCAGAACGCCCCCGGGAACGGCAGCCTGTGACCTGTGGCCGACATCACGCTCACCACGTGTCTACAGTCTCCTGGGTTCTCCTCGCCCCCCTGGGCGTGCTCACCCCGTGGCCTCACCCCGGGAGTCCCGGGACGCGGCCTGTGACCCAGCGGTCCTGCGTCCGCACACCACGGCCTTCGCTGCTTTTGCTGCCTCTGTTTCTGGGCTCCAGGGAGAGAAGTGGTTGAATCAACATATGGATCCAGATGTTCTGGTTTGTGGGGCCTTTTGCTTTAAA
>NW_005349729.1:0-640 GCF_000412655.1 Myotis brandtii | reverse complement strand
GTCACTGTTCTTCTGCAACCCGTCCAGCAGTCCCCTCCCCTCACCGCCCTGGCCCCACTGACTGTGGTAGCGTATGCTGCAGAGTTTGTGCGCGAGGCAATTTGTAGCCGGGTGTCCCAGCGCAGGCCCCCGCCCCCTCAAGGCACCTTTTATCTCTGTTGCGGCTGAGCGGGTGCCTGGCTGAGCACACAGATTTATGGGCTGCGCCACCGTCGGTCACCTGTAGGTAAGGTTGCTAGAGTGAAGGGCGTTTTCTTTGGAGCAAGGCTCACAAGTCCTAACACCCCCCTGCCCCCCAAAAAAAAAGCAGCACCGGCGTGCACATGACAGCTGGTGAGCAGCCGATGCTATGGTCCTGTGACTTTGGATTCCTTTGGCGGCTTCGAGGTCGCCGGGCTACCCCCACACGCTGCATCCTAGATTTCCACCCTAACCCTGTTTCGCTGTTGATGGGCGGTTTGAAGAAGACCAGATAGTAAAGGTGAATGAAGCCTGAACGCATGTCAGCCCCTGCTTTTCCGGGTAATGGCAACTGCTAGCTTCGTGGCAGCCGCCCTACCACAACCCCCCCACCCCCTTGCTCACTGGCTAGCAGCACACGTCGCCACATTGCGGACGGAGCGCCATGGTGTTTTCTTGG
>NW_005349728.1:0-322 GCF_000412655.1 Myotis brandtii | reverse complement strand
TGTGTGACACAAATGCAAGATGATGCTGTCTTAGTCACCTAGGCTATAAAGTTTTATCTCATGGATGCTGTTCTTTGTCTCAACAATCTCATCAATCAGGACTTTTGTCAACTCTTTCTTCAAAATGCCTCTGGTTCCCTTTCTCTCCCCATTCTCCCACTCCCGGTAGCACCATTCTTTCTGAGTTTTATCATCTTTCCATATTTCTCCTATTATAGAGCTTTTTAATTTTAATTATTCATACAACTTCCAGTCTCTCTTCTTGCCAATTTATCATTCATCTTGCTGACAAATTGGTCATAAAACACTCTTTCAATCTTGT
>NW_005349727.1:0-444 GCF_000412655.1 Myotis brandtii | reverse complement strand
GGCTCCGAGGGTTCTCTGATCACATCCTGAAGGCGTGTTTCCCGAATACGCCCCCCACAATCAGGGCAGGAGCCCCGCCTCAGAGGGGTATCCCCCAAACAGAACAGGCGCCTCATCACCCACCGCCTTGCTCCCACCAGCAGCACAGGCCGCGGGCAGTGGTGGGATCAGACCACAGAGGTGGCCCAGCCCCGCCACCCGTCCAGGGAGCAACCGGACTCTCGCACCTTGAGCTCCACAGTCAGCGCTGCTCTGACCTTCCAGGCCTCTTTGCAGGACCTGCCCCTGAGGCGAGGGCACGGCTTGAGGCTTCCCCATGCACTTCCTGACTCCGTGCAGAGCGGGACTCCCTCCGTTAGACGGCCCGCCGGTCTCGGATCTGACACGCGCTCCACGCTGCTCCCTGCAAGCAGGTGCGGTTTGCTGCCCGCACCAAGCCCCACG
>NW_005349726.1:0-566 GCF_000412655.1 Myotis brandtii | reverse complement strand
ATGACTATGGGACTGCAATGGTCTTGATGCATAAGAGTATCTGACATATTTGATGAGCATCGCAGTGGTCAGAGTGTCTGGGATGCAGGGGCAGTGGAGACAGAGGTAGGAAGTATGACCTGAGAGGTAATGGGGAAGAAAGCAGGTAGACTCTATCCAGCCTTACAGGCTGCAGAAGACTTTTGCACGGCTATCTGGTTGGAGGGTGGGCAAGAGCAAGAAAGATTCCTTGTATTGTTGTCATCCTTGCTGGTGTTCATGACCACGTTTCTTAGAATCAGGTAGTCTTGGCTTCACCTCTCCATCCTTTCACTCCCTGAGCAGGTAAGTGTGTCACATCCTGACCAAATCGTTAAGCCTTCGCTCTGTCTACTTCATAGGGTTCTTTGGTGAGACTGAAAAGAGATATTGTGTAGAAGACAGGGTAGGTGGTGCTGACTTCATCCGCCTACTTATTTTGCCACAAAGTTGGTAACTCCCTGTCTTGGGGTGACGTCAGGTAAGGATCACAGTCTCAGCTATAGGAAATGGCCTCTGAGTCCTTCAGCTTCCTCCTGGGAAACTAC
>NW_005349725.1:0-710 GCF_000412655.1 Myotis brandtii | reverse complement strand
TAAAAGTTAGAACTGAAATCCATGGTTTCATAGGGGTAAGTGAATAAACTGGCTTTCAGTTCTTTTCATGGAGAGGTTAGAATGTCCTTTTCTCAGACAGCAAAACTGAGGCTCAGAGTATAAAATAATGGTTCAAATTCACATCAGTGAAAAGGGAGGGCGTAGGTCTGTCTGATTCCACAACTCCTCCATCTCCCCAATGTCTCCCTTAGGTGGAAAGCACCCATAATGAAGGGCTCAATCTTCATCCTTTCTGCTATTTTGCCCACCAGCATTATCATCTGTGTGCTGCTATGATTGTTTCTGTTGACCTGGCTGGGGATACTCCTTGGCAAGATGCCCATTTGAAAGTCTGTTTACCTGCTTACTATTGTAAATTTTTAAGCTCTTGGCTGATATCGGGCTCTCTTCAATCATTGACTTGGACCTTTTAAAACCTACTGTCAGCTATAAACAAGAATTCACAAGTGTTGTACCCTTTATGTAAAGTTCAAAAATATGTAAAACAAAATAGTATGTTCAAAGACATATCAGTAATAAAACTATAAACAGAAGAAAGACTGTGTACATCAGCAATTGCCACAAATAATGCTGTCACATACTAAACCAGACAAGCTCAGGGAAGGCCTGCATGGTGGGCCTTATAAACTGAGAGACCTGGAAACCACATATAATGGTCTGAAATGAAAACTTTCTAATTAAAAGTGAGT
>NW_005349724.1:0-1778 GCF_000412655.1 Myotis brandtii | reverse complement strand
TAAGGGAAAAGAGGTCAGTGCCCCTGACTAAATAGTGTTAAGAATTCTTGCAGCTGACTGGTTGGAAATCACTGATCTACACTGTGTTTACCGTAGGGTGGGGAAAACATTTTCTCTCTCAGAGAAAAGTTTGACTTCTCCTCCCCTGCAGCTATAGTAGCTGAAAGATATTCCCACACAAACGCCCAGTTAATGCAGCTCATTCGGCAGTGGCCATGAGCACGCTGAAGTTCAGTGAGCAAGACCACGGGCCTCCTTTCATTCTAGCCTTTCCTAAAGTGACCTCACGCCCCGCCAGCACGGTTTGGAGGCCGCAGTTGGAAGAAAGCCAAACCCAAAATGAACCTGGGGTTTTTTGGGTGTGTGAGATGAAGGGGTGAGTGTCTGGATACAGGACGAAAACAAATCTAGCAGCATCGTCATAACCAAGACTGTTTTTGGTGACAGTTTCACAGGGGCTCCTGACGGTGCGGAGGCGGAGCAGGAGGAAAACTTCTGGTCCCAGGCACTGGAGGATTTGGAGACCTGCGGGCAGTCGGGGATCCTGAGAGAGCTTGAGGTAGCCTGGGTCCTGCTCCTTACTTTGATTGTTTCTACATTCATGATTTTTGGTCCTTCTGAGTTGGCATTTATCACACCAGTTCATTTAAAAGCTTTAACCCCTTTCCACAGGAGAAAGCCGACAGGCGTGTGTCTGTGAGAAACATGACTCTCTTGGTAGCTACCCTTTTATGTTTATATTTTTGCTTGTGAAGCTGCCTCCCCTGCCCCCCTTGCCTTCCGGACAGCAATTTGATTTGATACAATGCAGTGAAAAGTATATTGATTTCCCCATTTTCACCCCACCCCCACCTGAGCTGACTGACTTGTGGCTTCTGCCATTGCTCCCTGCTAACCCTGACTGTACCTGTTTGCCACCGAATCGCTAAGGAGGCAGCTCAGTCTCCCAGCAGTGGCGCATCTCATTCCCTTAGCCGCTTTAGAAAGGTTTCTTTGGCATGTTTTCATTTGTACCTGGTACAGAAATTAATTTGATCGTGAAGCGGAACATAAGAGGAAATTTTATTTTCTTTTGTTTTGTCCTTTAAAATAGATGGCGATGCAGCTGGTGCAAAAGGCCGGTCTGTGGGTTAAGCAGCCAGACTGTTACGCAGTGCTTTGCTGCTCATTGCAAATTCTGATCCCATATTAATTTAGTGTGAACTTGAGGAGTCCTGGTGAGATGGAGTGTCGTAGCTGAACTCCTGCCGAGTTCTTTAATCAAAGCCATGAATTTGCTGACGTACTCACGCTTTGGTCTGGGAAGTCCTGGACTATTTCCTTTTATGTTCTTTTAAATTTTCTAAGCTGTAAAAAATAAAGTGGCAAAAGTTTCATTTTTATTTTGATGTCATACGAGGTCCCCAAGTCACCATAAGGAATGTGAATGGCAAAACTGGGTGGAACTCTTGCAATTTTAAAATGATGACTCATCTTTATATTATTTTGCTTCTCAGTTGCATGTGTGGATATTTTGTGTGAATCTGCAAAGAGAATTATAAACAAAAATATTAATTTGAATTTGTAAACATCATAGTATTACCTGGCATGAATTTCAGCTTCCGAGCATGGTTAAAGGACCTGGAGATGGATAATCCTATAAAACGTGAATACATTAAAATGGTAGCAATTAATTCCTTTTCATGCAGCTTTCCAAAAGTGTAGAATGCTTAAGCATCGGCTGGCTTATTTAAACTTTTATCACTTCCTAAAGGGGCCCAAACTGAAGGATGAGCTCA
>NW_005349723.1:0-258 GCF_000412655.1 Myotis brandtii | reverse complement strand
GCCTTGAAGTCGGAGATACTGAGGGGGGAGATGTGCACGTGGAGGAGGGACCTAGTGTGTGTGCCTTGAAGTCGGAGATACTGAGGGGGGAGATGTGCAGGTGGAGAAAGGACCTACTGTGTGTACCTTGAAGTCGGAGATACTGAGGGGGAGATGTGCATGCCAGACAGGAAATGGGTCGGTGTTCGCCCTGGCACTTACGAGTAAACACTAACGCCATGCCTACTGGGAGAAGGTAGTGTACATCTAAGGGGTTTA
>NW_005349722.1:0-239 GCF_000412655.1 Myotis brandtii | reverse complement strand
GTGTGTGTGTGTGTGTGTGTGTGTCCCTCAGTCCACCCTGCACCCTCTCCAGTCAGGGATCCCTCAAGGGATGTCTGACTGCCCGTTTAGGCCCGATCTTGGGACTGGGTCTAAACGGGCAGTCGGACATCCTTCTCAAAATCCAGGACTGCTGGTTCCCAACCGCTCGCCTGACTGCCTGCCTGTCTGATTGCCCCTAACTACTCTCCTGCCAGCCTGATCGATGCCTAACTGCTCCC
>NW_005349721.1:0-264 GCF_000412655.1 Myotis brandtii | reverse complement strand
GCCATGCCCACCAGCCACACCCACCAGCCAATCAGAGTGACTATACAAAGTAACCCAACAAAGATGGCAGTTAATTTGCATATGCAGGTGTCAAGCGCCCCAGGAAGCGAAGTGGCCGTGGGCTCCGAGGACCTTTGCTGGCCCCGGGAAGCAAGGCCTATCGTGCCAAGCCATGCCCTCAGGCTCCCAGGACCTTGCTGGCAGAGAGCAGAGCAGGAGAGGAGCGTGAGGTTTGGAGGACTTGGCAGAGCAGGAGACCACTGG
>NW_005349720.1:0-489 GCF_000412655.1 Myotis brandtii | reverse complement strand
CTGCTAAGCAGCAGTGAGCCAAGCAATAAGGAGAAGCAAACAGGCAGGCAGTAAGGAGTGAGGGGTCCCAGACTGCGAGAGGAATGTCTGTCTGCCAGCTTAGGGATCTGGGCTAACCTGGAAGGAGGACATCCCCTGAGGGGTCCCGGACTGCGAGAGGGATCCCCCTCCCCCAGTGCATGCATTTCATGCACTGGGCCTCTAGTTTCAAATAATAAAGTAGGTAAATTTATTGATAGTAAAAACATTGTTTTTCTTTTATTTTAACACTAGAGGCACAGTGCATGAATTTGTGAATGGGTGGGGTCCCTCGTTCTGGCCAGTGATCGACGCCTATCACGGGGGCTGGCCGGCTGGGGGGAGCAAGGATGGGGGTGGAAGGCCTGAAGATGGAACCTGAAACCTGGGCATGTGCCCTGATGGAGAATTGAATTGTGACTTCCTGTTCATAAGTTGATGCTCAACCACTGAGCTACCAGGGCTGGGCTA
>NW_005349719.1:0-266 GCF_000412655.1 Myotis brandtii | reverse complement strand
GAAAGAAAGAGGGCGGGTGCTATCACTGGAGAAACAATTCAAGTGTCAACCATGATCACTGATGCTTAATGCATGAAATGATTGACTAGAAAACAGTATGTGCTTCATGATGATGCCTGCAGAGATCTTCGCTCTTCAAAGGAAAGCAGTGGGGCAGTGTGGCATCTGTTTTCTGACTTGCAGTCTCCTCACAGGACAGATTGGTGGACTTTGTAATGCAGGTCATGGGAGGGACGGGCAGGGAGATCATTGAGATGAAGCTGATG
>NW_005349718.1:0-328 GCF_000412655.1 Myotis brandtii | reverse complement strand
AATTTTTGTGCACTGGGCCTCTAGTCTATAATAACCTTAAATACAAGTGGTTTAAATGCAACAATCAAAAGACATATGGTAGCTGAATGGATAAGAAAACATGATCCATATATATGCTGTCGACAAGAGACCCACCACAGTACAAAAGACTCACACAGAATGAAAGTGAAGAGAAATGGAAATGAAAAAAGCTGGGGTAATAATACTCATATGTGACAAAATAGACTTCAAAGTGAAGACCAGAACAAGAGATAAAGAAGGCCATTTCATAATACTAAAGGGATTGATATGACAAGAAGATATAACTCTGGTAAACATATATGCACCT
>NW_005349717.1:0-1242 GCF_000412655.1 Myotis brandtii | reverse complement strand
GGCATTAGGAAGGTTGAGAACCACTGTTTTAGGGGGACCTACAGAAACTTAGGGCACAGGGTTCTGCCTCTATCCCTTGCCACTTTGTAGCCTTTGGCAATTGCCTGACCTTTCTGATCCTCAGTTTCCTCGTGTGTAGAATGGGAACAATAATGGGGCTGATTGGACAGTGTTGTTCATTATAGGAGGCTCCCTAGAGAATTGTTTTCTTCCCTTTCCCCATGAAATTTCCCAGAGGGGTGCCCTGGATGACTGTGGAGTCTTTGGTTTCTTCCCTACACAGCCTGATCCCTGGGCTCCCAGGAATAAGGTCTCTCTCCAGCACTGGGGTGTAGTCTCTAGCTAGCCCAGAAGCACCATCTCCTGGTGACTATGAAGCCCCAGTCAATCTCGGTGTAGCCATTGTGAGAGGGCCAAAGGGTATGATGAGGTTTCATGCCGACGTCTGGCCCCTGGAAGCCTTGCCCATTTAGATAATTTGGGCACCGGGCATGCTAATGACTCTTGGTGGTCAGAACAAAGCTGGGCAGGCATTGCCACCAGGCTCGGTTCACCCAGTGCGAGAGGACATGCAGCCCTGGGCTCCTGTCCACTGACAATGAAATGAAATCCATGAAGCGGGGGCCCTCCCCATGCCACCCTCAGCTGGTTTCTTTTTCAACTCTTTTCATTCCCTCTTTGGCTTGCCATTGCCCAGTTCCATTCTTCTGCCCTGACTTGGGGCTTCTTATGGTCATGAGGCAGCTTGTCCTTGGGTGACTATCAGGCAGAGACCAGAGACTTGCACTGCCAGGCAGAGAGCACAGCACCACGGTTTCCTTTATTGCGTCTAAATTGGTTCAAAGCAGAGGCTCCCGACCAACACCCTCCTCGTGAAAACTGCTTTCCTAATACCATCACTTACCAAGTCCCAGCAGGGGCCAGGCCCCGTTCTCTAGATCGTTCATTGCATCCTCACCACATGCCCCTGGCTTGGCAGGCTGACTGCTTCCATTTTCATTGCACATACAAGGAGGCTCAGAGAGGTGGTGGACTTGCTCATAAATGGTGGAACCAGGATGGGACAGGGTCCAGTCTTCCCGAATCATAGACCCAGAGCTCCCAGGAGGAGTGCTGTGGAATGCTGGGTGGAGGGCATTTGCAGGTGGGGGATGGGGAGCCTGAATCTGTGCAGATGGACAGACAAAAGCTCCCCTTACTTTCCTGTAGAGGTCAGAATTGTGGGAGATGGCCCCTCTGCTG
>NW_005349716.1:0-264 GCF_000412655.1 Myotis brandtii | reverse complement strand
AGAGCTGGGCAGCCCAAGGGCCCCGCCTCCCTAGACCCTGAGCATCCAGTGTGAGTTCTACCCAAAGACTTAACGTTCAGCCCAGAATTAGACTCCTGGTCTCTCCCCATGATACGACTCCATGCGTCTCCATCATCGCACTGACCACACTGTATGACCATATGGCCTTTGGCTCAGCGAGAGCAGAAACTCAGGCAGGCGGATGGGTAGCTGGACCCACGGTCCAAAGAGCCTGCCCACCCTGGCCTCGCTGCCCGTCCCCTC
>NW_005349715.1:0-308 GCF_000412655.1 Myotis brandtii | reverse complement strand
AGGGAGTGATGGTGTGGTTGGGCGATGGAGTGATGGGATGATGGAGCGATGGGGTGATGGGGTTTGGGGTGATGGGGTGATGGGGCAATGGAGTTATGGGCTGATGGAGTGATGGTGTTTGGGGTGATGGGGCGATGGAGCGATGTGGCGATGGGGCGATGGGGCAATAAGGCAATGGAGCGATGGTGCAATGGGCTGATGGGGCAATGGGGCGATGGGGTGATGAGTTGATGGAGTCATGGGGTGATGGAGTGATGGGGCGATGGGGCGCTGTGGTAATGAGGCCATGGGGTGATGGAGTGATGGGG
>NW_005349714.1:0-537 GCF_000412655.1 Myotis brandtii | reverse complement strand
AGGAGCATGGCATTTATCCTTCCTGAGGTTTTCTCTTTTTTTTCTTTTTATTTATTTATTTTTTTTTTTGCCTAAAACAGTGGTTAGCAATAATACATACTTCTCCTGGGTTACCATGAGAATGGAATGCAGTAATGTATATGAAAGATCCTCCTAATTGTTAAAATGCCATGGAAATGTCAGGCAAGCAGGCAGGCAATTTTTTAAAACCCAGCAGCGGTAGCAGAAGACAGCTTGATTGGAGGTTTTGGCACATTTGCACAGCCCTCCGAAGGCCTGATCAGCCCCACATCTCAACCAACTCAACAGCCATTTGTCTGCTTTTGCCAACACGTGTGAGAGCCTCCTTTCTCATCGTCTGCAGCCTCCTGGGACCCGACTCTGAGAGCAGGTGGCCACTTCCGTCCGATGTTCTCCCTGCACTGTGAGTACAGATGATGATTTACAAAGGGCATGTCTTAACGATGTCTGACTCGGTGTGTTCTTACTGCACTGCCTGTTCAAATGCACCAGTGAGAGAGAAAAGAGCGAGGAGGG
>NW_005349713.1:0-577 GCF_000412655.1 Myotis brandtii | reverse complement strand
AGGCAGCTCTACACAGCAGCATATCAGTTATAAGAAGTTGGACACAGTTTCCTGGGTGCAGGAAAAAAGCACTCTTTTACTGGCTTTTAAAAAACTTCACTGATATTTTTGGTGCTGTATTGACCAAGTGCCCATTTGTTCCTGAATAAATGGCAGAGAAATTCTCTTCCAAAAATTTGAAAGAGGCAGATTCACTGACAGAAAAATCTGTTTTCTCTGTTTGTACTCACACACAACCACTGGTTCCTTAGTTGTCACAGCCTTCTTTCTGGGCTGAGGACAGGGCACTGCGTGAGGGACCCACACAGGGCATTACAGGAGTGCAACTGCACAGGACTCCGTGCGGACACCTCAGCAATGATGTGCCACATTGCAAAAAATCCCCCAAAATAAAATAATGGAATGGGATCCAAAAGTCCTTGGAAAGATTCTAATCAATATTTTTTAGAAACTTTCATTTTAATCTATTCTATCTAAACACTGAATATTGTTATTCCCAAATTAAATAAATTGACTGCATTTCCACCTCTATAACATTCTTTGAACTGTTCGGTTTGATCTGATTCAGAACGAATTT
>NW_005349712.1:0-398 GCF_000412655.1 Myotis brandtii | reverse complement strand
ATTAGCATATTACCCTTTTATTAGTATAGATATCAAGTATGACAAATTGTCAGGAGGAGCCGAGAAGCCACTAACTGGCAACTCTACATCTCCTTTCTTTCTTTCCCTCAGCAAGTACATGGGATATGGGATCTTAAAAAGTCAAGCTGATATAAATTACTGGGAGAAATTCCCCCCAATAATTTATATCAGCTTGACTTTTTAAATATGTTACTCAGCAAAGACTGTCCAGTCATACCCGCGTTTTCTTTCTTTTATCTAATTTACATTTAAAGAATAAAACAGAAAAGTTATGAGTATTAGATAAACTATATAAAATGGGTATTTTTATAAGTAAAAAAAATGGCCAAATATTGGTAATTTTATATGATACTACCTAATATTATTTTTGCAATTTA
>NW_005349711.1:0-690 GCF_000412655.1 Myotis brandtii | reverse complement strand
ACTATTTTTGGAAAGTGGGTATGATAGAAACCCAGTAATAATATGCCAGCAGACAGTGATCACTCAATAAATATTATTGAAAATAATTCAATAAAGTGAACTCGGAAAAATTTAGTGGCAAAAATGAAGAAGTGAATAAGACTTCCAGGAACTTACTAATTAGTGGGAGAAGAGAAAAATAAACCAGCAATGGAAGAGACACACACAAAGGATACGCATCCTGCAGGTGATGGCAGAAATTAGGTGGAAAACCAAAGGATCTGGAATGCTTTTAATCTCTCCAACCTCAGTTAGCCCAGTGTTTTTGGAATGAAACACTCGGATGATTGCATCCCTGAAATACGATCATTTATTCTTAAAATGGTCACATTCCTGCCCTTTGGCCCCGGATTTAGAGAAGGTGCGGTGGGGTGAGGGAGGAAGGGGTAGAGAAACAGAAAGGGACACAAATGCACTGGATTTACTTGCCATGACGGAATTTCGAGCCATTGACATAAACTGAGCTGCTGCTTAGCCCCAAACAAATATTGCAAGAGCTTTGGCAGAGAACGGACATATTCTCAATGAACTACGAAGGAGCATGTTAGAACAGGAAAAGTCATTCAGAAAAAGGTCCTCAATTTCCCTCAATTTTGTTTTATGAAAGAGAGAGTGAGGAGATTCCATTTATCAGGAAAGCCGGGTCAGGCA
>NW_005349710.1:0-253 GCF_000412655.1 Myotis brandtii | reverse complement strand
CTCCTTCTCCCTCACCCTTCCCTGAGCCTGGATAGAACAGAAGAGGAAGAATCTGTATCCACGGGGACTCAATGGGGCCACCAGCTGGAGAAAGCGGACGGTGTTTATTCCTAATCAGCTCCCAGGACTGGGCACCGAAGGCACTGGGCACCTCAGGCTGGAAGGACTGCAAGGCAATGACCACATCGTGCACTTGTCACTTGATCCATGGGCTGCCCTGAGTCCCCAGTTGGCTGTGTTAAAATGCTCCACC
>NW_005349709.1:0-819 GCF_000412655.1 Myotis brandtii | reverse complement strand
AAAAGTTTTAAAGAAACATTGCTCTCAATACAGATATTTATAAAAAAAAAAGGGTGACAAATATCATCTTCTTGAGCCTACATTTTTCCAGTCAATTAATTTTCAATAACCTCCTAAGTACTGCAGACATGAATAAGACACATTTCTTTACCTCAAGGGTCTGAACCATATAGTGGGCATGCACATATATACATAGAAGCTGAAAGAGAAGTGCAGTGTGACATGGAGGATGCAAGGGTGTGAGGGCTGTGGACATTTAGAGAGCAAAGTGATTTTCTTCTGGCGGAGGAAACCTAGAGTGGTATTTTACTTGGGCCTTTTACAATAGGGAGCATTTTATCACTTTCTAAGAAAGAGAATTTCCCCAGTATAGAAGATTATGTGGGCAAGGCATATGAATAGAGAAAATCAAGACAATTGTATTTGAGTCATTTATTTGGACTGAATGGGAGAGAGTAACAAGGAGAATAATGAAAGATATGTCTTGAGGGGTTGTTAAAGGCTCAAATTGTGGACTCTGGAAATTATTACTGGCAATGAGATGCCACTGAAGGCTTTGGAACTTGTCTATATCATGAAAGCTCTAAGGAAGGTTATTCTGCTGCTGATAAACTGGAGGGAGTGAGGATGGTGCAAACTTTACCTAGGACTCTTTCTTTTACTTTTTAAAATTTATTTTTATTTCAGAGAGGAAGGGGGAGAGAGAGGCGGAGAGAGAGTCATTGATTGTCTGCTCCTGAACTGGGGATGGAGCCTACAACCTGGGCACGTGCCCTTGATCTGAATTGAACCTGGAACCCTTTAGTCTGCAGGCCGACA
>NW_005349708.1:0-611 GCF_000412655.1 Myotis brandtii | reverse complement strand
CTCGTGAAAATTCCTGTTAAAAAAATAAATAAGATCCACAGGAAGGTTTTTCAATTAACGATGCTCCACGTGTAATACACCTAAATATGCAAGCAGACCTACACAGAGGGGAGAAGGGGGCTTTGGGTGCTTCACGTGTCTTTTTTGGCTCCAAGTTAGGACAACCAGAATGTGGTTTCCATTTTGAATGTGCTCATTATGTGTGTCAATTGTGGGCTTTGCTTAATTAATTAGTCATGCAAATTTAACTTTAGTACTTTTTGCCCATCTAAATCATTACTATAACAATTACAAGGCTGCTTTGATTAGCTCCTTTCCCCGTGTGTAACACAGCATATTTCTGTCAACTTCCTTTTGACAATCTAGCATTTGGGTACTGTTTAGAGAAACTATAAGAACCAAGACAGGTGACAGGAGAGGTGGCCTAGCAGTGGAAGATAAGTCAGCACATGTCGGCACCATAAAATCAGTGACTACAGACTGAAAATTATAACCACACATGTTTGGGAGGAGTTCCCAGGAGCGGAGAGAGCTGGTGTGCCGAATCAACCAGGAACATGTTTCTTTTGCTGAATTAAGGTGGGAAGAAGTTAAGAGTCAGAGATTTATTT
>NW_005349707.1:0-1066 GCF_000412655.1 Myotis brandtii | reverse complement strand
AAGACCTACATTATTACATGATTCTTTTCATAAAAGTAAAAATTCTCTTTGTTTGTTTTTTTCTTAGTAAAAACAAGTGCTAATGAAAGTCTTCTGTAAAAGTGAAGTGGCATAACATGGACTTTTAGAATGTGGGGGATACCTGTACTAGAACGATTTGAGAATAGTAAAATAACACTTCGCAGATAATGCAAAAATTATAAACATAGAAAATGTGTTCAAGGTCACTAATAACAAATATGAAATGCACATTAAAACAGAAATGAAAGGTTCTAGTCCAAGATGGTGTCATAAAAGGATCCTCCTCCTGCGAACACACTGAATCTACAGATACACGTGGAAAAACATCCTCTGAAAACCCTAAGACTGGCTGAGTGATCCTGTGGGAGGGAGAAAGAGAGAAGACCCACAGCAAATTGGTAGAAGAGGCTGGGACACAATCTCTCTTTAAGCCCCGCCCCTGGCACAGTGAAGCACAGATAAGAGGAAATTAGAAACACAGCTTCTCCCTGAGGAGCAAAAAGTAAGACCCTAAAGTCATGCACCCCAACTTTCAAGAACTTCACCTGAGAAATGAGCCCCCAAAACATTTGGCTTCGAAAACCAGACTTGCTGGTGTCCATGAGACCCACAAGACTATAGTGATCAGAGAAAGGGCTCACATGCTGGGACTGATCAGCTCCAGGGCCAAGTGCAGAAGTAACTGATGGAGCGGGTGCCCAGACTTTGAGTAGGAGAGACTCATTTGCTTGTATTAGAGCATCAGCCTGCAGGGCACGCATCTGATTTGACATACAGATGGGGGACTGCTGGGGTGCTCTGCTGGATGGTGGCTGGCAGAGCCATTTCGAGGCTTCCCTCTACCTTGATCCAGCATGTGTAAGCCATCTTTTTAAATATATTTTTTTAAACTCTGGGTTGTTTTTTTTCCTTCTTCTTTTTTTCTCTTTCCCGTTGGGTGACATCTCTACACTCTCCCTCTGCCACACTCCAGCTTGTGGTCACCATCTACATGCCCTCTCTCTGGCAGGTTCAAGAGTGTCAGTAACTCCTGAAGGGGAGCTTT
>NW_005349706.1:0-261 GCF_000412655.1 Myotis brandtii | reverse complement strand
ACACACACACACACATACACACACACACGCACACACGAACAAACCAACACCCTCTTTGCTTAGTTGCCCTTTATCCTGGTCAAAGGGATCGTTTCTGTGCATAGGTTGACCCGATGCATTTGCTCTCGGTGGATTCATTCATTGTGTGCATGTTTTCACTGACATCTTTAATGTCTGACTCGCTCTCCACGGCGCGACCTGTAGCTTCCCTTCAGTCTTTCCTTACCCGCGACCTCCGTCTCACACGCAGATGGAATCTGC
>NW_005349705.1:0-291 GCF_000412655.1 Myotis brandtii | reverse complement strand
TGTTTGTAGCCATTTTTATTTTTTTGTGCCTGTGTTCATTCTTCTCCCTTTGTTTTTCTTCTTTGTACAACAGTCCCTTTAGCATTTCTTGCATTGCTGGCTTGGTAGTGATAAACTCCCTTAGCCCATTTTTTTTTTGTCTGTGAAGCTCCTGATTGCCCTTTCAATTTTGAATGGTAGCTTACTGGATAGAGTATTCTTGGATTCAGTTCCTTGCTTTATATTACTTTGTATACTTCATTCCATTCCCTTGTGCCTGAAGTGTTTCTGTTGAGAAATCATTTGATAATC
>NW_005349704.1:0-1210 GCF_000412655.1 Myotis brandtii | reverse complement strand
GCTCTGAAAATCAATGGGAAAATATTCTCAGGTGAGGATTGAAAAACAAAATAAGGAGAAGACCAGTGAAGCCTGGTGAGTGCGTCTCGGTTCTGGACGAGCTATCGGCAGCCGTGGCCCGCAGGCCTGGTTTGAGGCCGGGTTATTGGCGTTGGGGTGGCAGCCAGGGCGCCTGGAGCCGTCCGCATGGGCTCCTGCCATCTGTGCTCAGATGACACCGCGTTTCCCAACACCCTGGGAGCTGTTCTCTGACCTCTGTGCTCGGTTAGAAGCCTTCAGCGGTTTCAGATCAAAGCTGGCAAAAGCCAGTCAGGAACACACGGAGGCCGGGGTGGCCCTTTTACAATAGGACCCTGGTCCCTGTATTTTAGGGCTAAACAAGTTTGTTTTCCAGGATAAAACCAACGAAATCCAAAGACCACACGACCAGTTAGCCATGTCCTATCAGAAACTGTGAACAACCACCGCGATGAGTTTATCATTTCATCACCCGCTTCTCCACCTCCCGGCCCCTCCTCCTCGTCCAGTCGGCAGCTCCCTCATCGCCCGGCCCCGAGGGAGGCCTCTCCAGGGGCCTCCGGGGAACCACGTCACGAATGCGTCGCTGTCTGTAGTCCGACCACGTTTTATCAACCTGACGCCGCCAGGCGACCCTCAGACGATGCGCATGTGCCCCCCTTCCAAACGCAAGCTCCCGCTTTGCCCTGGGTGGACGCGCTAGCGATGGCTGTGCTTTAATGAGCATCTATTGTGTGGCAGGCTCTGTGCAAGGCGGTTACACACGTTTCTAACGAGCTTTACGTATCTAGTCTTGTTTTTCCAGTAAACATGCAGGAAAATGAAAACCGGAGAAGGTGGAATCGTTTGCCAAAAAGACAAGGCTATCGAATGGCAACCCCGGGATTGAAATGCAAATCTCTCCCCAAACCAGGGGACTTCTACTACTACAGGGTGATCGGCAGAGCGAGACGGTCCCTGGGGGCAGAACAAGTGGAAGTGGCCTTATTTCATGCTCCAAATATTGTGACATTAATTCTTGGTAAATCGTTAGAGGGCAGTCGTTTCGTTTATTATTAGTAACTAACTCGTAAGATGACCTCTGGCTGCTGTGACTGACAGGACAGCAGGTCTTGGGAAACAGTAACTCGCTCCATTGGAATATATTGAACGTGTGGTACTTTTTGGGCCTCCAGGTGACCTTTTTAAATTC
>NW_005349703.1:0-385 GCF_000412655.1 Myotis brandtii | reverse complement strand
CCACCACCATCACCACCACCTCCACCACCATCACCACCATCACCATCACCTCCACCACCACCACCTCCATCACCACCATCATCACCACCACCATCACCACCATCACCACCATCACCACCACCACCATCACCACCACCTCCACCACCATCACCACCATCACCATCACCTCCACCACCACCACCTCCATCACCACCATCATCACCACCACCATCATCACCACCACCACCTCCACCACCATCACCACCACCTCCCACGGTGGTGGTGGGAAGGGGCAGGGCCAGCTGGGTGCATGGGGGGTGCTCCCCTCTCCCTCCACACCCTCCCCCATCTCCTCATCCTCCTTTCCCTCCTCCCCCTCCCCCCGCCTCCTCCATCACCACCATCA
>NW_005349702.1:0-1388 GCF_000412655.1 Myotis brandtii | reverse complement strand
ACGCTCTATCCACTGAGCCAAACCGGTTATGGCTCAAATCTTTTTAAAATTTATTTAATTTACTTGTGTTTGTGTTGTCACTTCAAAGTGTTACAACCATGCACTCGTGCCAGTCTGGTTTTCTTTAAGTCGGAACTGGCCTTTCAGCTGATGGTGTGCCACTTTCTCTAGAATCAGTAAGGACTGAAAATTCTAATCAACTGATCCCACAGCCTTCTGATAACATTGTGTGCACATGCATGTGTAATCTGAGCAAGGCCAGTGGATCTAATCTAGTGCCTGGAGGGCAGAGACCCAGAAATCAGGTGTCCTAGACTCAAATTTCAGCTTTGCCACTGAGTTGTAAGACTTTCAGCAGGTCACCCCTTCTTTGGACTGCCCACGTCCATAGGTAAATTTAGAACAACGCCAACTCAGAAGTAGTAACAATTCGGTTGTACAATGTCTCATTGTTCTGTGAGTCTGTTAAGGATTAGAGATGGAGGGAGGGTGTAAATCACTAGCATTTTTAAACAATAGATGTGCACATATGAAAAGTCCGCTCGGCAAGAACAAAAACCTGATCTGAGATAAAATTCTGAACAATATCCTCATTATGAGAACCCACAGATTTTAAAAATTCACCAGAGCTTTTTGGTGGTTTGTCTTTCTGGGATTTTCAGATCATACAGTCGACACAAGCAGCAGCTGGAATCAGCGGGGAGATTCTACAAGGGGGAAGGTACATTGCTGATCCTGGCCAAACAGGCTTGCCTTTTAATTTCTAGAGCTCAAACTACCCTGCCTGCCTGAGAGGTGGGGAGGAAGGGTTAATCTAATCAACCTGGCTGTGAAAAACAACCCTATCAAAGTGGAGGGGGTGGTCACAGGACTTAGGGACTTAACTACAGATCTTCAAATTACAATTGAGAGTTAAACTGAGTCTGGTTCTAAAGGGGTTTGACTTCCTCAGGAGGGGCAAGTTCAAATATAAAGTCCACAAAGAAATGCAAAGTCTAGTTAGACCAGTAGTTTTTAACCTGTTTTTCGCTTCTTTTAGTCTGTCATAGGGCTGATTTCATGTGTTGTTGTTTATCATTTGCCTCTTCACTTTGGAAGTGAGGGTGGGGATCATGTCTATTTTATTTCTATTATATTCTCTGGGCCTAGTAGAGGATTTTAAAAATATTTGCTGTGAATATTTGAGTGAATAAGGAATGAATAATTTAGTCATTATTTTAGGTCCTGGACACCCTTTTAAAAATTGGGTAAAAAAGTCTCTCTCCATTTTAAAAATTTAAAAAAAGATATCCAAAGGATATTCATGCTTCACCTGTGATAGTTGGTATCCCTCAAAAGCACATAAATCTCTACTGCAGGGGTCCTCAAACTACGGCCCGTGGGCCACA
>NW_005349701.1:0-259 GCF_000412655.1 Myotis brandtii | reverse complement strand
TGAGCGGCACTCTTGCTGTAGGAGAGCACTGACAACCAGGAGGAAGCTCCTGCATTGGGCGTCTGCCCCCTGGTGGTCAGTACGCGTCATAGCAACTGGTCATTCTGGTTGTTCCAGTCGTTCTGCTGTAATGATCACTGGGCTTTTATATATATATATTTATATAGCCAAAAGGTGGAAGCAACCCAATTGTTCATTGATGACTGAATGGATTAAAAAAAAGTGGTATATATCCCCAATGGGATATTATTCAGCCTTA
>NW_005349700.1:0-1281 GCF_000412655.1 Myotis brandtii | reverse complement strand
ATATATATATTTTAAAAAATTAACTGCAGCTCCTAATTCCTTTATATCAAGGTGGGATTAAGTGAACATTACAATTTTTTTGCTAATAGAATGTGAATGGAAGTGATGTGTGTCTCTGCCAGGCCTTGGTGTTTAAGATGCAGATCTGATTTTCTCTACATTTTATCTGTCTGTCTGTGAGCCTAATATCAATGTCATTGTCAACATTCAAAACCACTATTTGCAAAGGAAGATAGTATAACCTCCATTATTCTGGATCACTGAATGATTACATAGAGCAGAAATGGCTAACTGACTCCAAAGATTCACATGCCTTTTCTATCGTGTAGAGATGTTCTGGGATTTACCTTCCCAAACAAGAACTGCATGTCCTACCTCCTTAATATCAAGATGGGATTAAATGAACGTTACAATTTCTAGAGCACTCAATAAGATAAGAAAACATTTCATTATATTAAACCTTGAAATTATAATAGTAGTTTTATTTTTCTCTAGCCTAACTGTAATGTGAGAAGAAATACTACCTCAACAACCTTAAATACATTGATGTTTTGCTCAGTGGCTAGGTGGTGGTGGGCCTTAAGGAAACAGACCATTTTGGAAAGATGCAGAATTCTGTTTTGCTGTACCAAAATAATTGGAAAAACAATGTGCCTAGTGGTCCTATGCTTTTAGAGAAAATGGTTAGATTAAGTCATAATGCTGCTTCTGTGGCTACTATTGTCTGTTCAGAGTATTCTAAAAAGAAATAAACTCAAGCAAGATCTGAACAATTTTTAAGCAGAGAACAAATGGATTAGAGAAAATCTAGAGAATAAGGACATTACATACTTTAAAAGCTTACTACACAAGATATAATTTTGTAAAAGACTTTCGGCAACAATAACTAAATGTCTTCAAACTAAATAAAGTGTCTGAGCTCAGTTGCAAGCACATTAAGAGCAGTACAACCCATTTAAGTACATTGCTTTAGATAATTCAAGATAGCTACTTACTATTAAATTTAGAGATAGAGAAATGTAGATGAGAAAGTCAAGAAATAAAGTAGATTTCTCTAGGAAACAACTTCAGCTGTGATTATTGGCCCATAGAATAGATTAAAACACACAGTTATTTAAAAACATTTCAAATTTGAGCAAATTGCATTTGCCAAAGATACCATAGTCCAGATTTAAAATATCTTCTAACATTCAGTTTTTAAAATAACACTTGCTTCTCTAAGCCTCCACAGGCACAGAGTAGGTTGTGAAAATTTCAGATATGCCATGAAAGATAACAGAA
>NW_005349699.1:0-608 GCF_000412655.1 Myotis brandtii | reverse complement strand
CACAGGTTGAGAACCGCTGCTCTAGGGGGAAGGTTGCTTAATTGGCTCCATGTGTTTTCTGATCCAGGAGAAAGGAACGCCCCGTCTGGCTCCCAGACCTTGGCAGTGCTGGCATCTCTCCTTGACCCCGGGTGCCCGGCTCTGTCTCCAACTCAATGAGTCTGAAGCCAGACATGGCCCCTCCCCCAAGCCCACAGTGGCAGGTGCACAGGGCTCTGCAGGGACACAGAGCAGCTCTCTTCGTCCCAGTTGGTTGGAGAGCATCCCAGTCAGGGAAGCCTCCAGAGGAGAAGGGGGAGCTGAGTCAGAAGGAAGAACCAGCCCTGGACTGTAGGAGAGCAACGGGAAGTCGTGCCAGGCGGACAGAGTCCAGGCTCATGGAGCCCCGAGGCATCGCAGGCAATGGGAGATCCGTAGGCCCTGCCCCATGCAGACCTGGGTGTGCATCCTGGCACCGCGGAGGGGCACGCTGCCTGTGGTTAGGACCGTGCCCACCGGAGCCAGGTTGCCTGGGTTTGAATCGTAGCTCTGCCACTTCTCAGCAGCATGACTTGGGCCTCGGTGCCCACCGCTGTGCAGTGCCGGTGGAACGGCATACGCATCTCATG
>NW_005349698.1:0-240 GCF_000412655.1 Myotis brandtii | reverse complement strand
GTGCGATGGGTGTGAGGTGTGTGAGGTGTGTGAGGTGGGCGATGTGTGCGATGGGTGTGAGGTGTGTGAGGTGTGTGAGGTGTGCAATGTGTGCGATGGGTGTGAGGTGGGGATCACCGGGATTATGCTGCTGTTTTAAGAATTAAGTCAATAATCCACAGAGCCCGAGGCGTCTTGCGCTCCGTCTCTGTCAGCTGTGAATCGGGCCGGTGGCCTGACCCCCAATAGACACGGGCTGTG
>NW_005349697.1:0-265 GCF_000412655.1 Myotis brandtii | reverse complement strand
GGCCTGGCTTCTTCAGCCTGGAGGCCCTTAGCCTTCTTCCCCACAGTGAAACTGTGTTGGAGTAATCTGTTCATCTGTCATTCAGGGGCTGCTGGTCAGCCCTGGCAATGAAGGGAATGGTGAGGCTGGTGGGGAATCTAGTAGGGTTGCAGTTATCTCATCCCCAATAGTTAGATCAATTTCTCTTAAACAATTAGTTAGGAGCATAGAAAAAAAAATCCCCTTTTGATCTTTTTTTAAAAAATAAATCTTTATTGTTCAGATT
>NW_005349696.1:0-305 GCF_000412655.1 Myotis brandtii | reverse complement strand
AGGTGACGCCGCCCGGACGTCACCCGGCCTTTAGGTGAGACGCCACCTGGACATCACCTGTCTGTGACGCCGCCCGGCTCACCCCCGGCCCTGCAGCTGTCCTCTTGCTGGAGAGACACCAGTGGCCACATCTGGAATGTTCTCTGACGTGCACATTGCCAACAGTCCACTAAAACTGTTTGAAATTATGCAGGAAACGAAAAAAAATAATTAAAGGGCATTAACACATTGCGGACGGATCACGAGAATTCTCGCTTCTCATGCCACCGTGTTTTACAAAGTATCATACTTTAAAAAGATAGTAG
>NW_005349695.1:0-383 GCF_000412655.1 Myotis brandtii | reverse complement strand
ATGTTGATTTGGTACATTTGTGTGGCGATCTGATCGCCATTGTCATGTTAGCTCACACTTCACCGTGTCACAGAACTATTTCCTTTTTGTGGTGGGAATAATGCAGATCTGGTCTCTTAGCAAGTTTATGATTAAGACCTAGTCTTGTTGTCTAACATCAGTAGACTGGGCACTAGGTCTCCAGGACTTACTTATCTACTCCTTTGTTACACGTGTGCACCCTTAAAAACAATCTCTGCTATTCCTACTCCTGCCCCTGGGAACCACCATTTTACTCTACGTCTCTGACTTTTTTAGATTCCACATATAAGCGATATCGTACAGTATTTGTCTTTTTCTCTCTGAGTTATCTCACTTAGCATAACACCCTCAAAGTTCATCCA
>NW_005349694.1:0-246 GCF_000412655.1 Myotis brandtii | reverse complement strand
AGTAACTTTGAGCATGTTTTCATATGTCTCCTGGCCTGCTGTATGTCCTCTTTTGAAAAAACCACCATTTGGTTAATTTTTTGTTTCAGATATTGTTTTAATTTACACAGAAAGACAAAGCAACTATGCTGATTTGTAAAAAACCCATTTGGATTTAAATACCTTGTTTTTGAAATGTATACTAGGACCTAAGTCTTTCCCCTCATTAATATATAATGACATATTAATATGCAATATATCTATATA
>NW_005349693.1:0-257 GCF_000412655.1 Myotis brandtii | reverse complement strand
TAATTTGCATACTCATCCTGATTGACTGGTGGGCATACCAGAGTGACACCTATATGTATGTTTCTCTTTTATTAGTATAGATATAAAAACCAAGTGACCAAAATGACCAGTCGCTATGACATGCACTGTGGCTGGACAGCCGGCCTGCCTGATCAGGGCCAGTGCTGACCAGTCAACCTCTCATGTTCCATCCCCTGGGCTGGCCCAGCCCCAATTAGCCCAATTGGGGCAGGCCGGCTGGACCCCACCCATGCATG
>NW_005349692.1:0-252 GCF_000412655.1 Myotis brandtii | reverse complement strand
AATACTTTAAGCAATAAAAAAATTAAAAAAAAAATTTAAAAAAAAAAAGAGAGAACCTCACTATGCTGATCAACTGAAAAAAAAAAAAGCTGGTTCAACATGTTGGTAACATTTAGAAGAATGTTGTTGTGTTGGGCATTTTATATACATAAAGGTATAAATTATATATACTTATTTTATAGATTAATAATGTAGTATTTTTTATATCACTATGAATTGCTATTTATAACATATTTCATATATAATTACACA
>NW_005349691.1:0-255 GCF_000412655.1 Myotis brandtii | reverse complement strand
CCGGGAGGGCCGTTTGTGGGCATGGCCAGTAGAAGATTGGTGCATTAGCACCTGTCAGCCGGGGATCCCCCCAGGGCCGTTTGTGGGCGTGGCCAGTGGCACATCAGTGCATTAGCACCCGCCAGCCTCCGATCCCCTTGGGATGGACGTTTGTGGGTGTGGCTGGTGGCGGATCAGTGCAGTTAGCACCAGTCAGCCAGGGATCCCCGCTGGAGGGCCGTTTGTGGGCGTGGCCGGTGGCCGATTGCTGCGGTC
>NW_005349690.1:0-279 GCF_000412655.1 Myotis brandtii | reverse complement strand
GAGTTTCTGCTGAGAAGTTGGATGAAATTCTGATGGCTTTCCCTTTTTATGTCACTTCATTCTTTTCCCTGGCTACTTTAAGAATTTTTCCTTTGTCATAAATTTTTGACAGCTTCAATACCAAGTGCCTTGGAGCGAGCCTCTTTGGACTGAGGTAATTAGGTATTCTGTTTGCTTCTTGGACTTGAGGATCTAATTCTTTCATAGATTTGGGAAGTTCTCATCCACTCTTTGTTTTAGTGGACTCTCTATTCCATGCTCCCTCTCTTCCTCCTCCAC
>NW_005349689.1:0-250 GCF_000412655.1 Myotis brandtii | reverse complement strand
TCTCCTGGTTGAACTCCCAAGGAGACACTTTGCATATGTGCCTTTTATATATATACTAGAGGCCCAGTGCACGAATTCGTGCACAGGTGGGGAGGGTCCCTTGGCTGGCCAGTGATTGGGGACGACTGGGGGGGCTTGTCAGCTGGGGGGAGGGACTGTGGGAGGCTGGCCAGCCAGGGGGAGGGACCGCGGCTGGTTGGGGGGAGAGACCGCGGGAGGTTGGCCAGCTGTCCACGCAAGGTTGGCTGTG
>NW_005349688.1:0-236 GCF_000412655.1 Myotis brandtii | reverse complement strand
GGAGGGCAGTTAGGGGCAACTAGGCCAGCAGGGGAGGATAGTTGGGGGTGACTGGGCTGGCAGGGGAGGGCAGTTAGGAATAACCAGGCTGGCAGGCAGAAGCAGTTAGAGGTATTCAGGCAGGCAGACAGGCGAGTGGTTGGGAGCCAGCTGTCCCAGATTTTGAGAAGGATGTCTGACTGCTGGCTTAAGCCCTAAACTGGCAGTCAGACATCCCCCAAGGGGTCGAAGATTGG
>NW_005349687.1:0-260 GCF_000412655.1 Myotis brandtii | reverse complement strand
TTTGGTCTCATTAGCATATTAGCTCTTTATTATATAGAATAGTTTGTATACAAACTTATATTGGTTACTAGAGGCCCAGTGCATGAATTCGTACACAGGTGGTGTCACTAGGTCTGGCCGGCGATCAGGGCTGATCAGGGCCAGGCCGATCGGGGCCTGCTGGCTGGGGGAGAAGGACAGGGGAGGGACTGCAGGCAGTTGGCTGGCCGCAGGAGGTTGGCTATGGGAGCGTACTGACCACCAGGGGACAGCTCCTGCAT
>NW_005349686.1:0-984 GCF_000412655.1 Myotis brandtii | reverse complement strand
TGATGAGAGAAAATCACTGATTAGCTGCCTCCTGCACGATCTCTACTAGGAATTGAGCCTGCAACATGGGCATGTGTCCTGACCTGGAATCAAACCTTGATCTCTGGTTCATAGGTTGATGCTCAAATGCAGCCACACCAGCTGGCCTTTATGGTCATTCTTTAAAAAAAATGAAGACAAGTGACCAAGCAAATCCTGACTATTCAAGGTTCAGGATTACCACTAGGATGACAAATCAAGTAAGCAAAGAAAATTAAAATTTTAGAGGAGAACATTTAAAAATTGAAAAAATGCAAAGCAATAATGGAACAATTTCAGGTTTCACCAACTTCTAAAAATAAACAATCCAATCATACAAGGAGAGAATGCTGCATGCATGAGTTGACTTAAACTGAATTTTTATTTTAAAGGATAACTTTCAGCAGAGTGTACAAGGTGAGCTGAGGAATAGGAGTGTGATGGAGTGGGATGTTTGGAGAAGCTTTCTTCTGTAATTTCTTATTTTCAAATATATCAGGGCAGACAAATGGCATTTACATTAGAATATGTCAAAATGGCATCTAGCTCTATAATAGTAATTTCTCCTCTGGCGAAGAAGCCAAAATTGACAAGCAATGGCATTTCACAGATACCTAGTGCAGCCTAGTGATGGGCTGGGCATATTAAGTAAACAAAATGGGACTTTTAGAGGAAAGGTGCAGTGTATTAGACACATACAATTTTATTCAAGTGGTTTAAATTCTTTGTCTATGCTTAAAACAGTGGCAGATTGAACAAGACAATTCTAAGCTTCAAATATTAAATATTACACTCATTACATCCCAACGAGATCGTATTGAGGGGAGGAAAGCATAGAAATATTTTTTTCTATTTTTAGAGCGTTTAACTCCCAAAATGTAAAATAATAGGGATATTAGTTCAACATGGGTAGACAGTAGTAAATCTCACTCTTTTTCTCCATATAATGTATATGTGTGTGCATTT
>NW_005349685.1:0-744 GCF_000412655.1 Myotis brandtii | reverse complement strand
TGCAGCTGGGCCGAGCCACGTCCCAGGGGGACGGATCCCTGAGTCCCTGCGAAGCCAGCACAGCAAGGCCACAGCCCCGCCACCCACAGACAGGAGGTGGGTTTTCCAGAGTCACCAAGGCAGACAAGCTCGGCACTCAGGACCCCAGGCAGCTGACAGGGAGGGAGGGGTCATCTGCGGCCGAATGGAAAACAAAAGAATTTAATAGAAAAATTAAATTAAAAATAAAAGCAAAGCCCACTTAAAGGGGAGATGTCCACGCTGCCCCTGTGGCCGTGCTCAGCTCCCAGACCCCGGAGCCGGCCTCTGAGTCCCCAGTGGAGGCTCAGGGCTGGTCTCTGGGGAAGCTGAGGAGCCTGAGAAAATGACGAGGCCGCCGCCGGGCCGGCCACACGCGGGGCCGGGAGGAGCTGTGGGAGCTGAAGATGTTGTCTCATCACTGAACACCAACAGCCAGGGAGGAGGCACTGAAGAGAGGCAGAGTCCACACAAACGGAAGAGCCACTGCTGTGAGGAGGAACCGGGCAGAAAAATGTTTAAAAAATAAAAATACACTCGAGAGTTCATAGAAGTCTTGCATCCACCATCAAAAACCGAGCAGGACACTAAAAAAGGGGACATTCCTAGAAGAAGAAACCCCTCGGAGATGAGGCGTCTGGTCGCAGACATGAGGAACTTGACCGGCAGGGCTGGATGCTGGCATTAACCTGTCCCGGAAAGGAGGACACCAATACAAAGGGACGA
>NW_005349684.1:0-261 GCF_000412655.1 Myotis brandtii | reverse complement strand
GCAGAGGGGAGGAGGGACAGAAGGAAGGTGGGACCTGCAGACACGTGCGTGTACTGACTGGGGAAGCAGGCAGGGGTGGGGGCAGGGTGACTTGAGTTTCCGGTTCCCGCAGTGGCTGCGGAGGTAGTGGCGGCGGAGGTAGTGGCTGCGGAGGTAGTGGCTGCGGAGGTAGTGGCGGCGGTGGCAGGCGGGTGGAAGAGGGGAGGCGGGGTCATTAGGTAATGGTGGAGAAGGCGTGGCTGGAGGAGGGTCCAGCAGGGA
>NW_005349683.1:0-253 GCF_000412655.1 Myotis brandtii | reverse complement strand
CCCCTGCTGGCCTGATCACCCCTAGCTGCCTCTGCCTCACCCTGCACCTGGACCCAGAATTCCCTCCTCCAGCCAGTCGCAGGCACCCAGGAACCAGGTTTATCCGCCTCTGGCTGGCCGCAGCACCCAGGACCTGGGCCGGCTTCACCTGGGCCGGCCACAGCCGCAGGGGACCATGGCGGGCAGCTTTGCCTGTGCTGCAGCGGCAGTCGCTGGCACCCGGGACTGCAGGGTGTGTGGCTTGTCCCTCTCC
>NW_005349682.1:0-1195 GCF_000412655.1 Myotis brandtii | reverse complement strand
ACAAAGGCACCACGCAGAGCTCCGGGGAGGGCGACTCGGGGCTGGCGTGCTGAAAGGCCGAGCTCAGTGAGCGCCTGGGGCTGCCACAGAGAAAGGGGCGGCCTGACTTGAGTGCCTGAGACATGGGAGCTCACTCCTGTGTTACCTTTGATTTGCGATTCTCTGTGCTCCCGTTAATGGCAAGCACCTGCTCCTCCAGCGATGTAGCGCCTGCAGAGGTGGGAGGACTGCCCAGGATTTCTCTCTCCCTCCCGCTGCCTGCCCTCTCTCAAGGGGGCGCCATAGAACATCTAACTGGGAGTCATTTTCCCAATCCAGATCCGTTCCAGAAAGTATAGGAATAACCGCTGGGAAAATAGGTCTATGCTGTAAATGGCACCTCAAACCAGAGACCGAAGCAGAAGGCTTCGCTGGTTGCTGCAGGCCAGCCATGCATTCCTCAGCGTTCCTTGGCACCTACTCATGTCTGTCCCTCTCCTCCGGGTTCTTCCTGGGGGCACTGCCGTGACTGTGAGGTTTGGTGAGCATTCAGGTGGGCCTGTCCTGCCTGAAGGGCATCCCGTTCCCCGGGGACATAAAAGACCCTCCAAGTGACCAAGAACCAGAAATTATCTTCCCAACATCAAGCTTTGCATTTAGAAAAACTGTTTTTCTTTTGACAAGAATCAGCCATCACATTTATGATTCTGGCATTTAGGATTCAGTTGGCAGAAATGCAACACGCATTTGCTAAGCAACCACTATATACAAGTTACTGTGTTATAAACTGTATGGGAGCACTTAAAAAAGGGGGGGAAAAGAAATTAAGAAAAAAGAAAGAAAAAAAATCATTGATAAAAGGAAGGGGCGGGGAGGAAGGAGCGAGGACTGAAGGCAGCTCCATCCTGTCCTAAACTGTACAGTGCAATCAGTGCTCCTCAGTGCAGGGGTGGGGGCTGAGGTGGTCTGACTATTTGTCCTACCCACTAATGATATTTGACAAAACTGGAGACATTTTTAATCATCATGACTGTGAAAGTTGGATGAAACTTTCCATCCGTTGCCTCCTGTACATTCCCCGACCAGGAATCGAGCCCACAACCTGGATATGTGCCTTGAATGGAAATCGAACAGTGACCCTTCAGTGGATGCTCCAACCAACTGAGCCACACCAGCTGGGGCACATCACTACTGAATTTAATATGTTGCTCAAAAT
>NW_005349681.1:0-607 GCF_000412655.1 Myotis brandtii | reverse complement strand
ACAGTTACAATAGTGATATCAAAGATCACAGATCACAAATCAAAGAAACAAATATAACAATGAAAAAGTTGAAATATCGTACAAATTAGCAAAATGTGACACAAAGACGCAAAGTGAGCAAATGCCGTCAGAAAAATGGTACCAATAGGTTTGCTCTGTGCAGAGTTGCCACAGAACTTCAATTTGTAAAAAACACTATGTCTCTGAAGCTCAGTAAGGCAAGGCACATAACATGAGGTATGTCTGTATGTTACAAAATAAGGGGTCCAATTTAACTTTTTTTGTATGTGGCTGTCTAGTTTTGCCAACATCATTTATTGAAGAGATTAACTTTCCCCACATTTTATATTCTTGGCTCCTTTGTCATAGATTAATGAACATATATAGTTAAGTTTATTTCTGGGCTTTCTATTCAGTTCCATTGATCTATGTGTTTGTTTTTATGCTGATTCCATACTGTTTGATTACTATATCTTTGAGATATAGTTTCAGACCAGGAAGCATGATGTCTCTAGCTCAAGATTGCTCTGGTTATTTGGAGTTATTTTTGATTCCACACAAATTTTAGAATTGTTCTATTTCTGTGAAAAATGCCATTGGGATTTTG
>NW_005349680.1:0-1401 GCF_000412655.1 Myotis brandtii | reverse complement strand
CATCATCCTGTGCACCAAAAGTTTGCTGGTTCGATTCCCAGACGAGGCACATTACTGGGTTGCGGGCTCAATCCCTGATAGGGCGTGTGCAGGAGGGAGCTCTCTCTCTCTCTCTCCCTTCTTTCCTCTAAATAAATAAACAAACAAATAAATAAAATATACATTCACACATAAATAAAATAAAAATAAACTTAGAATTGTTTAGAGAGAGAATATAGAAAATACCCCAGATATTTTGTAGGTGTCATGATTTTTTTCTCGCTAACAAGAGTACCTCAGTTTAGACGAGAGTAATCATGTGCCTCCCTTGAAGCTAAAGGTGCCCATGTGAAACAGATCTAGCGAATGAGATAGAAATGGAACTAACTGCTGGTGCTTCTGTGCAATCTATTTAAAAATCAGACAGATTAAGTTGGCACTTGCCTTCTTCCTTTTATCTCTTTATTTTCCTGCCTGGGACATGGATGTAATGCTCTGGACGAGGCATTTATCTTGTGAAGATGAGGTGACAAGCATGTGTTAAAGACATCTCAGTGGAATGAAGATTCCTGAATAGATTCAGACCTGCCATAGGAGTCTAACTCTGAACTCCATTCAAATGAGAAAAGCAAACACCCTGATTTAAGTCACCATTTTTTGTAGCGGAATGAAATTTCTTACTATGCAGTTATTTTCATAATGAAAATATGTATTGTCAATAAGGTCACTTAGTTATTATTTTGAAGATATTATAAACTTAAAAGTATGACATAGAGTAATAAAAAATTATGATCTTAACTGATGATATTATTTTTTGTAGGAAAGGAATTGTCTGTGTAAGAAAAATAATATAAACTGCTCAGGGCTTGAAAGTATGATTTCCAGGACATGGGTTAGCAAAAGACAGATTTAAAAAATATTGCTAAATTTCCCTGCACAAGAAATGAACTTGGAATTATGGAAAATGATGAGTGTGCACAGAGGAAGGAAGTGAGCTGAGATTACAGTGATAAATACTGTGGGGCAAATGGCTGAAATATTTTAAGAACAGAATTATGTAATATTTAATTTTAAGACGTTTGCATCACTCTGATATAGAACTCTTCCTGATACCAAAATCTCCAGTAAGGCCTACTATATGCTTTGTATGTGCATTTTTAATTTGTTTATTATTATAATTTTAGTGAAATTCAAGAAAAAAGAGGCCAAATTTCATATCTGAGTTGGCAAGGAGAAGAGAATGTGAACAATCATTGGATGGGAGCTGAAAGTCCCATCAATAATCCGGCAGAAAAACACACACACTTATTATTTACTTATATATACTTTTTCTTCTATTGGTTCTATTTCTCTGGAGACACCTGATTAATATAAACTTGGAATTCATGATGAGAGTAGGAATCTGAAAAAGTAAACTCCCTT
>NW_005349679.1:0-934 GCF_000412655.1 Myotis brandtii | reverse complement strand
CATCTGTCTACCTCTCCCTCCACCACTGAGTGAAAGCCTCTGGTCTAGGCTACCAACTTCACAAAGCTGACAACACTTGTCCATCATTCACTTATAAGTGAATGATGGAACTGATAAGTGAATGATGGAACTGATCAGTTCCAACATTACCTAAGCTAAGAGGTCACTAATGTGAGACCTCACCTCAGAACTGATCCACATGAAGGAGGAGAATATGACAGAAAGAATTAAGGAAACATATGTAATGCCTTAATCAATAAAGAAATTTTTTTAAAAAAGAATTTTGAGTGGTGGCAGAGACACCTGGCTGAGTGTCAGGGGTTGCAAGACTGAATTCCTGGATCTGAATGATTCCCATAGGGGTGACCGTCAATTGGAGTTCTTGGCAGGAGGTGTGCAGGGTGGGAGCTGGTGGCAGTTTCATCTGGGCAATGTACCTGGAAGCCATGCCATAAACTGCTAATGTGTCTGAAGAACCAGGCTCAGAACTCATTCTAAAGTTAACAGTATTCTTGCTTATGGAAAAAAGAGTGGCCATATTTTCTCTTTCCTGGGATTCTCTCAAGTGTAAACCCTGTATGTGCACTTCAACAAATTATGTGGACATCTAAGGCAAGGTTGAAAGTTGATATTTAAAGTCAGAGTAATCCTGGGTCTGGTCTTGTCAGCACCTACAGAATACAAACACTTTTCTTTCAAGTTGGTTGATTTATCTGGATACAAGAAAAGCTTCTCAAAATCTAGATTGAAAACAACATTGAAAAATTGACAAGGCAGATCCCAAACCAAACCAAGGTATACAGATAACAAATGGTTACTAGTATTATAATACATGACTACAGAAGCAAAAGTCCTCCAACAGATTAAAAATCGGTATTCTGTAAAATTGACTTTTAAAAATCTAATAGTTCAAGAAAATAATTTGACTTTAAAT
>NW_005349678.1:0-563 GCF_000412655.1 Myotis brandtii | reverse complement strand
TCTCTCTCCCTCCCTCTCTTTTCCTCTCTGAAATCAAGAAAAAGAAAAATAATAAAAAAATAAAAAGCAATCACCAGGAAAGGCAACCCACCCCCATTCATGGCCCGGGAGGCGCAAGAACACACAACAGCCAGAGAATAAAAGAATCTAACATCCCAGGGACTCAAGGACGTGTGGATCGTACGGAGCAGGACCAGACCTTGGGGACAACGTTACCGCAAGTCTCTGGGGTCAGGAGACTGTGGGCCAAGCTGGCAGGTGGGACATGGCAGGGCGGGGCGGGCTCTGCCCAGGGTCCTGGGGGGGGAGCGCCCCCGCCTGGCAGGGCTGGGAAGTAAAATCAAAGCTGAGCTATTTCCAGCTTGAGCTGCAGCCAAGCCAAGCCCAGCACCTCCCTGTCCCTCCTCTTCCGCGGGGCTGACTCATGCTGACAGCTGCGAAGGAGCCCGGAGGACACAGGCAGCCTCTCGCTCCATGTCTTGGGGTCGATAGGTTTTCTGAACCGGGCAACCCGGACCCGTCTCTACTGTGCAACTGTCCTCCCGGTCCCGGGGAAACTGGGA
>NW_005349677.1:0-257 GCF_000412655.1 Myotis brandtii | reverse complement strand
CATCAATGGTGAGGGAGAATCATTGATTGGCTGCCTCTAGCACACACCCCACTGGGGATAGAGCCCACAACCCGGGCATGTGCCCTGACCAGGAATCCAGCCATGAACTATGGTTCATGGATGCTCAACCACTCGGCAACACTGGCTGGGCTATTTTTATGTCAAACATAGGTGCATTATCATAGAGGAGATGTTTAACATTAATCACCTTACTCTCACACTCTCAATTCCAACTACTGAAAATTGTAAATAAATAA
>NW_005349676.1:0-1159 GCF_000412655.1 Myotis brandtii | reverse complement strand
CTCTCTCTCTCTCTCTCTCTCTCTCTCTCAATGGTATCACTGTTAACTGAGCTTCCCAAGCTAGAAACCTGGATGATTTTGCCCCTCACATTCATTCAGTCTCCAAATGCTTCATGACAAGCTCTGAACCTGACCCCTTCCCTGAAACCGTCCTGTCACTCTTCCCGTAGGGCTTGCTTTTCTCTGGAACTATTACCACAACTGCCTCAGCATTCTTTTGCCCCAAAGTCTTTTCCTCTACTCTCATTTCACCATCAGTGTCATCTTGCTGGTCATTTTCTACTTAAGGACCTTTGCTGGCCTCTCAATTCCTATAAAATAGACACCAAATGAAATAAAGTAGTGTACAAGGTCCAATCCAACCTTCTCCAGCCTCATTCTCGCTCTTCCTTAGGATCTCTATGGTCCAGAGAGACTGAATATCTCATTCTTTTCCAAACAAGCTGAGCCCTTTCACAACTCTCTGCCTTTGCACTTGTTCTTCCAAGAATACTGTTAAAATTAATTTTTATTTTTCATGAATTACCTTATACATCCACAATACTCTGGCTACCTACCCCCTACAATTAAATCTTTTTTAGCCTTCCTACCTGTCCTTAGCTGCCTTTTATAAAGTCTTCCTTTCAAATAATCCATGTATTTTTAAATTATTTGTTAACAGGTTCATCTCTGCACATCACTCTGAGCTAATTTATGTCAAGAACCATATTTTTCATAGCCGCAAAACCAAGCACAATAAATAGCACAAAGCTGATGCTCATGAAACGTTGTTGTAAGCCTTGAAATATGGAAATGGAGCAGGTGAATATGTGGGATGATAAAAGACCTCACTGGACTGTCTGATAATGTAGGACCCTTCATTTATTGGCCCAGACTCCTGGAGGTAGAGAGCAATAAAGAGAAGAGCAAAGGCTGCTCTAGCCTACTTTATCTTGGCAACTTTAGAACCTCACGGTACTTCTACCTTTGGCCATTTCCTTTCAGTGTTCCTCCTCTGCCGGCTCCATAACTACTCTATTTTACAATAAGTAGCATTCTTAGAAGATGCGGGAGGGACAAACCCAGTCGTGTGATTTCTGCTCCCAAATTGGAGTAGACTGCACACATCTTACTGTATGGTGCTGTCTTCTTGTGAGCATTTTGTATCTGTGGTGAACCC
>NW_005349675.1:0-638 GCF_000412655.1 Myotis brandtii | reverse complement strand
TTTTTTTATCTGACCATCTAAGATAAAAGAGGCCGGAGCCCCTCACTACATAGCCAGGTGTCGCCTGTTTTATAAACTCTTGCGACACAGGGTTGAAAACCACTGATCCGGACAAAGAAATTCAACCCGATAAATACCTACCGTTTTCTTCTTCTTCTTTTTCAATACGTAGAGGCTTTCCTGTCCAGACAAGGTTCCTTACAGTCTGTCCCCTGTGACCTTTCAGTTTCCAACACCCTGGTCGCCCACCTTCTGCCTTTCACACTCAGCAACACCTTCCAGAAAACACCGAACGCTCCACGGCGCACACCTCCCGCCCGCCCGCCCCTCCACACCGGGGGTCGGCTCCCGCCCAGTGTGGGCCGCTCCTTCCTCTCTCCCTGCTGCACAGACTCACTGCATGGAAACAGCCAACTCCGTCCTCACAGACACACCCCCCCGCTCCCGTCTGCAGCCCTTATGTTCCCAGGAAGGACACAGCATCACTCTAAACACCTTTATTAGGTGAAAGTATTTCTAACATGTATTATGTAATAGTTTTATGATATAATTTGAGCATTATAAGTGCATAGGAACTGAAATAAATAGAAAAGCAAAAAAAGAAAACCAGCCCTGGCTGATTTAGTTCAGTGGATAGA
>NW_005349674.1:0-1069 GCF_000412655.1 Myotis brandtii | reverse complement strand
ACCCAGCCCCCTTCTTTGAAGATCAAAATTTTAAATTATTCTGAACATATGTGATTGTCTCCTTTTGTTTTTATGACATATTAGCTATGCAATAGCAGAACTGATACCACAGAAAACTGAATCAATATGTAAAAGACAACTTTAAATACCTTTTCCAGGGATTGGAGGAAGAGAATGGAGACATTCGTAGTTTGCAAAGGAGCAAAAGAGTTGGAAATATTACATAGAAGATGACAGTTATGGAGGTCGGAAAACAAGGAGCCATCACACATTTAAGTGGTATTTCAGAAGAAACTATCAGAACTTATGTAACCAAACTTATTCCAAACTTGACTAGACCTCTGCCAATACAGTTTGAAGGAGCTCTGCAGACTTCAGATAAAGAAGAAAACCACACCAAGTCTCTTCCAGAGATTTGGGCACCCCGTCCCCAGCCCTCACAGCACTAAGTTCATTCTCTCCAGTGGATGTATTCTAGACAGCCACATGAATTGAAAAAAAAAAAATTAAGAAAAAATTTTACCACTCCACAGGAATAAAAATTCATTAGCTATACTAAAGTACAAATAATTCACCTCTGAAACAGGCTACAAGAAGGGCATATTTAAAGATAAAAATGTGACTCAGTGATTTCATAACATATCAATTTATAAGACAAATTGACAGTCCTATAAATCCAGTAGATATTCAAAAATACACACACAATATATACAAACATGAAATAAGGTGGAGAAAATATTAGTGTATAAGGACTACATATTTAAAATGATTAATACTAATAGTTTAAAATATTTCAAATGGGAATAAAATTAACACAGCAACTAGACTAGTGCCTAGCAGAGTAACACTAATTTAACACTTATTAAAATAAATGTTCTAGAGAATTATAAATATAAAAATTTAAACAAACGAAAAAAAAAAGTAGATAACCTGAATAGAAGCTATATTCTAGAAAGAACTGAATCTAACATCTAAAGCAGGTGTTAGCACCCTAGCCAGTTTGGCTCAGTGGATAGAGCATCGGCATGCAGCCTGAAGAGTCCCAGGTTCAATTCTGGTCAAGGGCACA
>NW_005349673.1:0-581 GCF_000412655.1 Myotis brandtii | reverse complement strand
TGTGTAGCCCTACTGGACGCCAGGTGCTGCTTCAGGTATAAAACATGAACTCAATTAATTCTTTACCAAAGTTAAACAATAGGTACTATTAGCCCCATTTTACAGATGGGCAAACCGAGGCCCAGAAAAGTTAAATACCTTAGACTAGGTCACACAGGATGTAAGTTGTAGGGCTGGGATTTAATCCCAGGATGTCTGACTCTAGGGCATGGGATTTTAACCACTAGCTATACTGCCTCTCATGATTTGATTGGATGCCCAAAGTCCTAGGACTCCTGAAAGTGACACCTGAATTGAAGATGAGAGCAGGGAGCCTTGAATTGAGGGGAAGATGGGGCCTTGGTGGCCACAGGTGCCTGGGACCCAGAGAAAGAGGGAGACAAGCAGAGCCAAGGGGTGCTTTGAGGGAGCTAGGACCTTCTTCAATCTCCATTACCATCCTCAACACCATCCCAAATAAAGTGATAATTTAAATATAAGGAGTGATGTGCCACACCAACCAAGCTTCAAGATAATCCCCAGTCCCCCAGCCACCTCTTCCAAAAGCCCTTGATCCTAAATCCCACATCTAGGGCCTAGGA
>NW_005349672.1:0-358 GCF_000412655.1 Myotis brandtii | reverse complement strand
CTTTTGATCTGTGTGTGACTTTTGATGCAATGTGAGTGTCTTGTAAAAAGCATATAGATGAATCATGTTGATTTACTTATTTATTTATTCTGATACTTTATGTCTTTTTATTGGAGCTTTTAGTCCATTTAAGTTAAAGAAATTATTGAGAAGTATGTGCTTATTGCCATTTTATTAATTGTTTTTAGTTGTTTATTGTTGTTCTCCTTTCCTTTCTTTTTTGCTTGTTCTGTTTTCTTTTTTTTTTTGTTTTCTCTAGTGCTTTGATTAGATTTATTTTTCTTTTCTGTAAAGTTTCATATATTTTTAGTTTATGATTATCATGATGTTCATATATATCTATCTATATCTATAGCAT
>NW_005349671.1:0-2076 GCF_000412655.1 Myotis brandtii | reverse complement strand
CATATATGCACAGCCCATGGACACAGACAATAGTGTGTGAAAGGCCTTAGGTGGGACGGAGGCTAGGTGGAGAGGATACAGGGGGAGAAAACATGGGACATCTGTAATACTGCCAATAATAAAATTAAAAAAAACACAGGTAAATCTTATGGTGTGTAAATTATACCTCAATACAACTGTTTAAAAAATAGATCTGAAAAGATTACAGCAACAGCAACTCTTGGAACGGTGTGAAATTAATCACCTGGGAAATAAAGCAGGGAGTATCCAGGGAGAGAGGCTCCCAGGGGGGCCACTAAAGCTTAAGATGTTGATTCCCGGATGTTGCAGTTCTCCTGTGCTACTAGGAATAATTAATTCCTGGAAATAATATTAACCCAGATCCCACTAATACATGAAGAGTCCTGGGTGCAGGCTCTGAACTCTGAACAACAATTTGTGTGACCAACACAAAATACTGTATTATTAAAGACAAATGTCATCTATAAATTCTAGTCATCTTAATTATAGTCTGCAGCTGTTATGCAAAGCTAAAAATAATGTAACTGTCACCATTAAAATGTAGTTTTTAAAGAAATGTCTATACAAATGGCACTATGGTGATTGCTTTACAGACTGAAGAAATTTAGAGGGTCCCAATTTAAAATGAATGACTGTGTTCTATTGTGCATTTGGTGAAATTTGATAAGATCTCAATTATTTCAAGACACAGAGCTATGCCCTCAAGGGGACCTAGGTTCTCTGAGCATTCGTGGACTTCTGTGTTAGGTGTACCTTCTCATATAACTTACAGGATGCTTGCTATGAATTTTCCAGCTTCAGTGGAAGGCTTTCCTCCTGTGGGGGCCTGAAAACACAATACATTTCTCCATTTCTTTCTTTCAAAATGATAGGGTTATTTAGAAATAAATAAGAAGTAAAGAAAAAAATAGAGAAAAGTATAAATTACCATCATAATAGTTTGTATTTTTGTCAGGTACTTAAATGTAGCCTTAGATAATTGTCACAGCAAGATCTAAAAATGTCCTTTGATGAGAAAAGTACCACAAATAATTTTTATTTTATATAGACTTTATTATACCCCTTTGCTGAAAACTTCCATTTTAATTGGTAGTTTTAAAAAATTAAAATAATTATAATTTATTTAGATTATCATATGCCATTGCTTCCCCGTAAAGCATAGGAATAGATCCATATCTACAACATAAAAATAATTACTAGCTAGTGAAAAATTTCACCAGCAAAGGAGTTTTATTTAAATAATAGTTCACGGATGATTTGATTTTTTAAAACTGAAAGAAATATTTACATCCATCAGGTTTTTGTTGTATTGGGGACAATGCTAAAATAGTAATAATGTGGTTGATGCTTATCAACATTATATCAAAACAAAAGTCAGAATAATTGGACTATTGAGTGTGATAGCTGACAAAATAAATTACACCTTTCATTGTTTTGGAATATAACCAATTAGGGCATAAAAACAATAGGAACATTGAAAAATATGAGATTGTACTTTATGATAAATTGAATTCTGAAGGAAAGAAGCAGTTTATCTTTTAAATATTTTCAAAATGCTATTCTGAGGGGATCAACCAATGAAATGCAGATAAGCAAGCAACATACAAATATTTCTTCATATCCTATCATCCGGGCCTATTGATCCACAGTGCAGGCAATTAGGGGTTCTTCCAGAGAAACACCTCCCTCTCTATCTTGCCAGGCTCAGTGGTTAAAGAACTGTCACGGAGGACAGACCAATTTTGAGATAATAAAAATAAATGTCTCTGTGAGACTTTTCATAATGAAGAAAGACTCACATTTCTCTCCGCTTGCATTGGAGGAGAGAGCTATTTTCGGTCACAGATTTACTTCGGAGTCCATTAACTAACCAGTGGCTACTTGGGAACAATCCCCAGTACAGTGTTTTGCAAAATATAAGTGAGAATCGGGTCATTGGAAAAGTGATTTAAAGGAGCGGGGCTTTACAAACAGCCCCCTCTCCCCCCAGTGGCCATCAGGGATGGAAAAGGAATTGTCCTGGGATTTACTGGAAGCCAGTGGCCTTTCAAGGGC
>NW_005349670.1:0-237 GCF_000412655.1 Myotis brandtii | reverse complement strand
TGCAAGAGTAGGCCTTCTTTCCCCTAGCTGCCGGCACTGACTTCCCTCTGGCACTTGGGACCCGGGCTTCCCTCACAGCTCTGGCTTCGATCGGAAGGTTGTCTGGAAGGATGTTTGGTGTAATTAGCATATTGCGCTTTTATAATTATAGATACAATTGTTTCAGTATCCTAATAGAGAAAGTTTTTATTTCCCATAAAATGCTTTGGGGAAATTGTGGAACTTCATCTGACTGAG
>NW_005349669.1:0-734 GCF_000412655.1 Myotis brandtii | reverse complement strand
TCTATGCATGCATATAAGCATAAGCAATGGACGCAGATAACAGGGGGGTGAGGGTGAGGGCAGGACTGGGGGGTTGAGGGGACAAGGGGGAGATAAGGACACATTTGTAATCCTTAAATAAATAAATAAATAAATAAATAAAATGCCGATACAAGTTAAAAAAAAATACAACAAATCTTGTTCTTAATTCAAAAAATAAACAGCTTTTTCTCTGTGCATCCCAGTTAACTAATATACCTCTACAGTCTTGTTGTTGAACAAGAAAGTGCCAATCTGTATATTCCTATGAGCTTGGGAAGTTTCCTTAAAAAATAAATTTTTAACTAATATGCTAAAGTTTTACATTTGTTTCTTCCATTAGATAGCATAATTGCCAAGCCCTTTCTGATCTTTTCAGAAAGTTTAATGCTACTTCTTAACTTGTACTGTATACTCTGACTCTACATAACTGATAAAATATGTTGCCATCAAGATGTCTGCTCTCCAAGTCTCTAGTGCTTTCACCCTCTTCATCAGAATCTTTTATACTTATTGTTTGTAGAATAACTTACATACAACTTCACTTCTCTGGTCCTGTAGTACCATTTTTTACCTTTCTCATAGGAATTTGTGGGAAAGACAAACATTCACCTCATGACACAAATGATGAAGAGAAAATTATAATCCAGTCAGAGAGAAAAGAAATATAATAGAGTGGCAAACATAAAAATCAACAAACTTTTTGTTAAAAACAA
>NW_005349668.1:0-678 GCF_000412655.1 Myotis brandtii | reverse complement strand
ACTGGGGGGATGAGGGGACAATGGGGAGATAAGGACATATTTGTAATCCTTTAATCAATCAATAGATAGATAGATAGATAGATAGATATGCCGATACAAGTTAAAAAAAATACAACAAATCTTATTCTTAATTCACAAAATCAACAGCTTTTTCTCTGTGCATCCCAGTTAACTAACATACCTCTACAGTCTTGTTGTTGAACAAGGAAGTGCCAATCTGTATATTACTATGAGCTTGGGGGGTTTCCTTAAAAAATAAATTTTTAACTAATATGCTAAAGTTTTACATTTGTTTCTTCCATTAGATAGCATAATTGCCAAGCCCTTTCTGATCTTTTCAGAAAGTTTAATGCTACTTCTTAACTTGTACTGTATACTCTGACTCTACATAACTGATAAAATATGTTGCCATCAAGATGTCTGCTCTCCAAGTCTCTAGTGCTTTCACCCTCTTCATCAGAATCTTTTATACTTATTGTTTGTAGAATAACTTACATACAACTTCACTTCTCTGGTCCTGCAGTACCATTTTTTACCTTTCTCATTGGAATTGGTGGGAAAGACAAATATTCACCTCATGACACAAATGATAAAGAGAAAATTATAAGCCAGTCAGAGAGAAAAGAAATATAATAGAGTGTCAAACATAAAAATCAACAAACTTTTTGTTAAAAACAA
>NW_005349667.1:0-1017 GCF_000412655.1 Myotis brandtii | reverse complement strand
TAATTTATCACAAACTAATTTTTCTAAATAAAATAATATGTATTATGTTATATTTACTTAGAACCATTTCTAAATTCTTTTTACATCTGCACAATTTTTCTTCTAATACACAGGAAGGCAGAAGTATTAATGTAAACTGTTTTTTCTCAATCTTTCTGAAGTAAACTGAATGAAGTTGTATTCTCTGCTAAGAAGTTGAAATAATTTACTCATAGTGAGATGGGAGGAGAGAAAAAATGAGAAAATACAGTCATTAATTCAAAGAATCCTTAGAAAACATGTGTATAATCGTGATATATAAGTATATACTGACTGGGGACACACCCAAACTCTGTTAATATGTAAAATAAATAGCCTGATCTACTGTACTATGAATTCCTGCCAGTTCTTAGTGTAGTTTAAAACTCTGTTTTGACTATTAAACAGCAAATAGCAACATCTGGAAATGTGAAGGTCAAAGGTCATTTTACTCATAAAACTGCACCAGCATGATTCATAATAACCTGTATCTGACCTTGGCATGAACTGTAGACTGCTGATGATTTTGCTGTATAAATAAATTAAAAACCTATTCTTTTACTCTGTTGTGATTTATTTTGGTGACTTGTGTTACTTAAACAACTAGTATAGAATTCAAAAAGTCCAAATGCTGCATCCCTATGTTTAAATTGTCTATTTGTGCTGAAATCCATTCTAGTACATATGTTATAATAACATTTGGAAGACAAGTTTTATTAAAGTAAAAATGTTTCCATATTCAAAGCTTACATGTAATTTTACACTTCATGTGTTTACTAGTATAATTGCATGTATTATATTTACATTTGAAAGTGTGCACTATTTGAAATGATTTTTAAAAAAAGATCTCCCGATTTTTTTTCCCTTTCTCATTATTTCCTTCATATCTTGCAACATAGTTATTGTGGACTGAATGTGTGTGTGGCCTCAAATTCATAGGTTGAAATCCTAATCTTCAGAGGAGCTATATTTGGAGATGGTGCCTCTCAGAAAGTAATT
>NW_005349666.1:0-380 GCF_000412655.1 Myotis brandtii | reverse complement strand
TTCCACATAGTCTTTTATGGGCTGCCTTATCTCTGCCCGAGCCTTTGACCTTGTAGTTTATTATCCATCTTTACCCTTCTGAGAATGAAAGGCAGCTCTAGCCGTACTGACAGCAGGACAGCAGAGGTAAACGTGGACCGTGGGACCAAACTGGGAATTTTGGTTTTCTTGCTTAGGAGCATGACTCGACACTTCACCATGATTCTCGAAAAGCCAGTCAAACTCCACCACGAACAAATAAATAATGTACATTTGATAAAGTGTATTCAGAGGCCGCAGAGGTAGATGTTTACATTGCCTATTACATGGAAAAATGAAGAAAAATCCTTCTTCAACATCTCTGCCTCCCACACCGAAGTACCTTCCCTGAGCGTGAGCGC
>NW_005349665.1:0-269 GCF_000412655.1 Myotis brandtii | reverse complement strand
GGATGACAGGGCAGGTTTAAACCTAGTGTCAAAACAGAGGCTTCTTGCCCAGCCGGTGTGAGTCAGTGGTTGAACATCAACCCAGGAACCAAGAGGTCACAGGTTCCATTCTTGTCAGGGCACATGACGGGGTTTTGGGCTCAATCCCCAGTTGGGAGCAGCCGAATGATGATGTTTCTCTCTCATTGATGTTTTTTCATATCCCTCTCCCATACTCTTTTTGAAATCAATTAAAACAAAACAAAACAAAACAACACACACACACACAC
>NW_005349664.1:0-578 GCF_000412655.1 Myotis brandtii | reverse complement strand
ACCCCTCCCTTCCCCCATTTGGTACTGGATTGTTTGGGGGAGAAGGGAGAAATGGGCGCATGCACAATGAAGTTGGGGTGATATAGAAAAGGAGCTAGCCTTATAACATGACTGTCCAAAATCTTGGAATGTTAAAATCTCCAGACAAGGAGTTCCCTTCTCTTGCTCTCGCAGTCTCTTGCTCCATGACCCACACTCACCTGTGTGTTTGCCTCTTCTGTCTCTATAGCCATGGGCCTTAAGCAGGAGTATGGCCCATGCCATGCGGACTTGGACTCCACACACAAGATTCTGGACTGGACTATGCTTTACTATGGAGCAGAAACAATGGGCAGTGACCTTAATGATGGCCATGTTAAAGACAAGATTGGACTTCTTCCATGGCAAGGTGGACAGAGGTGGGGCCTTGGAAGGGAACCCCTTAATTTTACGTCATCAATAAACCTTTCTACAAAACCTCATTATAACATGGTGGCCTCAGGAAATTGTTTTCTCATGACACCCCAAGAACTCCACTTTCACCAATAACATTTTAACTATATATGTCCCTTAACATACTTTCCAGTTTCTCTCCTGTC
>NW_005349663.1:0-268 GCF_000412655.1 Myotis brandtii | reverse complement strand
GCGGGCCGTAGTTTGCCCACGGCTGGTCTAGTCAGTGGGATGAGCACAGATAAAGAAAGATCCAGCAGGACTGTGGGTGGTGATGTGGGGTGTGGTCAGCAAAGAGCAGAGAACATCAGGGCTCACAAAAGTGAGCTCTAGAAGAGTGAAATTCAGGGGTCACAGGAGCTGGGGACAGGCGGAGGGAAGATCCCTCCATCACTCCACCCACCTGCCTTTCTAGAAGACTTTGTAGTTCCTAATTTGGTTGCTGGTCCCCTAGATAAGG
>NW_005349662.1:0-2168 GCF_000412655.1 Myotis brandtii | reverse complement strand
TTTGACATGCTTGATTTAGAGGACTACAGGAAATTTAGCAATTCAGATCAGGTGGTAATCCAGGCACCCTTCACCACCTGGTGGCAGCATAACCTATAGCATAAGGGCAAAATCTCAATACATACCAATACCAAAGAAAGAAGTGAAGCAGCAAGTGAGAACCCCACACCTCATCAGCAGCATTTGGTTCAAATATTTTCAAACTTAACCTGTCCTTTTACATGATCTAGAAATTAGGTTTGATTTTTGACATAATGGTGCATTTATCAATAATTGTTTGCAGGTTTAGCAAACAGACTCATATTAAACTGTCTTCTGTATTATAACCCTGGAATCACCTTGTACAAGAAGTTACTTAACTTCTCCTAATCTGTAAAATGGTCATAACAATACTACCTATTTCATAGGATCATTATGAGGATTAAACAATTTAATCCCTGACAGGCACTTAAAACAGTAACTGTCTCATAATAAATGCTAGATAAGTATTTGCTCTTATTATTGCATAGAATTTTTACCCAACTTCTCTAAAATTAAACTAAAAAATGCAATTTTAGAATTTAGTTTACATTTTTCAAAACTATTTATAAAAGGAAAAAATAGTCATAAACTGTTTCAGGCATGCCTTCCTAGTGCTGTAGTAGGCTATTGTTACTGTGTGATTATTGTATGAATATAATCATTGGTTAAATGTTGAAAGCTTATTTTTCTTGATTTCTCCTCAGAGAATAGTACAACCTGAAATTCTACATATATGAGAATGTTTTTCCTGCTTATAATCTATTCTACTTTTCCTATGCCATTGTGAGCAATTTGATGAAATTTGTTCTCAAGTGTTTGAACTAGGAATATAAAATTAATGTGGCAGGGTAATGTCTTATTTTCTTGATTCTGCATATATTTCATCATTTTTAGTCATCCTTTTCTCAAATGGGCATGAAAATCAATGTCTAGTTTTAATAATGCTGACAGAAAAAATGGCATTCTTAAATCTGTCAATCTGTGGTATCAGTCATCTCAATGAATGAAATAGGAAGGCAAGAATAACACACAGAAGTTCAGTACATTAACAAAGAAAAACATTTGTTACTGATTATCCTTTCTCATGTTTGAATTTCATCTTTTAGTGTAAACAGGTTGGCAGCATCAACTTGACTTGGAGATTCTCTTTCAAGAAATAACCATTTGAATAACAGTATTCCATATTATGAACACCTGGCAGTGACTACTAATACAGAACCAACTATTCAAAACAAGAGAGAAAAGCAGATTTTTTAAAAAAGTTTGTCTCTCATCTTCTTTTTTCTTTAGTCAATCTCAAGGGGAAAACACTTTACCAATTTACCTATTTAAAAACCAAGTGTTCTTTATATTTTTTGAATTGCAGAAAAGAGATCAGACCATAATTAAAAATCTTTTCACATCTTTCTTCATTCTCTCCAAAATACTGTGTATTTCTTTAATTCAATAACCTGAATTTACCTTGTCAGTGTCATTTTATTATTAGAAACCTTCCCTAATTATTTACAGATTCCTTTCAACTTGGTGCCAGAGCCAGGAACTCACAGTTCTGTGTATAAGGGCACTTTTGGTAAAGGAGAACCAAGAACTCTGTTCTCAATCAAGAGCTAACAGCCTGAACTCAGTGTACAAGGTTCTTGGATAACACCATCTGAGAGGAAGTATCTGAAAAAGACAGGAAGGGATCTTTGGCTAATATTTTCAATAGGGCAGCTTCAGTAAAGCCTTAGGATTTCAAGCCCATTTCTTTGAAGGTTCTGATAGTGAAGTAAGTTTAATAAGATTTAGTTTAATGAAGACCAGCACTCCTGATAAAATGTTGTTATTCTTTAACAGAAATTCATAACAAATCTTACCTAATAATAGACAAACATGTAAATTGACTGTACCTTCGCTATGCTAACCAGCCAATCAGGAGAGTATGCAAATTAACCTAACAAAGATGGTGGTTAATTTGCATACATAGGCTCCAAGCGGTGGAGCGAAGCCGGACGGCCCCAGGGTCGGAGCAGCGAAGCCGGATGTCCCCGGGGCCGGTTCCAGCTGGAGCCTGGCCAGAGTGAAGGCCTGGGTTCCGGGTGCCAGAGGCAAACCGGTGCCAGCAGTCAATGGAAGGGAAGGCCTATTGCACGAATCTCTTCGTGCAA
>NW_005349661.1:0-461 GCF_000412655.1 Myotis brandtii | reverse complement strand
TTTAACTCAACATTCTGACCCAAGAACCCAGTCAATATTCACAGCTCTTCTGTCAAGCATGGTGACCGCTGCCCCCTGTGGCTCATGCACAGTTTAGATGCAGCTAGTACGTGTGTTGACGTGACAGTATTTTAAATGTAGTGAGTTAAATATGTTAAAATAAATTTACTCTTTGTCTTTTTTATTTTTTATAATGTGCGTTCATTTATTTTTTATTTTTATTTTCAATGTGACTTCATTTAAAATTACATTCATGGCCAAAAATGTATATCTGTGGTTCAAATTACATTTCTGTTGGATAGTTCTGGTCTACAGCATCAAATACAGGGTCAGATATCACTCTTCGCATTGTTTGTGTTTATATCTTTTTCTTTTTCTCTCTCTCTCATCCTCATCGCCCAACCGCCCCCTCCCAGGTGGAGATTTTGGAGATTAAAAAGATGTTCTCATTAAGACATATT
>NW_005349660.1:0-643 GCF_000412655.1 Myotis brandtii | reverse complement strand
CCTCTTTAAACTCAGAAGAGCAGGAGGCCAAGCAGGCTTCTTTGGTGATCAAATGAAGGACTTTAAAGGACATCCGGGAGGTTGGAAACAAGAGCCGTGACTGAGGTTCTCAGGACTTCAGTCTCAGGACTTTCAAGCTGAATAAACCCCGCACGTAGCTAGAGCCTAGAGTAGAGTCACCAAGGCTGAAATTGCTTGCAATCTCAGCAGACCCAACAGAGCAGCCCTGCCCCTTCCCACAGCAGCAAGAATTTGGGGGAATGCATTCAAGGGTGCCAGTTTGCCAGTTTGGAAGTCTGCATGTTATCTGAGTCACGTCTCCAAGGAAGAGTCTGCTGAGGAAGGCCGTTTGCAGGGTGTGGTTCCCGGAGATAGTTCCCCAATACAGCCAGGATGAGTGGAGTACCCCTCCCACCGTATTCTGTTTCTGTTTCTTTCCTATATTTTTTAAACAATCATTTACTTTATTTTTAAAATTCATAACATTTAAACATCAAAATTTTGAAAAAGTATATAGTGAAATATATCCCTTCCACCTTTGCATTTCACAACAATTAACCCACTGTTACTTTTGAGAAACTTTTTAAAAAAATATATTTTATTGCTCTGACCGGTTTGGCTCAGTGGCTGGAGCGTCGGCCTG
>NW_005349659.1:0-521 GCF_000412655.1 Myotis brandtii | reverse complement strand
TGTAATACCTACCTCACAGCTGTTGGGATGAATAAGTGACTTAGTGACTGAAAAGCCTTCAGAACAGTGCCTGGACCACACCAGGTGTTACTTCCAGAACTAATATTATTGGTATTATTTTGGGCACCCTTCCTCTTTCTCTCTCCCTTAAAAAAAAAATCAATGAAAAAATTTAAGAGAGAGAGAATAAAAAGGGAGTGTTGATGCATTTGACCGGGCCCCGCATTGCCCAGGAAATGACAACATAACACTGTCCATCAAGGAGAAAGAGTGTTAAGGGTGAATTGCGTCCCTCTGGAAAAGATGTTGCAATCCTAACTCCCAATACCCCAGAATGTGACCTTATTTGGAAATAGGGTCATTGCATGCGTATGTAGTGAAGATGAGATCTTGTCAGAGTGGGTTGAGGCCCTAATCCAACATGGCTGGATGATGCATTTATTCTAAGAGGCACAGATGCAGGTACAGGAGGGGAGAACGCCATGTGACAACCGCGACAGGTCGGAGTGATACGACTACAG
>NW_005349658.1:0-1360 GCF_000412655.1 Myotis brandtii | reverse complement strand
TGGGAAGGAAATCACCCTTGCATCCTGCTCAGGAAAAACAACCCGAATCACAATGAATACAGTTAACAGTGATAGTGAGAACAGGGATTCATAAACAGAACAAGTGAATTGTTCTACTAATGATACAACAAATGATACAAGACATTTGATCCCAAAGTAGGGGATCCTCAAAATCTGTTTTACTCATGTTTTTACTAGTGTTGTTTGCATGAAACTAAGTAGTGATGTGACAAATGTTGATTCTTAGCATTAAGTACAATTCTGCAAGTGTGAGTGATTTCAACAACTCTCAGATCTTCTGGGGATTCTTTGCCTATTTAAGAATGACTCCTAGAGGAATGCAATGACAATATGAGCTAATAGGAACTATTAGATACTGTGTACCAAGTTATATTTGAGAGTTTTGCCTATAGAGTTAATTTAATTCTCATAACAAATCTATAAATCCGTGATTAATTTTAGTCACCTTCAGGTGAAAAAGTTTAAACCTGGGTACCCTGCCTCCAAAATATATCCTTTAAAACCCTTTGGCTACATAACCTCCTTGATACAAGAACATGGTCTGACAGAAAGATCACTAGACCTGAAGTTAAAATACTTAATTTCTGTTATTAATTTTGCTAATTACTACCTCTTTATCTTTAACAGATCTCTTAATCTCTCTGCTTCAATTTTCTTTATCTGTACACTAGAAATAAGACTTGGTTCCTTTAGGTTCCAAATGTGATAACGTAAGTGTAAAGGGTTTAATGAAATGCAAAGTTCTATTAAAACAGTTTTGAGCTCCTTTTGTATCATCCTATGTAGTGCCACAGTGTTTGAAAATGTAATCTTAATAAATATTTGTGAATTGATTATAAAAGTTATATTGAAACAGAGAAAATATGACATAGTTTTAGCCCAGGAGGCAGGAAAAATGTTATGCCACTAACAGAAAGAGGGAAAACTGGAAGAGTTAGTTTTTGAGAAAAGAAGACGTGTTATGTGGGACAATTTCAAATGCAGAAGAGCCAGGATAGAATTTAAAGGGATTTGAGATGTTGGCAAAATATGACTGGAGATACTTGGAAAGATTGAACATGGAGATGGATTCTAAGTTATTAGTGTAGAATGTACATGAAAATAAGGAATTGAGTCGCGTTGTTTTTCCTGAGCAGGATGCAAGGGTGATTTCTTTCCCAGGTTCTTGTCCAGATGGGTTTTTTTTTGTTTTGTTTTGTTTTTTGCCTATTAACTCTATGGCATTCATTTACTTGATCATTCCTTCATTCTTTAACCAATGATTAGTCACTTACAAAATACCATAAGTTGTGCTTATGTGCATTCTTTCCCATGCTAAATTAACTCGAGTAAAGACCAC
>NW_005349657.1:0-934 GCF_000412655.1 Myotis brandtii | reverse complement strand
ACTCCAGATTCATTTATCCTCACCTCTATCTGCCCCAGCTCTGTGTCCCCAGCTTCACTCATTTGCCCTTGTTTTCTGGCCGGAGCAGTCCTTGAAATGGCTCGTGCTGATGTTGTGATAATAAAACTAGCGACAAGGAGAGCTCACCCTACCTGTGCTCTGGTTGTAAGGACCTATGGGGTAGATGGAAATCCCAGTAGATCCTTGGAGGACCCAGGTAACACAACCCAGAACTGGGGAGGATGCAATGTGCTGTTGGGAAGACTTTGACCAAGGAGAGAGGAAAACAGGAAGGAATAGCAGATAAATTGTTCACTTTTCCTCCCCCCACCAACTGGCTATTCCTGGATGTGGTGGTTTTATATCATTCTCAGGAGACATCCCGCAAGGCCAAACACCAATTTGGCCATTCCTGTCATGCATCCCTTGTATTTGCTTTTTCTCTTTCCCTGCCTCACTTCCTCTTGTGCCCCTTATTCATTTTTCCCTGACATTGTATTGCCATCTCCCAATAAAGGAATAGCACATAAGCCTTTGGCTCAAGCATTGTATTGTGGAGAGCCTAGCATACACCATCAGGGAATTTAACCATAAGTCTACATTCATAGCCACAGAGGTTAGTAGTTTTATATTCATTTATTAAAAGATGAGCCAAGAAAATTTCATTTTCTAGGTTTCCTACTTCTTAAATCTGAACTATTAGCAGAAATTGTACAAAATGTTTGAGACTTCAATCACCTTTCTAGCCTGTTTCTTTTAATAATGCAGATGATTATCAAAAGGCATTGTTTGTGATAAATTATTAAATCTATTTAATGCCTCATGAAGAAAGTCCTCTTCATTTTTACATGAGATGAGAAATTATATAACTCCTAAATTGCTGTATTTAGAACAATATTTTTCACTGAATTTCCTGAATGCTTAAGAGGGCAAC
>NW_005349656.1:0-236 GCF_000412655.1 Myotis brandtii | reverse complement strand
AGCCTGGCTAGAGGTTCATCAATCTTGTTTATCCTTGAAGGAACCAGCTCTTGGTTCTATTGATCTTTTGTATTTTTTGTATCTATATAACTTATTTCTGCTTTGATCTTTATTATTGCTTTCCTCCTAATTACTCTGGGATTTCTTGTTGCTGTCTTTTAAAGTTGTCAGGTGAGATAACTTATTATCAGTTTTTCTGGTTTTTTGAGGTAGGCCTGTAATGCTACGAACTTCCC
>NW_005349655.1:0-241 GCF_000412655.1 Myotis brandtii | reverse complement strand
GTTCATCATTTTATATTGTTCATTATATTCCACATATAGGTAAGTGAGAGCATATGGTATTTGTCTTTCTTTGACTGACTTATATATTTCACTTAGCAGAATAATGTTTAGGTCCATCCATGATGCCACAAAAGAGAAGATTACCTTCTATTTTATGCCTGTGTAGTATCCCATTGGGTAAATGTACCACATCTTTTAAAAAACATCTTTATTGTTGAAAGTGTTACAGAGGTCCCCTTTT
>NW_005349654.1:0-805 GCF_000412655.1 Myotis brandtii | reverse complement strand
GAGATGTTTTGTAGAAAGCACTGAACTTTTAAAAGGCCGGGGAAGAATGTTAGTGGGAAGGTCTTTATGTGGCTTGTGTGTATTTCAGTTCCACTGACGTCTATGTGGGGAGAAGAGCTTTGCTAAACCCTTTCTTGGAAACAATTGTGATCCTCTGGGAATTTGATGGTGATTGGGAGGAGGAATCTACACAAGTGACATTCCTTCTAGAAAAGTAGCTCCCACCAGTGCTGCCAGCCCTTGGGTGAGTGTGAGCATAGGAAGGTGGGTGGTTGTAAGTAGCCAAGCAGATTAAAGACTTGCCTGAGTGTGGGCTTCCCAGTGCTCTCTGCACCCTTGACGACTTTAATCGAGTGAGTAAGCATTCTCACGAAGGCTTATAGCTGTCCTGGGTTCCAGACTTGGGCTAGTTACCTATTTAATCTTCAAGTTTGTTTTTAATTTAAATAATTAAGTGGAATGCTGAACTTTGTAAAATGAGTTGAATATGCAAGTGAATAGCTTAAAAGACTAGTAGGCACATGGTAGGCTCTAGTCTGGTGGGTGTGTGAACATACTACTGATACTCTGGTCTTCCACCCCCTAGAAAAGGCCCCACTAGAAATAGGCAGACTTGAATATGCATAGCCCTCTACTGCTCCAGCCTGAGAACTCGTGTTGGGGGCGGAAAGAAGGCTATTCGTCTAAATATTGCTTGAATTGAGCAGGGGACCTAGGATGCTATAAAGGACTGGTCTAGGTAGAGACAGGGACAACTTTAGCACTTTCTGCTGTAGTATATGTGGTAAAAGCATCTGGTTAGCTT
>NW_005349653.1:0-1459 GCF_000412655.1 Myotis brandtii | reverse complement strand
GTCCCAGACTGTGATAGGGCACAGGCTGGGCTGAGGGTGCCCCCCCGAGTGCACAAATCTTTGTGCACCGGGCCTCTAATATTGTTATAATTGTGTATGGTGTCATATAGGTACTAGTCTTATGGGGCAATGACTTCATACATTATGTAAATGTCTAATCACTATGTCGTAAACATGAAACATAATATTGTATGTCAACTATAGTTGTAAATTTTCTCAAAAAATAAAATTTTCAAGGTCATCAGGTTATTATTGTTTGACCATCTCTATGGAAATAGTGTAAAAAGTATCAGGTATTTCAATTCTTGAAATTGTTCTTGTACAATATTACTTTTCCCACAGTGGAAGTGTTGGACAGAAGTAGTTTATGCCATGCATAAATAGCAGCAATATTATTGAGGAGAAACCTATTATTTTAATTATTGGTATTATTTTCCACTTGCCAGATTTGAATAAGGCTTCCATGGCTGGGGTGAGCCAAACAGCCACTAGGCCCTGATTTGGCAGGTCCCAGCCACACATGCCATAGTGCAGAAGTGAAGCAGGAATAGGTTACAAAGTAACTGAAGAGCAGTTCTTAGCCAAAAGGCATTTGCGTCTCTTATTAATGATATGTTGGCTTTGTGGGATTATCACTGCCAGCTAAATGGCCCAAGCAATGATTAAAAATTGCAATATGTACAGCCTACCTTCTAATTGCCCATATCCAATCTGGAATGCTCTGGTAAGCCTAAGGTTAGGAAAGAGCATTCAGCCAAAACAGCAGTGAGGTTTGTTGGCTTCAGCAGAGATGCGTAGTACCTCCCAGAGCTGACTGGAGGTCAGAGGCTGGGTGAATTCGTCATTTAAGACTAATTTGGAACTCACATTGTACTTCCTACTCTAAACGTGAATTGTTTCTTCCTTCTGTCTTTTTCTTGGATTCAGGAAGCTTACTGTTCTGGCCCGTTTCCTACAAAATGCAAAGACCCTCAATATTTTGCAACATGTTCTTCAAAATCCCAAACATTTGATCCGTAGAGAAAGGAGGATGCACATTTGTTTCCAAACCCTATCTCTCATTATAAAGGTGGAAACTTGTGACTGCCTATGACATCCTTAACCATCTATTGTGTTACTTTTAAGAACTCTGAAGTTCAAAGGAAAGGAAAAGTCATGAAAGCCTTTTGGTCTCAAGCTCACTTTAAAGATAAATAATAAAGACCTTTTCAAAGAGTCATTAATAAAAGAAGGGACTTTCCAGTGTGGAAGAGCACATAATTATCTGCTGATTATGTAATACTAAAGGAGCAGGGGGGAAAAGGTGCTGCAGAGCCTGTAAGGTTTGAGGAAAAGAAATCTTTGATAACATTGTTGGAATCTTTAGAAAAATAGACTGTGACTAATTTCTTTTAATGTTTTGCTATTCTTTCTCTATGGAACACCTCCTAAAGGAAGTCACATTCTGCTTTTAGGATTC
>NW_005349652.1:0-609 GCF_000412655.1 Myotis brandtii | reverse complement strand
GGTATTTCCCGAATTGGGCTGATTTACAGTGTCGCCTGTGAACCACTTTCAAAAACAGTTTCTTTCACCCTCAAGATTCTGATTTAGTAGACCTGATGCAGAGCCAGAAATCAGTGTATTTTGAAGTCACCTACGTGACTTCGATAATTAGCTAATGTGGGAGTCATGACATTGCCATGGCTGTCCCATTCTAACCTCACCTTTGCACAGCAGCAACCTCTCTTCTCTGTGTCCTGAGCATCTACTGAGAGCTGAGCCAACAACTCTTTTTCCTTTCTTCAGGGCTGAGGACCTGCTTCCTATTTCCCCTCCTGCCCCCAACACAGTAAGGTGTGGCTACCCCCTTAGAGTGTCACAGTGGTTCAGGGAGAAAAAATATAAACAGGTATATAAACCACTGATTTTCTTCCATATTTAGTTTAGTAGGAAAAAAATAGGAATTATGAGTAGGGAAAAATAGGAATTATGAGTGTTAGGCCTGAAGAAAGCAAGAGTAAAGAGGGATTTCATGCAGAACTTTAAGTTTGTAAACAAATTTTCTATAGATCAATTCTCCATTCTGTGGGATAGATCATAAGGAAAAGGCCCAAAATGAAGCTGGAGGCTTGT
>NW_005349651.1:0-666 GCF_000412655.1 Myotis brandtii | reverse complement strand
GCGATCAAGACCCAGGCTGTAGAGACAACCTGGGACCTGACATGCCATAATCAGGAACTGAGAGTTAACCCCAAGTGCAATGGGAAAACCTTGAAGGATTCCAGCCAAATTTTCCTTTTAAAAATTTTACTCCAGCAACTTCACTGAAAACTAACTGGGACAGAGGTAGGGAGGTAGCAGCAGAGACAGTGAGACACAATGGAAAGTCTTTGGAATTCAATTTCATAATCAATTACCACTTTACAATAAAAAGAGAAATGATTGATTTAAAACATTTATTCCATTTTGAAGGTTCTTTTGACTAAATCATTGTGAATCATGCAAAATACCTGAGTAGTTTAAGTGCTTTAGATTTTTTTATTGTTGACACTATTACAGATGTTCCCCATATTTACACACTTTATCCACCTCCACCCAGCCCCCTCCCACTGGCCATCACCACACTATTATCTGTTTCTGTTCTAATTTTTTTTTTATTAGGTGTGCTAATGGTCCTCTTAGTGCCTTAAAAATTCAAAAAATTCAAACATCATCAACAAGCATGTATAGTCCAGAATATGGGAATCATCAAACTTTCCAATCACATCTGGAATCAACAGCAAATGACTTTGTATATTCAAATTTAGATTTTAGTTAAAATTATAAAAAATAGTTCTTGTAAGAGTC
>NW_005349650.1:0-249 GCF_000412655.1 Myotis brandtii | reverse complement strand
AGGCACCATGACCACGTGAGGCACCAGGGCCACATGCAGCACCATGGTCACGTGAGGCACCATGACCTCATGAGGCACCATGACCACATGAAGCACCATGACCTCATGCAGCACCATGACCTCATGAGGCACCATGACCTCGTGAGGCACCATGACCTCATGAGGCACCATGACCACGTGCGGCACCAGGGCCACATGCGGCACCATGACCTCATGTGGCACCGTGACCACGTGTGGCTCCCATGTGGG
>NW_005349649.1:0-251 GCF_000412655.1 Myotis brandtii | reverse complement strand
AATTGTCCTGCTACGTTTTCACTAAAGGTCTCTTTTTAAAAAATCCTATATAACAAAAGGCTAATATGCAAATTGTCCCCACGGGCGGGAGTTAGACATGTGCTGGCCACCAGGCGGCGGTGTGGAGCGTGGTGGGTGTTGGCGATGCAGGGCTGGCGGCAGGTGGCGGTGGAGGTGCTGCCGGCCCCGGTGGGCCCTGGTGGGAGCGGGACCCTGGTGGGATGGTGGAGCAGGTGAGTGGGTGGCACCAG
>NW_005349648.1:0-253 GCF_000412655.1 Myotis brandtii | reverse complement strand
GTGACTGTGCCAACAGGTTAGTCCAAGGCTTAACCCTTTATCTCACGGCTCCCCACATTTCACCCTTCTTTTATTTTTTAAGCCCTGCATGGCCGGTCTGTTTGTTCTGGGTCCTCCACAGTGATCATTGAGGCATCACAAGAGGCCCCCTCAACCAGTCCTTAAAAATAACGTACTGCAGTAACACGCAGGAATGAAGTGTGGGGGAGAGGCCGGGGCAGGGGGTGGGGGGGAGAAGAGAGAGACACGGAAG
>NW_005349647.1:0-582 GCF_000412655.1 Myotis brandtii | reverse complement strand
TGTAATACCCTTTGTAATACTTATTATAATATTTTTTCAAAAAGAATAATAAAAAAACACATCATTCTTCTTCTCCCATCTGTGTTTTTGAATAATTAAAAGATGAAAGTAAAAGTCAGAAAGATATAAATAAAAAATATTACCTTTATTTAGAATTCAACTTAGAGAAATATTAGATCTGTGGACAAGTGGGCTTATTCATATGTCATCTGTATATCAGCAAGTAAGCTTATTATTTTACCATTGAATTATTATTCACTTAGTCACAGGTACAACTGAACAACCAAAGATCTCCCTAAGTGGAAGCTGCTTTTTTTAAAACAGGCATTGCAGAGTAATAAATGTTTTTTTTTTTTTTTCTGTAGGCAGGCTATCACTAAAAAGAAGAGGTATGCATTGAGGTGAAGAATGTTTACCTTCTTTTATAGTGTTGCTCATTCCATGTAGAGTTAGAGAAAGGATTACTCTCTTAGATTCAGAGGGAATATTATTTTTTTTTTATTTTTTTTGTGTTTTTTTTTTTGTTGTTGATGATATCTTCCTGCAGGGAGAATTTATTATTATCTTTTTTTTTTTTTTTTT
>NW_005349646.1:0-286 GCF_000412655.1 Myotis brandtii | reverse complement strand
TAGACCAGACGTCCTTCTGGACGACCTCCTGGATGAAACCGGGGCTGTGAGAGAATCCCAGGTCCCGGGTGCCAGAGGGAAGCTGGTGCCGGCAGCTGGGGGAAGGAAAGCCTACTCTTGCACGAATTTGGTGTACTGGGCTTCTAGTCTTTATATATGTGCAGACATATTCTAACACAAGATAAATTATTAGATAAATATTTGTTCTACAGTAATTCCATAATCTGTCCACTTTGCATAAAGATCACCCGCACTCATTTATGACATTCTTCTTACTCCAAGACTC
>NW_005349645.1:0-482 GCF_000412655.1 Myotis brandtii | reverse complement strand
GTGTCCTACTATTAGAATAACTGGCTCTGGAGCCCCAGTGGGCTATAAAGCAAGGGAAATAGGAGGAGGAATTTGGGATGGACCATGAGAACATGAAGGATTGATGAGTTAAGAGTAGGTGCCCATAATGAGAGGTTTGGCAATTTGGATACCTTCAGCTGAAAGGAACAGAAAAACCCTAAATCAAAAACCTATTTAAGTAACAAGGAAATATGTGAGTTTACCCACACACAAAAAAAGTTCATAGGTAGGGCATCACCAAACAAGGGCTGAGAGGGCTCTGACCTTCTCTGTATATTGGATTCATCTCTGGCCAGTAGCAAAAACGCTAAAGGAATTAGAGGTCACCTTCAGAGAGCACACGATCCAGAGGAAAACAGGGACTGTCTCTACCTTGTGCCTCGAATTAGAAGAAAGAAAAGAGCCCCTCAGCAGACTTCTTGTTATGTCTTATCAACCAGAATTAGATCACATGCCTATGC
>NW_005349644.1:0-885 GCF_000412655.1 Myotis brandtii | reverse complement strand
TTTTTTAGCCCAAACATTATGTGGGCTTTTAAGTTCTAGGGAAAAAATTCTTCTACTTGAGGAAAAGCAACAAATGTTAAATTTTGGCATATTTCCAAAGAGAATTTGAGAATAACTCAAAGCTTCTATTATTATTTTCCACAAAGAGAAGCAACAAAACTATCATTCCCCACCCCAGAGCAACAAAAATGACTAGAGATACAGGCCTTCCAAGCCAGGACGCCCGTTTCTAATGCCTTCAAAACAGCATCACACACTCAGTCACACACACACATACACACACACACAGGGTTTCTGGCCAGATCCTGCCTACATTGGCCCTTGACTTTTTATATTAAGTCAACATTAAATAAAGCTGAGAAAACTTTACCCAATCAAATATATAAATTTAAATGGGGCTATGCTAGACATATTTTAATTGTATTTTGTGAGTGGTGAGCAAGGACTTGTGGAATGGCACATTCAGAAAGGATACAGAAACTAACAGCTGGTAAGTGTGGGATAACCTGGAGTAACATATTTGTCCAATATTAAGAGGACTCATAACATTACAGATTTCAAATAGGCAGCCTGCCTGAATTTTGTGGGCCACAGACTTTGAAAACCACAGACGTGGCTCTCCTTTCTTCAAGGCAACTAAGGCTAATGCGGAGCGTGGACAACCTGTCTGGAAAGAGTACGTGCTGTCTAGGTCTGTGTGGTAGGCTGAATGGCCCCCCAAAATATCCACATCCTGATCCCTGTGCATGTACCCTTACTTGGCAAAACAGAGTTTGTAGACATGATTAAATTAAAGATCTTGAGATAGGAAGATTACTCTGGATTATCTGGTGGGCCCTAAAGGTAACCCACATGTAGGGCAGAGGGACATTGGACTAGAAGAAA
>NW_005349643.1:0-353 GCF_000412655.1 Myotis brandtii | reverse complement strand
AGCATCAAGCTGTGGAAAGCAGTGGGGTGCTGTCTGCAGGGATCTGGCAGCTGAAAGTTCAGGCACCCTCTTAAAGGACCAAGACACAAACATTCCCTGTGGAGCCAAACACCTTGTGCTCTGGCAGAGGGAGGGCGAAGAGGACCGGAGCTGTGAGAGCAGAGGCCAGCACTGGGGAATCGGGGGATAGAGCTTGAAAGGCAGACACCCCAAGATTCCTCGGCTCAGTCATTCCCTCACACAGCCACATAGACATCTGCCTTGCCTGGGGGGATAGACATCTGCCTTTCCTGGGGGGAAGACAGTTGGCACAACATATTGGAAAACACCTTGCCCTGAGGCCGCTTAAGAAG
>NW_005349642.1:0-728 GCF_000412655.1 Myotis brandtii | reverse complement strand
CATGTGCCGACCACTGCCCTAGGCTATGAAGCTTCCTCGGTGCCGGCAAACCGCTGTTCTCTTATCTGGATTCGATGCTAGATGCGTGTTTAATGCTTCTTGTAGTGAGTGATAACTTTAGGGGTGACCCGAGCCATCTGTCAGAATCCAAATTAAGGACGTCCAGGAGAGCTTTGAATCCAGTGGGGCTGTCCCTCGGTGACTCAGGTATCAAAGTCAGAATTCAGAAAAATAGATCATTGCTCAAAGGCAAATCCATAGACGCTCAGCTTTTACGCATTGATCCAATGAACAGGCACGAAGCAGCTGCAATTCTTTCAACAGATACTCAGTGAGCATCTACTCCGTGCCCAGCACGGCTCCAGGCACAGGCTATACGATTCTAGGTCGAGTGGAGAACGAGACGAAGAAGACCCCTGCTTTAGTTGGGAGCACAAACAGATAAGAAGGCACGAAATCAGAGCAAGGCAGGGCAGGGAGAGTGACTAGCATGGGAGAGAGGCGACAAATGCTGGCTTTTCAGATTGGGAGGTCGGGGGACTTCCTGCCGACCCAGCAGCGCCCACGTGGTAAGGGGCCTCCGCTGAACCCAGACCTGGATTTGAATTATGAGCAGTCTGTTGCGATCCTTGCAGGCCACCTGCAGGGCCAGGATTTTATTCTGTGCGTAAGGGGAACCACTGGTGGGATTGAAGCGTGATCCTAATGGATGCTTTCAGAAGGTCCTA
>NW_005349641.1:0-279 GCF_000412655.1 Myotis brandtii | reverse complement strand
TGCGTTCCCGCACGTGGTATTTTGTGCGGTTTGCCCAAAATACCAGGATTAGAGCGTTACCCATACATCAGAAGGTTTCGGGTTCGATTCCCAGTCAGGGCACATACCTAGGTTGAGGGTTTCATCCCCACTTGGGAACTTTCAAGAGGCAACCAATCAATATATCTCCTTACATCGAGATGTCTCTTTCTCTCTCCCTTCCTTCGTCCCTCGCTACAATCATGTGTTTGAATGTATAATTGTTCTAGTCCAGTGGTTCTCAACCTTGGCTGCACATTA
>NW_005349640.1:0-456 GCF_000412655.1 Myotis brandtii | reverse complement strand
TTCTTTCCTTTTCTTTTCTTTTCTTTCCTTTTCTTTTTTATTTGGCTACACCATAGTTACAACTCATAGTTATCTCAGAAGGGGAATGTTCAAATACCTACAGTCCTCCCAGCTGAATTCAAGCATTTGAACATGTTCTCTTGTTCACCACTGTTTCTGGGACTTCGTTTGAGCTCTTACATTCTCGAGAATGAACAGAATGTATTCAACACTGGTGACTCACCTTTATTCATTCTCCTTTAAGACACTCAATTCTCATTTTTCCCAGGAAGATTTTTGTGAGTAATGAACAGAGAGTTGCTTATGGCTGTTGTTGTTGGTGGTGGTGGTGAGGTACTGAGGTGCAAAGGGAAAAGCATGGGCTTTGCCGCCAGACACCGGCAGTTCGGCTCAGAATCCACCACGGCCACTGCCTAGCTCCGTGATGGTGAACCTATGACACGCGTGTCAGAGGTG
>NW_005349639.1:0-760 GCF_000412655.1 Myotis brandtii | reverse complement strand
AATCATTTAGCAAAACACTAAGTCAACAATATGCTTAAAAACCTATGATCTAATAATAAATTTTTACTCTAGTAATGAACCAAATTAATATATATTAAAGCACTTTTATTTTGCATAATGCATATAAAGTTTATTTATATCCAAATATATTGTCCAACATTTTACCTACAAAATTATAGTCTAAATTAATAGAATGTAATTGCTAACAAGGCAATAATTCCCATTCCTTGTGGTTTTGAGTCTGGTCTCCATCATCCTTATCCTTTTGTGCTTTCTCTGACAGCCAGTAAAACAAGGTAGCTTTAGCATCCTGTTTAAACTTCTGGAATGTATTCTTCTAAGCATAAGAACCAGTAGCTATGTCGATCACCCCAGCAAATTTTTGCAAGTTCTTTAATTGGTTGATTGGTGCAATGCTATCCTCTGCTATAGATATTCTAGGTTATTTTAATGGCATCCTAATAAGTTGTTTATTTCCTTTATATATTTATTTTTAAGGTTCCTTTTACCACCACCATTTATATACTAGAGGCCCAGTGCACTAAATTCATGCATGGGTAGAATCCCTAGGCATGGCCAGCGATCAGGGCTGATCCTTCCCCCAGCTGCCAAGGTGATGACCAAGGCCTTCCTTCCCCTAGCTGCTGGCTGCGGCCTTCCTTCATTCCACGCTGCCCCCTGGTGGTCAGCACACATCATAGCAAGCGGATGAACTTTCAGTCCGTTGAACTCCCGAGGGGACAATTTGCATATTAGCCTT
>NW_005349638.1:0-261 GCF_000412655.1 Myotis brandtii | reverse complement strand
CAGGAGGCGACCTGGCGATCAGGGGAAGGTGATGCCCTATCACACCTCTGTGGCAGCAGCACAAGCCTCAGGTGGCCCTGGTTACCTGAGCCTCGGGCAGCCCTCAGCGGCTGGGAAGCTGACATCTGAGGCTTGCCGGCACCTTGGGCCGGCCCTGGGTGGCTGGGGGAGCTGAGGGGACTGGGGGTCTTTGGAGGTGGGCTCAGTCTTGCCGCATGCCTGCCACTCTGGTGGGGCTGAGGGGACTGGGTGCCACCATCT
>NW_005349637.1:0-954 GCF_000412655.1 Myotis brandtii | reverse complement strand
TTCCGCTCTGAATCAATAAAAATATATTTTAAAGTAACAACAACTCCTCGGCCTGGAGAGAAGTCTCTAACACTTGCCTGAGCAGAGTGATATCTTCAAGGGAAAATGGGGCAAAGGAAGGTTTATTTTTAGCTTTGACGACACTTAATGAGAAGTTGGTGATATTTTACATCAACTCTAAGAGCATTTAATTGATTGATTTTACTCTTCCATGTGAGCAGCTGGTGGGCGACCTTCTGAGCAGCACCTCAAAACTTTGACCTGGTCTCTGTTGATTAAACACCGGGTCCAGAACATTTCAGACAACAAAAGGATATATTCACGTAAGAAGTTGTATTTTTAAACCAGTGGTTTAAATATTTTATTATTAAAATGTGATTTATCATGAAATTGCTAACTTAGAGCATAACTCTTTGGGGCAATTTATTTCATTTGAATTCATACAACCAATGTGAACATGCTCTGGTTGTCTCAATGGGCTATTTACTAGAGTGAGTAGTGCCGCAATAGCCTACACTTAAAGGAACTCCTGAGCCAAGGCTTTGCTAGGGTGTAATCTGAAGTTGTAAGCCTGCTAATACCATTTTCGCTAGTGTATTCTTTGAATGATCTAACATCTGCACTGTACACTCACTCATCAATTTATTCCCTCTCCACATTTAATCTAGGCCACGTTCAGATTTATTTTTAAAGTAAACCGAACATTTCACCTGCATTTTTTTCCTTCTCAAATCTAATTAAATACACAAAGAATATTAACTTTGGTTGATGAAGTGACTCTGTGCATCCTTCCCTAACAAACTTGCCACCATGGAACCCATGTGCTGAGAATTGAAATGAACATTGTCATTAATGCAGAGGTCTAAAGCAAGGAATGCATCCTCGTTCGCTGAAAGATAATTGACAGAAAGCTCGGAAAAAGTAGTTAACAGACAAATGGGTGCAGTATTTACC
>NW_005349636.1:0-272 GCF_000412655.1 Myotis brandtii | reverse complement strand
CCAGCACGCCCCCTACTGGGGATGGAGCCCACAACGCCCTTGACTGGGAATCGAACCGGTGACCTCCTGGTTCCTAGGTCGATGTTCAACCACTGAGCCACACCGGCCGGGCAAGGTGTGGGGGGGTGCCCTTTGCTGGGGGGAGATCTGGGGGTTCAGGGACCATGGGTATTGCATCTTGGGGTGACTTACGCCCTGTATGTTGTCCCCACAGGACAAGGTGACTTTGACTTGGCCGACGCTCTGGACCCAGGTAGGTGCCCCAATATTGA
>NW_005349635.1:0-280 GCF_000412655.1 Myotis brandtii | reverse complement strand
TGAATGATGAGAATTTTACTTAGAGCTATTCCTCTTCATTCCTCAGAGAAAAGTGGAATTCTGTGACGTAGAACTCCCAGAAGATAAAGGGGTTCTCTGTTTACTTTCAGGTAACCCGAGTATAAACCGTGTTCCCAGCCACTCCCATTAACTGAGATTTTATAACATAATCTAGTCAAACTGTCATTCACAGTTTAACCCCGAGGAAAAAAAAAGATAGGCACAACTTGAATTACTCCTGGGCTGGCATTGGGTAGCAGCAACATAGTGATTGGCAGCC
>NW_005349634.1:0-210 GCF_000412655.1 Myotis brandtii | reverse complement strand
TAAGTTATATATAAGAATGTTTGGCCCTGGCTGGGTGACTCAGTTGGTTGGAGCCTGGTCCTGTGAACCAAAAAGGTTGCACATTCAATTCCCTGTCAGGGCACATACCTAGGTTGCAGGTTTGATTCCTGGTCAAGGTGTGTACGGGAGGCAACTGATTGATGTTTCTCTCCCGCATTGATGTCTCTCTCTCTCTCTCTCTCTCTCTCT
>NW_005349633.1:0-787 GCF_000412655.1 Myotis brandtii | reverse complement strand
GCTCTGAGTCTTCTTACTCAGGCTTTCGGGAGCACTTAACAGTGTTGTCCTCTTCTTGACACTCTCCTTTTGTGACCCTTTTATGCCACGTCAATCTACTTCTCTTCACCTACAGTGTCTGTATTCTACGCCTTTTTTTTTTCTTTTTAATTCCTGGTGTTCTTCAGGGCTTATAAAGACAGCCTTTTCTCTTATTGCCCCTCAGTGGCCTCATTTATTTTTATTACTTTATTCACCATCTAGAGTTTCATGATTCCTGAGGCTGTGTTTTGAGCCCAGATCTTTCTCCTGAGTTTCCCTCATCTGTCTCCTGTGCATCTTTACTTAGAAGTCTTATAGGTACCTCAAGATCACCATGTCAAAAATTAAACCATCATATCTAATCTCAAATCCATTCTATGTGCACTTCCTATTTTAGTAAATGATACCAGCATTCTTGCAATCGCCCAAAAGCAGAAATTTAAGGTTCACTTTGACTTACCACATTTACAATTCATTAGAATTTGTATTTTTTTTCTCAAATATTTCTCAATTTCATTGATTTCGCCAACACTATTCAAATCTAGACCACCAATAGGTCCTCATTTTTCTTAGGATAAAATCCAAATTTCTCACCTTGGTTTTCAGGACATATTCTCTCCCATCTTAGACACCACGCTACTACTTTCCAAAAGAGCAACATTTTTTTCAGTTACTTAAGCATGCCATGCTCATCTCACCTCTGGACCCCACACATTCTTCACCTTCTCGGTGTGCCACTTGCCTACTCTTCATCAGAATAACTCCT
>NW_005349632.1:0-259 GCF_000412655.1 Myotis brandtii | reverse complement strand
ACAAAAAAACACGCACACGTACACACATGCGCACACACACACACACACACACAGCCCCTGCTCTCCTGGAGGCAGAGGCACGAAGAGTTCTGGGCCTGGCAGCCAGGATGGTGGACCCGCCCAGAGAGGTGAGCCTGCAGGAGAGGCTCCAGGGAGAAGGAGATGCTGGGGGGAGGGGAGTGAACGAAGGGAGAATGAACGCTGATCTCCAGCAAGGACGTTCCCTCCAGCCCTGCTGACTGTCCTGCTCCCACCGTCT
>NW_005349631.1:0-235 GCF_000412655.1 Myotis brandtii | reverse complement strand
CCAGAGTGTATTCATATAACACTGACTAAAAACAGTAAGGGAGTAGCTTAAGGCAACAGGAGCAATACAGGTGGATTAAAGATAAAACTTCTGTGCATCAAAGTACACTATCAAGAAAGTGAAAAGGCAACATTCAGAATAAAATAAAATATTTGCAAATCTCACATATGATAAAATTATAGTACACAGAGTATATAGGAACTCCTCCAACTCCACCACAAAAAGATAAAAAAAA
>NW_005349630.1:0-780 GCF_000412655.1 Myotis brandtii | reverse complement strand
GGAAGAGGCATTGTTATCCCAGGAGATGACAGCTCCACACGTGTTATTGCCCCTGAAGACCTTCCAGTGCGACAGGACTTGGCGGTGGAAGACAGTGATATTGATGGTCCTGACCCTGAGGAGGCCTCGGCTAATGTGTTTGTTTGTATCTTAGTTTTTAACAACATCAAAAAAATTTTTAAGTAAAATATTTTACAAGAGAAAAGCTTATAGAATAAGGAAATAAAGAAAATATTATTGTCCAGCTGTACAAGGTGTTTGTGTTTTAAACTAGTGTTATTATAAAAGAGTTGAAAATTTAAAAAATCAAAAAGTTTATAAGTTACAGTTTGCTAAGGTTAATTTATTATTAAAGAAAGAAAGATATGTTTTATAAGTTACGTGTAGCCTGAGTGTGCAGCATTTATAAAGCCTACAGTGGGGTAGAGTAGTATCCTAGGCCTTCACATTCACTTGCCACTCAGACTCACCCAGAGCCAGTTCTGCAAACTCCAGTCATGGTAAGTGCCCTATGCAGGTGTACCATTTTTTATCTTTTATAACATATTTTTACTAAACATTTTTCTATGTTTAGATATGTTTCGATACACAAATACTTACCATTGTGTTGCAATTGCCTACAGCGTTCAGTACAACAACATGCTCTACAAGCTGGTAGCCTAGGAGCAATAGGCCAGGCATATAGCCTAGGTGTGTGGTAGGCTATCCCATCTGGGCTTGCGTAAGTGCACTCTATATTGTTCGGACAACACGAAATTGCCTAATGACGCTTTTCTCAGA
>NW_005349629.1:0-241 GCF_000412655.1 Myotis brandtii | reverse complement strand
TTTTCTCATTGTATCTTTTATTTATGTCAAATAGGGCAGTGTCTGTGTGGCACCCACACATACATGTTTAGACCAGTGTAGCAAGAAAGCTATCATTAAAGAGGACACATAGTTTCACACCATAAAGCACTAAAATGAACTAACGACTCAATTCACTTAATATCACCAGGCTCGGTAGCATCATAATAAAGAAAACCTCACTTTGGTGGTTCTTCTGCCAAAAATGAATAACTTCAAACTA
>NW_005349628.1:0-624 GCF_000412655.1 Myotis brandtii | reverse complement strand
CCCAAAGAGCAACATTATATGTGTGTACTTACATATAGTGCATGTGTGTATTCACATATATTACATGAATACATGCATAATAATATAGACATGTGAACATATGTACATACATATTTACATATATGCATTAATGTGTGTATAGGGACAGAGTATATCTAAAATTTGAAAGAGCAAATCCTGGTTTGTTCAAATTCTTAAATTTTAACCAGGCCTAGACAGTAATGGGTGAATAACTGTGGGCTGGAACTCTTAAAGTCTCTCTCCAGGTCAGATTGGTTATGTTCCTATGAGAGATTAGTCTTAGTAGAACAAGTTGTCAAGAAGACAACTAGGCCCCGTTGTGCAGCCTAAGTCCAGTGTTTGCACGGAACCCCGGCTCTATCAGTATGCTGAGGCAATACAAGTCACACACTCACAGCATCCTGTGATACAACAGGTACAGAAGGCAACGGATTAAACAAAGACACTCTGAGTCCCTCACTGCAGCATTTCACAAAGGTTTAAACCAGTGTGAGAGTGAGTGTGTGTGTGTGTAGCGAATGCCCATAATGAGGCCATAGTATGCCACATTCCCCCTACTTTATCTAATCAAGAATATGCCACAGAACATTTAGCAAACGCTGT
>NW_005349627.1:0-569 GCF_000412655.1 Myotis brandtii | reverse complement strand
ATATTCAATATTGTCACTCGATCTTTCTCTGTTTTCTATAGATAGTACCAGATTCTCACAGTGATAACATTATTGACCCATATGTAAGTATTGCTACCTGTAACCCCAGAATAATCTAGGCCTTTTCAATACATTATCTCTGTCATGCTGTCTTTCCCTGAAGCATGCTCACACTCAGTTAGAACATGTCGCTATGTGTGATGAGTAAAGAACAGCAGATGCATCACCCATGCCAGGTAAATGGTTCTGGAGTTGGGTGTCTCAATGTGAAAGCATCCTTTCCATTTGTTTGGTGGAAACCTTCCTATTTTCCCATTAGTATGGGAGGCAGAGCTCTAAACCACTGGGGTCTCTAGAGATGGGTCTTGAAGTAGAAATGGGCAGGGCTAGCCTGCCGATTAGGGGTAGGGAGCAAATTCAAGAAGATATCAGAATTTTAAAGAAAGCAGAACAAAAGAGAAGGAAAATCTCAAACATCCACTCCATGGTTCAGGCAGTGATAAAATGGTTTCATACATCAGACAGAAGAAACAGGCCTCACCAGGCTGATGAGTTCAAGGTGTACATCC
>NW_005349626.1:0-1174 GCF_000412655.1 Myotis brandtii | reverse complement strand
CTCAAGGGGCCAAAAAGCCGCATGTGGCTCGCGAGCCTCGGATTGCCGACCACGGGCCAAGAGCAGTGTCCCTCAAACTGGTCCATGAACTGTCAGTGACTGCTCACCAACAAATGAGATATGAGATCACCAGGTAAACAATAATTCCCTTGCTGTAGTCCTCAGTCTGTATTACTGTGCTGTGTGGTCTTTAGGACAGGCTATTGAAAGTGGCCAAGGCCAGCAAAGAAGAATTGGCCTGGAGAACCTTTGCCCAGGTCCCTGGTCCTATCTATTCCCCCAACCAATGAAGACTGTTAGCAGGAGATGGGATAAATCCTCTATGTTTTTTTATTGTCTTCTGAGTCCCTTATTCCTGAAGTCAATAGCCCATATGCTTTGTACATAGAAGTGCTACAAGCAGAAATTAAGTATGTGTTTACGTGCAGTGGGAAAGAAGGTAAATCATAGACATTGGCTTGGGTGGGCCGGAAGGATTCTGATTTCTCAAAGTTCTGGAAGATACCTTCAGCAGGGATGCTCTCCCTTTTATCTCCCATTTTTGAAGCAGTCAGGCCTCAGTCTCTCATGCTGGTGACATTTCATACTTTTGCATTATTTAGACCAGAGCCCCTTAAAAAAGGGAGGTGGCAACAAAGAGTTTATGGGGTATAGAGGGAAGAGCTTCAGACCGGGGTCCTAGAGGCAAAGGTTCAAATCTCTGATTTGCCTTTTCTAACCTTATGATTCTATCAGCTAGGAGTGCATTTAGTCAAAGGTAGAATTACACTGCTAGTGGTGGCCTCAGCAGATAGGAAGTGGTTTCCCTTGTGTGACGAGAAGTTCACATGTGGGCAGTTCCCAATTGGTTCAGAGGCTTTCCAGTGTCAGAGCTATGGCTTTGCATTTGACTTTTTCCTGTGTTTTTCCTCATGGCTACAAGAGGGCTGTAGCAACTCCAAGCATATAAAAAATGCAATTGGAGGAGGAAGGAGGCAAGGCGAGTGCAGGGAGCAGATAGGTTCTTCCTTTACACCTTCCTGTCATTAGAAGTAAATCTTTCCCAGGACATCCTCTCTGAAAAAACTCCTCTTTGAACCTCATTGGCCACAGGTAGGTCAAGACTAAGGGCTGAATTCAGTTGCACAGATCAATGGCTTGTTATCAAAGACCTAGACAACTGGGATTCCACCAT
>NW_005349625.1:0-1038 GCF_000412655.1 Myotis brandtii | reverse complement strand
TGGCTCGTGAGCTGCAGTTTGCCGACCACGGGCCTAGGTCATTCATTCTTTCCTATTAACTTTATCCCTCTAGGTAACCTATTCAATCCCATAACTTCCAATCTATACTAAACACTTTACAGCCTTTATCTCTCTTCTCAGCTTCAAGTTTATATATCTAAAAGTCTACTTGATTTCTTTACCAAGATCTCAAAACATAAGTATGCTCTTGTCTTCCTATTGTCCTCATTTTCCTTCTCCAATCGTCATCATATCAATAAATAACACCATATCCACTCTATTGATTAAACTAAGGTAGAAATTATCATTAATTTTCTTTTTCTCAGCTCCCATACCTTACCTAGCAGCAAATCCTGTTATTTTTTTCCAAAATATACCTTATTTGCATCGCTACTCCCCTAGTTCAAGAAATCTTCACTCATTTGGGCTAATGCAATAGTCTATTTAATGGTTTGCCTGTTTCTACTTTTGCTCCCTAATTAGCCATTCTGCACACAGCAGCCATAGTGGTGTTTTAAAATTCATGGCATCCTTCTGCTCTAAACCCTCCAATGGTTTCTCATTGCACGTAGACTAAAATCCAAGCTCCACACAGCCTCTACATGGCATGGTCACTGCCTCCCTCTCCAGTCTTATTGCTTATCTCTCTCTTACCTTCTCCTTGCTTTTGCTCTGACCATGCCAGGACACTGTAAATTATTAGAAAACACCAAACTTATTTCCACCTTTGCAGCTTTGCTGCTTTTCCCTTTACTTTGAGCTCTCTGGCCTATAATCTTCATATGCATGGTTTCCTCTTTTAATCCCAGTCTCAGCCCAAATGTCATCCTTTAAGAGACATTTTTCCTGAGAATCTGTCTAAACTTCTCTCAGTTCTTCCCATTTTATCCACTATGATTTTGTACATGGCACTCATCAGTACTTGAATTTATCTACTTGTATGTTATTTTTTATTCTTTAAAATATAAACTCTATTTAAACAGGGACCTTTTCTGCCCTTACATCACTCTGTGTTCAACCTGTGGAAGAATAATTAGG
>NW_005349624.1:0-243 GCF_000412655.1 Myotis brandtii | reverse complement strand
TCCAAGAGTGAGTAACAGGCAGGTTAGAACTCAAGGGCCTGGCTGGCGTGGGTCCGTGGCTAGAGCGTCGGCCGGAGAACAGTCTCAGGGTGATTCTGGTCAAGGGCACACACCGGGGTGCAGGTTTCCCGCCCGGTGGGGATGTGTGTGTGTGTGTGGGGGGGGGCGACAACCAATTGATGTGTCTCTCTCACATCCGTGCTTCTCTCTCTCCCCCTCCTTCCCTTCCACTCTCTCTAAAAT
>NW_005349623.1:0-572 GCF_000412655.1 Myotis brandtii | reverse complement strand
TCTTGCCAGAGGGCTCCCTGGCAGGAGGCCGGGTGCAGAGGCAGGTGATCGGTCCTGACCTTGTCTCTGCTCAGCCTGAGCCAGCCTAGAAGTCCTTTCCTCAAGGCGATTTGCATGGAGAGAAACAAGGGCAGAGCAGCTTCCTGCCGATGCAGGGAGACCTGAGGTGGCTCGGGCCAGAGAGGCCTGGGGCAGGGGCTGGAGGCCAGCTTTGCTGATTTCCAGGGGGACAGGAACAATCCTTGATTAAAGCAGCAAATCAAATCGCTGCACCAGGGGGCAGTGAGGCCAGCATCCTCACAGGGCTGGCCACTGCAGTGGGCGCTGGGAGGGTGGTTATTGAGGAGTGTGGTGGAGGGGCAGTTAAGGGGAAGCTCTGGGTCCACAGTACTCATCTTTGAAGAATGAGCAAGGGCTGCGGGGTGCATCTGCCTGCCCCTTCCTCTCCCTCTTAGCTTCCTGCCCCCACCTTGCTCCAGTGGCTGAGGGAGGGGACATGGGCTGACTGGGTGGATGTAAGAAGGTAATGACACCCTTTTTAAAAAATATGTTTTTATTGACTTTTAGAGAGA
>NW_005349622.1:0-272 GCF_000412655.1 Myotis brandtii | reverse complement strand
AGCAGAAATGGGGTCCGGGACCCGGTCTTTCTGACTCTACTTCTATCAGGTGGCAGGGGGCCAGCTACCTGGGTGAGCCCCCCCCCCCTCGGCGGCCTCCACACCTGACCTTTCCAGACCGTCTCTCCCCTGCCCCCTCCCTTGCTGCGAATCGGCCCTGAGAGCAGCCGGGTGCTCTCTGCAACTCGGGGTGGGTTTCACGATCCCCCGCCCGGCTCCGGATTGAGGGTGGCCGGAGGGAAGTAGCTATAGCAACCGCCGCCGGCAAGGAC
>NW_005349621.1:0-1075 GCF_000412655.1 Myotis brandtii | reverse complement strand
TTTGTTTATTTGGGTCCTCTCTCTTTGCTTCTTGGTTGTTGGGAATTTTTTGATTAACCCTTACTCATTATTGGTCTGTTCAAATTTCTTTATGATTCAATCTTTGTAGAATGTTTTCAGAAATTTATCCATTTCTTGTAGTTTATCCAATTTGTTGGCATATGTTTGTTGATAATAGTCTAGTATTATCCTTTGTATATATGTGGTATCAGCTATAATGTCTCCTCTTTCATTTATAATTTTGAGTCCTTTCTCTTTTGCTCTTGGTTAGTCTAGCTAAACGTTTAGTTTACCTTTGAAAACATCAATACTTCACTCTATTGATCTTCCTTTCTCTTGTCTATTTTACTTATTTCTACTCTAGTAAATAATATTTCCTCACTTTGGTTAATTTTGGGCTTAGTTTGTTCTTTTTCTAATTCCTTGAGGTGTAAAGTTAGGTTGTTTGCTTTTTTCTTCATATAGGCATTCACCACAATACAATTCCACCTTAGAACTGCTTTTGCTGCATCCCATAACTTTTGAGTATGTTGTTTTCTATTTTTATTTCTCTCAAGAGATTTTTTTTTTTAGTTTCCCTTTTATCTCTTCTTTAACCCATTAGGAGTGTGTTGTTTAATTTCTACATATTTGTGATTTTTCTACTTTTTTTCCTGTTATTGATATCTAGCTTCATACCCCTGTGGTCAGAACAATACCTGAGATTGTTTCAGTGTTCTTAAATTTGTTAAGGCTTGTTTTGTCACTCAACCTTTTTTTGTTTTTGCTTCTGCTTTTGGTGTCATATCCAAGAAATAATTGCCAAATTTAACAACATGAAGCTTTCCATGTAAGCTTTTCCTTTTAGAGATTTATAGTTTTAGCTCTTACATTTAGGTCTTTGATCCATTTTGAGTTAATTTTTGTATATGGTTTTAGATAAGAATCTACTTTCTTCTGTTACATGTGGATATCCAAGTATGTCAGTATTTTTGTTGAAAAGACTGTCCATTCCCCATTGAATAATCTTGACACTCATTAAAAATCATTTAACCATGCACATATGTGGGGATTTATTTCTGGGATCTCTATTCTA
>NW_005349620.1:0-1162 GCF_000412655.1 Myotis brandtii | reverse complement strand
AATTTTTTTGTTTCCATTTGTTTTATTATCTTTGTGGTATATAAATTTAAATTTTTCATTTAATTCTATTTGTATTTTTTATGTTTTCTGGATTTGATGTAATGAATATAAATGTCTACTCTGAGTTTTTCTTTTTATGCACTTTTTCTATCACTTTTATGTATTCCTTTTTAATATGTAAAATTTTGTTCTATCTGTAAATGAGGTTTTATAGTGAGGCAAAGACCCAGCTTTATTACTTTTGAAATGGTTACTGTAGGGGAGGAAAAAAACTTTCCTTGACCTTTTTAGAGTCCCTGTCTGGGTCTGAAAATTAAATGACAAAGATATCTTACCAGGAGAAAGGCACACAAATGTTATTGTTTCACAAGAGAATGAAGACTCAAAAAAAGTGACCAGATCAAGAAGTTTTTATGCCTTTAAACAAAGAATTGACAAGACAAAGGGGTTTGGGTTAGGGGTAGTAAGTGGTGGAGAAGTAACTAGGAACATAAGCCTAGTTACAACAAGGTTTATTTACAAATTTCTCTGGTGCTGATAAGTCTGCCTCTGGTAAAAGGAGAATTTATTTCCTGCTTTTAGGCAAAAAAGGGTGAGCTTTTTCTGCATTTATTGTTTCTTAAATGCCTTCAACTCAAAATAATTTTTATGTCCAATAAGAATATTTGGGAATAACATATTCTGTTTTCCATCATGAGCCAATTTTTCTAATAGCATTAATTGAATAAACCATTTTTCCCCACATTGACTTAAAATGCCACCTTTATCGTATACTCAATTCCCATATGTATCTGGCCTGTTCTGTATTCTCTTCTGTTTTATTGCTCTGTTTTCATTATTCCTTTGAAGTATCAAACTTTTTTTCATCATAACCTGGAACTAGCCTATTATCTAAATTCTATAGGTGATATTAGGTGTTACTACCAATAGTAGTAATCATTTTTCTGTTGATTCTTTTGGTTTTTAAGTATTTGGTCACATTATCTGCAGCTAATACACTTATTGCCTATTTGTTCTAATATTTCTATCTCACATTCATGTCTCCTGTTTCTGATGCTAATAGGAATGTATTTTTCTCCATTAATGGGATAAATATATATATTCCCTCATGTGGGGGGATTATCCATCCCTTCAGTAATAAAGGGCTTTTATCAAAATGAAA
>NW_005349619.1:0-239 GCF_000412655.1 Myotis brandtii | reverse complement strand
TCCTCTTCTTATAAGGATACCAGTCAGATTGGATTAGTGCTCCCCTTGAAGGCCTCGTTTTAACTTAGTCGCCACTTTAAAGGCCATGTCTCCAAATACAATGGCATTCTGAATTGTGTTAGGAGAGACAATTCAGCCACAACACTGATTGTGTAGTCAAGATCTTGAATAATAAATGGTTTTTTTGTGATAAATTTTCCCAAGCCAATTTTTGGATTAAAAAAATCCTATATCGAAAA
>NW_005349618.1:0-1125 GCF_000412655.1 Myotis brandtii | reverse complement strand
TCATAAAAGAATCCCAAGGGAACAAAAAACATGATTGCATACATTACCTCCCTGATGTAGGATAATGTAATTGCACTATATTATATAGTAGGCAACATGTAAGTGCATGCTACCATTCTTTTTACTTTAACATCTGAGGAAATTGAAGCTTAAGAACACACAGTGATGTGTATAAAAATCTGAAACTGGGAAAATATGTGATCTATTCACTAACTCAGCCTAATTTCTTGCCAAGAGACTAATTTTGTGTGTGTGATGTGCCAAGAAATTTCAGGTTCTAGGCTGAAAACGTGGTGCCTCATTAAAGCCTTTAAGGAATTCTTCTCGCAATCAGTTTTTACTTTTTGGATGACACATTTGGATGAATGCCTAAAAAAGGCAATAGAAGTTATGATTTTTTTCTATGAAATTTGACATTTCATAGTGATCACACAAAGTCTAGTGGTACACATATCTCCACTGCTGGGGGATTCTCTCCAGCCTACCATTTATGGAGCACTGAGTATGTGCTAGGCATTGTGCTAAGGGCAATGCATACCTTTTCCTGTGTAATCCTGCCCACCACCTAGTGGGTAGATAATGCTACCCAATTTTTCAGATGAGGAAACTTAAGATTGAAGAAGCTAAATACTCTCACCAATGTCATCACCTAAGTGGTGGCACTGGAATTTTAATCTAAATAGATCTGACTCAGGTCTGACTCCATAAGGCCATCTGGTCACCTTCTGTTTTACACCTTTATTTCAAATTATCGAGATGTTTAAGTTTTAAAAATATAGAAGGAGGTTAATATACCTCTCAGCTTCTTTTAAATAATAAAGGAGATTGCTCTGTTAAGTTAATTTGGCTCCTTTAAGAATATTAAGCTGTTTTACAGGGTGCAGCCCATTACTAACCCTGTTAGATTAGCAGGGGAAGAGTTACTGATATAGTGCCCCTTCCCCAGTCTCATTAATTCTAGGTGAGGTACTGCAGACCCCAGGAACTTGATGTAATTTGGAATTGTCTAGGATGAGAATAGTAGCTGATACAGTAAGCATTTTGGAGGGCTTAGTTTTCATGGTCTTGCTTCTTACCCTGAGTGTGCTCTTGGAAGCATCACATCCACAAGGGGTGGGGTGCCGG
>NW_005349617.1:0-772 GCF_000412655.1 Myotis brandtii | reverse complement strand
TTTTTTTTTTTTCATTATCACACCTTTAAGAGCCTTTTTAGACACATTTTTCATAATCACCCCACACATGAAATTTTAATACCATAAACTACATGTCTGTTTATGTATTGCATGTACAGCTGTGCTTTATACATAAAAAGAGTAGGATTTTTCTTCTGCCTTTACCGCCACCCAGATAATATTCTCCCCCTCCAGGGTGACAGTGGCACCATCCCACCCTCTGCCCACCACCCACCTGAACCCCATCCCTACCCCATTCTTCGCCCTCCCTCCTGTTAAGAACCCATGCTCTAAAGCAATTATAACCATTCTGTTTCCTGTTCCCCACCTTCCTTGAAGCTGGGATGGCCATATAACTCAGCTGTAGCAATGACCCAGAAGCTGGTAACTGTTTTTTGGAGGTCTCTGGAGAAACCCTGTTTTCCTAGAAAAAGCTACAGCCACTGCTGTGTCAGCTTCCTTTCCACCTTTACCCAACTCTGCACCTCTCCATGGAGGCACAGGCTCAAAGCTGCAGCAGCCCTCTCGGAACCATCAGGAAAGCCCAGAGAAGTGCAGAGACAGTATCATTGAGCAACTGAACCAGTGACAGAAACACAGTCCTTCAGACTTCTCATTATGTGGGAGAAATGAATTTGGGTTTTTTTAAAGATGCTGTTATTCAGGTATTGTACAACTTGCAGCTGAAAGCATTGCTCACTGATATGATGCCTCACGCACAATAGCTGCCCGACATGGCCGTGAATTCTCTTTAAACCAAAACCAGAGAGAA
>NW_005349616.1:0-869 GCF_000412655.1 Myotis brandtii | reverse complement strand
GAGATTCATCAGTCTGTTACATGTTTCCATGCCTGTGTGTTGAGCCTCTGCCTCCCTGGTGGTCAGTGCACATCATAGCTACCTGTCAAACAGTCAAACAGTCAGACGCTTAGCATGTTAGCCTTTTATATATTTAGATGCTCAGGGAAAAGGTTTTAGAAAGGAAAATGGTGCTTGAGTTGGATTTCACAGGCGAACAAATACACATACATATACACTCTTTCCATAACATAGTGATACACAGAATCAATGTTGTTTCATCACATCGTCAATTTAACCAAACAAGAAGTTGATATATGTAAACGTTTCAAGCTAATTTTAAAAAACTTTGTTGGGTAAGTAATGTTGTTCAGTATAATGCTATTGGGGATACTAGGCTTATTTCTGTTTGATGTCTCACAGCGTGAGGCAAACAAGATTCTTTATGAGCCATTTAATTTCAAAATATTCAGAACTCGGTGAGAAATAGACACAATGTACAATACAGTTCAAACGCTCACCTTCTTACCATCAAGTGCAAAGTCTTCATCTCGGAGTCGCCTGCCCTGCTCAGCACGCCTGACTCACCAACCCCCAGTCCTCTCCACAGGCGGGCCCCTAGGCCCCCGGGCACCCCAGAGCCCCATGTTGGCTCCCCTCCAGCTGGAACCATGGTGGGGCCTGCAGACCGAGGGGCAGTGTCTTCTCCCAAGAGGCCCTGGGGGTTGTGCACCGGCTTCCCAGACCCACTCAAGCCCTCTTCTCTGCTGTGCGACGAAGCTCATGGGATCCGCTCCAGAAACTGCACAAGTTCCCAGCAACACGGGGTGCTGCTCAGCGCTGCATCCTGACATCACCACGCTGCTTCCTGCTGCAGCCTGACATCACCA
>NW_005349615.1:0-2030 GCF_000412655.1 Myotis brandtii | reverse complement strand
TCCTTCCTTCCTTCCTTCCTTCCTTCCTTCCAGTTTTACTATCTGCATATGTCAAGGCCTGAGCCAAAAATCTTCCTGTCAGGACCCAGATCTCAGGCTTGAGGAGAAAAAGAAGACTCTGATGAAGAAACTTTGAAGGACACCTAGAGGACAACCCTCCAGAAGTCGAGAGGGTCACTGAAACTCACTAAAATGGAACAAAGTCCTTTCAGAGGCCATTACCCTGACAGAGTACAAAAGGAAGAAGAATACTACTTCTGACAATAGGAGACCAGAGAAGCTTGAGCAGGCTCTGGTCCTTCAAGCCCAGGACAGTCTATTTCAGAGCGGGGGTGGGGGGTGGGGGTGGAGTTGGCCTGACTGCACACTGAACCATTAGATTAAAAGGCTAGATTTATTCAGTTTCCATTTGATTTCTCCAGCTCTAGATGATGTGACCCCCCAGACCTTAGACTTTTAGGGCATGAAAAAACGAAGCTTCTCCAGCTTCTAGCAGTCTATGGAGTTGAGATTGTGAGTGTATCTAGATCTAGAACCAACTGTGTAATCATGGGCAAGTTAAAACACTTTCTCGACCTTGTGTTTCTCATCCTTATCTCCTAGGATTGTTGTGAGGATTCAGAGTTTATGTACCTAGAGTGCCTGGTGCAGAGTAGGTGCTCAATTATTAGATTCATGTTGAATTGTATGTCAACTCCTAATCAGCTGGATTTTTATGATGGTCCAAATTTTCCATATTCCCTGTCCTGACTCTTACTTTCTCATGACTTAAGGAGTCAGTTAATTAATATTATAAAAATTAATCCTTGGTCGATAAGTTTTGTGGGGGCTCTGCACTGCACTCTGTGGCTTAAACACGTGGTGACTATAAGAATGCTAGGCTTACTCACCTATGGATGGGATTGGTTCCATCTTCCCATTGGGGATTTTGATCATTTTCACAAAATTCGTGTGGCTATCTTTAAAGAGTTCTAAGCAGATGGGTGAGCCATGCCTAGGATCCCTTGTTTTTTAGCTGAGTTTATAAAAATCCCCAAGCAGCAATACATTGCCCAGGACAGAGATTTAATTCTGATTCAGGGAATGGTGCCAGCTTCTTAATGAAATGCCAACCGCTCATTTTCAGCCTCCTGGATCAGAGCTTAGCTCCTGCTGGCTGAAGATATTGCTGAATAATGGGGGCAGGCAGCAGAATCCAGGATCCAGGTGTCCCATTAGTGAATGGGACATAAAGTCAAGAACATAGTCATGGAGGTCAAGTCGTTATACATTGGATTGGACAGGAATTATCTATGTTTACCTTACCTTGATTATTGGGCTTGCACAGAGAGAGATGATTAAATCACAATAGAATTAACCCCTGATTTTTTACAAGTATGGGAAACTATTTCTTCCTCCCCCCGTGCACATATCTATTGAGAGAGAAGCCATTTGATATTGACATAGTAGCCTAGTACCTGCCATATCTCACACTCAGTTCTCTGATAGCCTCTTAGGGATAGATATTCTGTATTGGAGGAAGAAACTCTGCTATGGTGGCAATAATGATGATTATCATAATTAATGTTAATTGAGCACCAATCATGTGCCAGGCAATGTGCTAAGCACTTTACATACCTTCTTTCCTTAATCTTCATGACAACTATGAAATAGGTACTATTATTATCTTTTTGACAAGTGAGGAACCTGAGGCTCTAAGAGAGTAGATGACTTGCCCAAGTTCACATAGCTGCAAAGAGAAGAAGCCAGGATTGAAACCCAGGGTGCCTGACCCCAGAGTGGGCATGATTAACCACTAAGGGGAGCCATCTATCTTTTGTGTGGTCCATCCTGCTTCTGTACTCACTGTCTTATTTGCTTCTCAGGAGAACTTCGTGGAGATACACCCAGCCCCTTCCACTAAGCAATACGAGACCTCCTGCTGCTTCTCTAAATACCAGTGGCAGACCTCCTCCCAGGCACCCTAGCCTGAAATGCCTACATTTAGACACTGCATGTTTAAATCAAAATACTTACTGCCTCCCCAAACC
>NW_005349614.1:0-338 GCF_000412655.1 Myotis brandtii | reverse complement strand
TTTATATTTCAATAACTGATATTTATTTTTAATTATATATTTTTATATTAACATGTTTTCTGTTTATATACTAGAAGCTGATGCACAAAATTCACGCAAGAATAGGCCTTCCTTCCCCTGGCTTCACCTCTGGCACCCGGGACCCAGGCTTCCCTCACAGCCCTGGCTTCGTCCGGAAGGACGGAAGGACGGAAGGATGTCAGGACGTCATGGACGTCCAGTCTATTCAGCATATTATGCTTTTATTTTTATAGGGTTTTTTTATAAACTCTTGTCTTTGTTTATGGATGCAATTATTTCTTTTAGATTTGAGAAACTTAAACATGTTTCTAAAAGTG
>NW_005349613.1:0-1120 GCF_000412655.1 Myotis brandtii | reverse complement strand
ATATACGGGTCTGTTACTAAATGGTAACATACTAACACTGCGTGTTAGTCACTGTGGTGGTGTGGATGGGATTGTAGAGAAGGCACCATCCTTCTCTAGGTTCTTCATTCAGTTGAAAGAAGAAAACAGACAAATAAGTGGGAAATTGCTAAAAGGAGCGGTGTGTTCAGAATGCAGTCTGGGCTCTGAGGAAGGAGTGGGAGGCTGGGGCGGGCGTTAGAGAAGAGGTAGCTCGGATGCGTAGTAGGTACCTGCTGGTTGCAGCCAGTGGCCCTGTGTTGAGAGTGGGGTGGGAAAGCTTGGGAGAGGTAGGAGCCTGCTGATTGCTTCTCCCCTTCTGCAGGAATTTTTTACAGACAACCTGTGGGGCACACTCCCTTGCTCATGGCAGGAAGCATTGGATGGACTGAACCCACCACAGCTGGCCACACAGCTGCTGGGGATGCCTGGGGAAGGGGAAGTGGTCAGGTACGGGCAAGGGGGGCCCTGTGCTGGGGGACTTGGCACTGAACCCTGTAGCCAGGCATTGCTCAGAGGGTCTCACAAGGGATTCCTGGGTTGTAAACGGGTGCACCCAGGACACAATGGGACGATTCACTGGGGTTCTGGGCCGGGCTATCTCAGGTACAGGTCAGTGTGGCCACTCACCCTGCTGGCCCTGAAGTCCACAGCCTATGCCTTGGCCTTTACCCGGACACCTAAGTTTCAGGCCCCCTCAGAGTTTCGGGAGAACCCCAGCCAGAGCTCCCGACTTAAAGCTCCATTCCGAAAACATGTCAGGCCCAAGAAGCAGCATGAGATCCGGCGGCTGGGAGAGGTGAGGAGATGCCTGGGGTATAGGTGGTGTCTGGGAGCCTGGGGACTGAAGCCAGTGGGTTACAAAGATGTGGGCACCTTATATCATCTGCCGGTCCCTTCCTTGGCAGGTGTACGAAAACCCTAGCTTGATGCTGGTTTGGGGGAATTTGTGGTTTTTTGTTTTGTTTTTTTATCCTGGGTTGGTTGGTAGCCTTGTCGGAGTCACTGTCTTATTCCTGTGTTCACACCTCCATAATCTGTTCATGGCTTCACAGAGGGGCTCTCCTTGTTCTGGGGGGAGGTTGAATCACTGACCTTAGAG
>NW_005349612.1:0-909 GCF_000412655.1 Myotis brandtii | reverse complement strand
TATTAAAGTTTTTAAATATAAATTTTGGACTATTTTACCCTAAAAATGAACTCCCACCGATATTTAACCAGACCCTTTCTTTCCAGCAATGTTGTATAATAATTTCTGTAAATATTAGCCTACATTTGAAAAACAAATTGTGATTATTTTAAAAGAAATTAGAATGGCAACTCTGCCAAGAAAGCCTAAACCAGATTTGAGACTGAATTATATATTTCTTTTACTCACTGCTACATCCTCCTTATATCCTGGGCCTTCACACATCTTCTAGAATTTTATAATACTTTTGGCAATATCAGTGCATATGATATTTCTTACCACCCATAACCTGTACATCAGGAGATAATTCTGGAAATCTTTCCTGCAAAATTCTTTAAGCAAAAAATAGCATTCCTTCTGTGGAATCACAGAAGGTTAATAAATGTTGCAGTTGAAAAGGGCACCATAATCATATAGGCTTGGGAAACTGGGTTTACATAAAATTAAACAAGTTACTTTATTGAAGAACTTCCTTGAACTTTTAATATGTTAAAATGCAGTGTGAGTCACCAAGCGGAGGATATGAAATACAGCATTTCCCAAGATCTCACAGCACTGGTCAAGGAGCACCTCTGAGGGCCAGGAAATGTGCCTGAGGGGCTGAGAGTCTCTCTGTCCAGGGAGAGCCAAGGTGGTCAGAGTCCAAACTTGTTGCTGACCCAAATACTGCAAAAATGTTATCTGCATGGGGGAATTTTCCATTCTCTCTAAATTACATGATTGCTTTAACCTTATAAAGGAGAATGAATGACCAACTCTAATTACATGAATAACATATAGATTCAGATACTAAAAAAAATTTTTGGTGAATAGAGCAATTCTCTCTTCCTTACCATCTGCTTCACCCACCTGTTCTTTCATTCTATTCAA
>NW_005349611.1:0-482 GCF_000412655.1 Myotis brandtii | reverse complement strand
GGCAACCAATGTTTTATTTATGTGAGCAGCCAACCAATCCTTTTGGAGATCTCTTAACCTCCTTCATGTCATTATTAGTGAAATTAGAGATCGATCTTTTTCTGGACACATCAATGGAGTAATCCTCAATATAACCACAAAAGTTCCGTTTTTTAAGCATTGTGAGTTTAGATGCCATAATCTCATAAATATCAGTGCCTCAGTCCAGTCCTGGTGCTAACTGCATGGGCATCTGAAAGCATCCTCCACTCAGGGCCAGGCTTCACTGGGTCCAACTCACCTTCTGTGGGTCCTGTGGGGGTAGCTCCCCAGGTGGGTGCGCACTGCGCTGGCTCTGCCTCATGCTGGCTGCGCCCCTCTCAGGGCAAGAAGGACCTGAGGGAACGGGAAGAGCTAAAGCACGTGAACTTTTAAAGACAATATTGTCAATATCCTGACTGGGAAAGTTAAGCCGATTTACTTTCTATTAGCAGGGCCTAAAC
>NW_005349610.1:0-1154 GCF_000412655.1 Myotis brandtii | reverse complement strand
GATTGTCGCAGGCACTAGGCCAGGTGGTTTGACCTTAGGCCATGGGAGGTTAAGGGACTGGACAAACAGCTTTTGTGAACAAAGAAGTGGCCTGCGAAGTCTGATGGCGATCGATTCAGCGGTGGCCAGCATTCGCTGTCTGACTGCCTTGGGCTGGTTTGTCGGTACACGATAGATAACACGAAAAGCAGTTTTAGGGTCAACGCGGTGGTTGGTGTTGGATAAATGGGCAACCACAGCACTCTTGATTGATTTGGTAACTCCCGTAGTAAGCCAAGCCGGATGGTGCTCCTTCATTCTTTGAGATAAACGACGTGAGGTGCGACCCACATATTCGGCAGCACAGCTGCAAAAAAATGAGTACACTACCATGGATTGATCGTGGACGGGTAGTTTATCTTTCAGATTCACAGAAAACACCGGTGTGGTGGCAAACCAGCTTCTTAGAGTTGCGGCTGGAAACGTGCGCTTCAGTGCCTGAGCTAACTTGCGATTGACCACTTCAGCTGCCGAGTCCCCTTTGAAAGGCAGACGCAAAAATATAGGTTTTCGTTCCACCGTGGGGCTTTTCTCAATATCTTTTATCTTCGATAACATATTCTTTTTGATGAACCGGTCTGGATAACCGTTATTACGCAGAACGTTAGTTAAAATATCCAACTCAGCAGGCAATTTGTTTGGGGAGCAGATTTTAGTTGCTCTGTTGAACAGGCATTTCACTAAGTTCTGTTTCTGTTTGATGGGCACAAAACTATGGAAGTTCGTGTATTGGCCAGACCAGGTGGATTTTCGATAAACAGATCGTTCCAACGGTCCTTGATGACTTCTTGTGAGCAGTACATCCAGGAAATTGAACGCGCTGTTCTGTTCTTTTTCAAAAGTGAAGTCAATTGATGGATGCGCCAGGTTGAATGAGTCAACTACTCGCGGGAGATCGGCTTCAGAGTTTAAAATAATAAAAATATCATCCACGTAGCGCCGGTAAAAGCATGACTCATGAATGATGTCATGGAGCTTGTTCTCCAACTTTCCCATGAAAATGTCAGCGAGTAGAGGGCCTAGTGGTGACCCCATTGCGACCCCGTCTATCTGTCTGTACAATGATCCATTAAATTTAAATTGAACATTGAACGTACACTTGAGGAGTAGTTCTT
>NW_005349609.1:0-265 GCF_000412655.1 Myotis brandtii | reverse complement strand
TCCAGGTCCATCCATGCTGTTGCAAAGGGCAAGAGTTTTTTTTCTTTTTCTTTTTTTATTGCCGCATAGTATTCCATTGTGTAAATATATCATTGTTTGTTTGTTTTTATACACTCCTGTTTAGTGTGTGTGTGTGTGTGTGTGTCTTGGTGTGTGTGTATTTATTTGCCTTCTACACACATTCCAAGCTTTTCCTTACATTCTGTATTCTCAATGAAGAGCACCTACATAGGCATCCTTTTTTAAACTTATACTTCTTGCCAAC
>NW_005349608.1:0-1589 GCF_000412655.1 Myotis brandtii | reverse complement strand
GACACACGTGTCATAGGTTCGCCATCACTGTTCTAGTTGTTCAGGCCTTAGTCATCTTTGACTCTCCTCTTTCTCTCACACCCACATCCAACCCATTAGGAGTTCTGCTGGCTTTGCCTTCAAAATGTGTCAAGAACCCAACTTCTCATCACACCCATAGCTACCGCCGTGGTCACAGCCATGGCTCGTGCCCAGATTACTGGATCAGACTCCTTGCTTCTGCCCCACACTGTCAGGGAGCCCTTTAACAACAGAAGCCATCTGTCTTCTCAAAACCCTCTGATGGCTTCCCTTTTTACTCACAGTAAAACTGAAGTCCTTACCGCAGCAAAGCCCTCTGTGGTCTGCCTGCCCCAACCCCTGCCAGTTGTCTCTCTGAACATGGCTGCCAGTCGGCCCATCACTCATTCTGCTCCTGCATCCCAGCCTCTCTGCTCTTCTTTTGAAGCAACCCCTAGTCCTGGGACTTTTGCTCTGACAGTTCTGTGCTTGGAATGGTCCTTTCTCCCAGGTGTCCACATTGGGCTATCATACCCTAAGCCCCTGGAACAATGTCTGATATGTAGTAGAAGTCAATAAATGTTGAATAAATAAATGTGTACACTGAGAGCTTTACCATCCATAAAAATTATTTGTGAATATCATGTTTTTTTATTTTGCATTTTTAATGATGAAAGTAAAACAAACTGATTTGAAAATTATTAAAAATTAACCATATATTAGTATATAAAGCTATACAAATTAATACATCTACCAATGAGTGATTTTTCTATAATTATTTAGAGATTATATTATATTGGAGGCACTGTTATGGATATTGCTTTTTGTTACATGTTATATCAAAGCCATTTTCTATGACATTAGGAATGTATCAAGCTTGGTGAGATGTAGCCAGTAAGGTTTACCAAGGCAGAATTATTGTTAAAAGAATATATCCAAAACATATTTTTTAAATAGCTACATAAAACCCCATTATGCAAGTTAGCATTTCCTGCTTAATTGTGGTCATTTATAGTTTCCAAGTGTTTTATGTTATTTGCTGAAGCAATGAACATCTTTGTGCAAATGTCCTTGTTAAGATATCAAATTTGTTCTTGAGACCAATTCATAGAGGGCTAGGAGGTCCTAGGAAAGTGGCATGCATATTTTAAAGGTTCTTTATCTATAGCACCAAATCACCTTCCAGAAAGAGGTTGCCAGTTTATGCTGTCACCTGCAGCATATGTGAACCAAAGAGAAATCATGACAGGATTGAGTATCATAAAACTATTTAATTTACCAATTTTATATGGTTAAAATTATGAGTTTATGATTATAGCAAAACTGAACATTTCTTTACATGTGATTAACTATTTATATTTCTTTATCGTGATTTATCTTTCATATACTTAGTCAATTATCTACTGAAGTCTTTGTTTATCTTACTGATTTGGGTGGCCTCTTCATATATCGGAAGTGTTACATTTTTATCCTTTATAGTAATTACAAATATTTCCCAATGTATCTTTTCTTGGGGTCTTTTGTTGTGATATAATGTTTTCTATCTTTATGGAATTACATCTACACTAATAAAAGAGAAACATGGTAAT
>NW_005349607.1:0-251 GCF_000412655.1 Myotis brandtii | reverse complement strand
CCGTTGGGGGTAAGCAGACCAACAGGGGGGCCAGTTGAGGGCAAACAGGCCATCAGGGGGTCAGTTGGAGGTGATCAGGACAGCGGGGGTGGGGTGGGAAGTTTGGAGTGAGCAGGCCAGCAGGGGTGGTAGTTGGGGGTGAGCAGGCTGGCAGGGGAGGCAGATGGGGGCAAGCACACTGGCATGGGGGACAGTTGGGGGTGATCAGGCTTGTGGGGTGCAGTTGGGGGCGAGCAGGCTGGCAGGCAGAG
>NW_005349606.1:0-548 GCF_000412655.1 Myotis brandtii | reverse complement strand
GCGTCCTGCGCCAGCCACCCCCACGTGAAGACCGCGGTGGGAGGCACCGCGCCGTGTACAGTCGTCGGAAGATGAAACCTCCAGGCACAAGTCTATGAGACACGCACGTGGCTCACGCGCTGGGACCCGCACGGCGCTGGGACACGCACGGCGCTGGGGGAGGAGCCCAGGGTCTACGCACACAGGTGCACACGGCCATGGAGCGGAGGGTCCGTATCGTAAAGACACCAATTCCCCCCCGAATGGATGTCCTAGTTTAATCCAGTGCCAATCACCATGCCAGCACGAGAGTTTTACAGGTTCACCCCCGTGTATTTCTAAGACTCACATGGGCAGCCCTGGCTGGTGTGGCTCGGCTGGTTGGGCATCGTCCTGTGCAGCGAAAGGTCATCCGTTCGATTTCCAAAGGGGTGGCCTGGACGCAGGGTCCAGGGGTCAGGGAGGCACGTGCACGTCGGGGAAGAGCCCTCGGGGCAGAAGGTGCAGCCACACCTGGAGATCCTGCCAGGCCTCCCGTGCCTGTGGGCAAGGGCATCGCTGGCTCAGGG
>NW_005349605.1:0-305 GCF_000412655.1 Myotis brandtii | reverse complement strand
CTTTCTCTTTTTATTAAAACTAACACTGCCCCCCACCAGCCTGGACAGCGTTGCTCAGTGGTTTAGCACCGACCCATGAACCAAGAGGTCACCAGTTCAATTACGGTCAGGGCACATGCCCGGGTGGCAGGCTCAATCCCTTGTGGGGATGTGCAGGAGGCAGCTGATTGATATTTTTCTCTCATTGATGTTTCTACCTCTCTATCCCTCTCCCTTCATCTTTTTCTAAAATCAATAAAGACATTAAAAAAAAAACTAACCCCCCCCCCAAAACTGGTAGAATTCTGACCAAAAGTAAAAGTGCA
>NW_005349604.1:0-244 GCF_000412655.1 Myotis brandtii | reverse complement strand
TCAATAAAATATATTAAAAAAAAAAAAGAGAGAGAGACTCTCTTACAAACACCATTTTATTCTCATAATTATTCTCACCAGCTGAACCTATCTTACTTATTGTATTTTCTGTCTTCTTCCCACCTTCACTCCACCCAGAATTTAAGCTCTGTAAAAGAGGAATAGTAATGTGTCCAGAAATTCTTTGACACTCCTCCCTTCAAAAAGTGTTGCCTAAAAAAAAAAAAAAAAAAAAAAAAAAAGC
>NW_005349603.1:0-240 GCF_000412655.1 Myotis brandtii | reverse complement strand
ATGGACTGGGAACAAGCCAATTGTGATCTTGCTGTCTTGTCTGAGTCTCCATCTCTTTGTATGAAGAACAAGGGGGTTGTAGTGGATCTGAGTTGACAGATACAGGTCATGTTGCCATATCTCCCATTCTGCTGCTCAAGACAGACATCACTAATCGATCACCACATTCTATCCTGGGCAGCTTCTCATCAGGCTGTCAGTATTAAATCATCAGAATTGGCCCTTGAGATGAAGTGAGTT
>NW_005349602.1:0-756 GCF_000412655.1 Myotis brandtii | reverse complement strand
CGATGCTCTATCCACTGAGCCAAACAGGCTAGGGCCCCTGTCACTTCTTGATGGTTGAGGAATTGGAAAGTGACTCATTCCTCATTTGTTAATGCAAAACCTTTCTGTTATTTAATCATTTGAGACAGTCGTGGGTAGTTATTTAGCTCCGCAGATTCTTACAAGTCATGTACCTGCCTAGGCAGAGGATGCAGAGTAGCTGGTTGAATTATGCAGAGTTAGGTTCAAAAAGTCAATCTGGATTTACAGGTGTTGCGTGAACAATTCAGTGCAGGCTCAGTGAAGCATATTTTCTGCAAATAATACTGTGCACTTGTAGGAAACAGCCTCCATAGAAAGAGACGTCATGCTATATGACTAATGCTCAAGTGCTCTATAAACCGGGAAGCAATCTACTGATAGAGAATGAAGCATTACCCCTAGGTAATATCATGTGACCACAGGTGGACCCATCCAAGGAAAAGGAGGAGTTCCTATTGATGCCATGATTAAAAGGGACCTTATTTTTGCAAATAATGGGGTCACTAAGTCCTAGCCTGTAAATATCTTAGTGTTAATCCTGTACATGTCTCACAGGTTTCCATGTTTTGTTAATTTTGATGATGAGAGCAATGTCAGTAGACTTGAAATCCTATGAGCATGAAATGCCAACCATTGCAGAGAGCCATAGAAGTATAAGACACAATACGTAAGAGTTCCCAAGGTTGTGTCCTTTTTCGTATTGACTCCCAGCATCCTCTATAATAGAAGGCTAAT
>NW_005349601.1:0-382 GCF_000412655.1 Myotis brandtii | reverse complement strand
CCCCAACTGCCCCCTCTGCTGGCCTGGTCGCCCCTCAATGGCCCCCCTGGACAGCCTGGTTGCTGCCAACTGCGCCCCCTGCCGACCTAGTCGCCCCTTACTGCCTCCCCTTGCCAGCCTGGTCACCCCACACAGCCTGTTGTTTGGTTGCCCCTCACTGGCCCTTCTGCTGGCCTGGTTGCCCCACACAGCCTGCTGCTCAGTCGTTTGGTTGCCCCTCACTAAACCCCCTGCCAGCCTGGTCACCCCACACAGCTTCATGCTCAGTCGTTCGGTCGTCCCTCACTAACCCCCTTGCCGGCCTTGTTGCCTCACTCAACCTGTTCAGTCATCCATTCAATTGTGTTTTTTTTAAATATTTTTTTATTGATTAAGATATTAC
>NW_005349600.1:0-937 GCF_000412655.1 Myotis brandtii | reverse complement strand
TTTCACATCCATTTTTCTTGGTGCCACATATCTCTACGTTATTTTCAGTCTATAGTCTTCAAATGGTAAAAAAAAAAACAATTACCTGTGGAAATAGAATATATTAATTTCCTAGTTTAATTATATATTTTAAAATAATTTTAATCTATACTAACAAGAAAAGTTGATCATAGGTGTAGGATGTAGACTGTGAATGTTTCAGCATATCTTTGGCACGAACACCTAAAACCAGAATAAGAAATTTGGTTTTTAAGTCATAACACATTTTGGATATATGTTCTTAGAATCTTTGAGAAGCTATTTTATACACCAGATCATCCTAGAATCCAGTAATATTATAATGCCATAATACCACATTTATGTTGGCTGCCATATGTTTTAGATATTGACTATGGAATTTTCATACACAGCTACATATTTCAAAAAGGCAATGCAGGTGGCAATCCTTTTTGAATTTGATAAGGTATCAGTGTAGGTCTTAGGTGTAGTATTTGTTAATAATTTGTAAATGATGAGAGTCAAGTGAGGATGAACAGAACAAAGAACAGTCTAGTAATTGGCCAAAGAAAAGTAATGATTTTGTAATGCAACCTTGAAAAAAAAACTAACGTAAAGGGGATTAACTTAAAACAGACAAGAGGCTTGAGAAATAGTCTTATTGTTTGGAAGGGTCCAGAGTGTTCAGGGACACAAAATTAATCGTCTTCTTCAAGAGATGATAACTAAGGAAGATTTTGAGTCAAAAGGAGGTGTGATGGTTGTGGTATGTCGAAAGATGCTTGTTTTCTGAAAGAATTCATTTATTCAGAGAAAAGAAACGTCTTGATAGAGTGGAAGGCAGGTTTATAGGAAGTTACAAAATAAACACTGAAGGAGAAAATTTTAATCATGTATCTTTACGTAAAATTTAGCTTCACAGGTTTAAATGATGTTTATA
>NW_005349599.1:0-321 GCF_000412655.1 Myotis brandtii | reverse complement strand
GCACATGCCCGGGATGCGGGCTCGATCTCCACTAAACCGTGTGCAACCTCATCATGGATGTCTCTCTCTCTCTCTCTCTCTCTCTCTCCCTCTCCCTCCCCCTTCCTCTCTCTAAAATCAATAAAACATATTTAAAAATAAATTAATAAAAGAAACATCCATGAATAGAGAGAATCCTGGCTCGGCTGCCTCCCGCACGCCCCCTCGTGGTAGGGCATCTAGCGCGCAACCCCGGGGCGCGCGCCCTTGACGGGGAATCGAACCCGGGGACCCTGCAGCCCGCAGGCCAAGGCTCTAAGCACTGAGCCAAACCAGCTCGGC
>NW_005349598.1:0-834 GCF_000412655.1 Myotis brandtii | reverse complement strand
TTTTTTTTGGTTGTTGTTAGCTCTAGAGGCAATCTGAAATCTATAACATCTCAAGCTATAAAATCTGAAAAGAGGACAAGAACACAATAGAGAAAATAAATAGAATAAAAAGGTAGAGTGAGTGTTGGAGAGCATTTTCATCCTGTGAGTGCATTGTATCAGTAAGGAGTAAAGTTGAAGGAAATTATTTTAAAGCAATATATAGTCTCTTGTTTTAACTTCCAGGGAGATAAAGTATGAGAAGCTGTTTGGACTCCCCAGTTTCCCAAAGGTAGCCAGTACATAGTATTTCCAGTACAAATGAGAGAAGGAAACTGCTAACCTCACACAGATCTTCTTATATTGTCAGTGCAAACCACATAAAGTGTCACTGGAACTGGGTGGGGGAGGTGTATTGGCCAGAAGAATCTGTGAGTGTTCCATAAGTATAGGAAAACACAAGTCCATGGTACCCATTTCTTGAGCTCTTAATAGAGTCATTTGTTAGTCATGCATGCTGATGGAGTATAATGATATTGATATTTAAATATCATTGTTTTAGGGTTATGTTTTCCTTGCTTTATACTATTTGAGCTGATACTAATTTACATTGTAAGGAATAAACTAGGATTCATCTAGAATAACAGGTAATCAGTAATCAACTTAATATTTAAAACTTTAAACTGATAATTCACTTACATGGATAATGCCTTTGCAAACAAAAGGAGATACTAAAAAAATTTGCAAGTGAACTAGGTGAGTAAGGATGGTTCATGTAACTCAAAGAGCTTGTTTCACAAAAATCCACAATAATTAAAAATGTCAATGCAAACCTACTGCCTTGAGAGTCTTCTG
>NW_005349597.1:0-718 GCF_000412655.1 Myotis brandtii | reverse complement strand
TATGACACAGTAGGAAATAGAAGACTAGGACTAGGCATCTAGGCTGAATCTGGAATACAGAAGAATTTCTAAGTAACTTCTAATGAACAAGATGTGTGACTTTTAATACTGGAACAAATTTTTTTCCTCTCTGTTTTGTTTAATTCCTTTAATTAGTAGAGGGAGTTCTGGTATTGGAGGCAGTCCTATGACTGCTAGTGAATTCTCTCCTCAAGTCGGGCATGGAGAGCTGACTCTGTTTCTTCACATGCGGGCGAGTCCAGCTACATTAGCTAAGGTGAGTCTTGAGGGCAGTGCGCGGGTGTGGGAGCCTCGATCCACACCAAGATCAGCCAGCAGGGATGCTAGAAGCAGGTTCCCTTACCGGTTCATTAATCCAAACAATTACAGTGACAGAAGGGAGAATGTATAATAAGGAAACAAATTGGACATGCTTCAACTTAAAAGTGTTGATTGAGAAGGTTACCAATAGGCACATCAACCAAGGATTTAGGAGAATGTAGCAAAGACAATAAAGAGAAAGGCAGATTTGGGAACCAGTCCACATGAATTGAAAACTGTCTAGGTTTTTTTTACTGATAACCACAAGCATGTAGAAAAGAAAATTTTTACAAGATTTTAAAATAAAGGCATATATTAATAATCAAGCTATAATTACTGATAGTGAGGCAGGCAAAGATAACAGAAATTCCTTTAGTCTGATGAAAAATTATAAATA
>NW_005349596.1:0-687 GCF_000412655.1 Myotis brandtii | reverse complement strand
CTTGGGTGAGGATTAACAAAAACAACAACAAAAAAGAATAATAAATTAAAATAATATATTATAGAAATGATGTTAAAGTTTTCTAACCTTACAATGTTCGCTCGGGGAAGTGGCTCATTCACTTCCCATTTCCGGCATGTTCAGGTGAGGGTTCAATTTATACCCAGTGCCTTTGTTAATATTATTCCCCCAGTTAGTTATATTTCCTTCCTTCCAATCACCAGTAATTAAAGTAATAACTCGAGGATTTATTGAGATGACATATCCTTCCAAATTGTCCAAAATGCCCTCTTTCCCACTTTCATAATCCAATGTATTAAACTTGATATTAACCCAGATTGGTCGTTTTATACTGTTTTCAGGGACTATTTTAAATTCATGTTAACATGTCTCAAAATGTTTAGTATTTCTCATAGGAGTGAATATATCCATGTACCAGTACAAATGGTTGGATGTGCATTCATAAATAAATCCTTAGTCCAAATATATTTCAATGGCATAAACATGTATCACGGATGCCTGCTAGAGAACATGTTATCTCCTCAAGTAAATTCACACATGTAAAGATTCCATACTTAAACACAGGTGTCCAAAGCTTTTATAAATGTATTTACTGCAAAAAAATAACACATAGCAGGAAATAATATGGCATTCATGCTGTGTGTGTGTGTGTGTGTGTGTGTGTGT
>NW_005349595.1:0-1517 GCF_000412655.1 Myotis brandtii | reverse complement strand
CAATAAAAATATATTTTTAAAAAATAATAAATAAAAACTGCACAACTGCTCCTTGTGAATACCCCATTCTGTTTCTAAGACCCTGGAAAGACAGAGTACATTTCTGTTTTTGTCTTTGACCTAAGACAGGAAAAGTACTTCCTTTTTGTAGCACTTCAATCATTCAGCTTCTGCTGTTGCTAAGAGAAATTGCATAGTTTATAAAGAGGCATAGGAACTTTGAACATATTAATTCATATTTAATGAAGTTAGCACTATATTAACTGGACTAGGACTAAGATTTGAGTTGTAATAATAAACAACTATCAGCCCAGATTTCTCTTGACTTTGGTTACCTAACCTGTTCATACATATGACTTCTGCACTCGGCTGCCTTCCTCAAAATGCCTTGTTTAGGGTTAGCAGTGTTCATAAACATGAAAATGGTTTCTTTCATTGATAACTCTGATGTGTTTTCTAGCTGAATTAAAATCAATATATTCAAACAAAATTAACCTCATTAATTTTACATTAACATGATTTTACTTAAATCTGGGCAGCAATCATGTATGTCTTTTACATTCCATTGTCATCTGCTATAATTTATTCTTTCATTGTCTTCTGCACCTTAAAAATGGTAATGTAAGATATCATTACTTTCATTGTTATACACAAAGCAAATGACATAAAAGAGTTACCTGGACAAAGATTATTCAAAACAATAAATTATTCACAAGATTTGTTTCATATTGATTAATGGGATTTCAGTGTTAAACATTCCAGGACTTATTAATGGTCACACTCAAGGGTCCAATAATTCAAATGTATGGATGCAGTGATTCTTAGATTGTTATAAAATAGGAAACAAGGCCTCAAAGGCAGCTCAGCATTAGAAAGTCATTGTGAGTACCAAAATGTCCCTTTTAATATAATAAAATAATATAATCCAAAGTCCTGATCTTAACCATAAGCACTCACAGCACTATATGAGCACAAAAGTTCTGCTTTATTATATTTGGTATTCATTGAAAGTAATTGGAAACGTGTTGAAATATAATCATGCCAAATAAGAGGATAGAATGCAAGTGTTACTATTAAAATGTACATTTATAAGTAACTACTATGCCAACATTTCTTATATAACATCCCTTCCATAGCAACTGACTAAGTTTTTAGTATGTTTATTTGTACTTTATTCCAAACATTTTAAGCACAACTTCCACTAAATTCATTACTTCTGAGGGTGTATAATGACATGGTAATAGGTCTTTTTAAGTTTAAATTACCAAAAAATTCTTAGCTTTAAAGACAATAATGAGCATTCTAGGTTATAATACCTATTACCACAGACAACTAAGACATTGCATATTTAAAGAATCTTTATAGTACTACATATATCCATAGTTTCCCATGATTCTTAAGCTACTATAATATTGAAATTAAAACATCAACATGTGGGCATACATTTCACACAATGAATTATTTTGCTTAAAGAAAAGAGAAAAAAATTAAGAGCCAAAATAATTTCATAGAGCAGT
>NW_005349594.1:0-1155 GCF_000412655.1 Myotis brandtii | reverse complement strand
TAGAGTGGCCTTGTGTAGTAGGTGTCCTGTGGGGCCCTGTGGCTCAGTCTTCCTGGTCACCTTTTCTGGTGCTCCAGTTGTGTTCATTGTTTGGGCTGTGTGTACCCTCCTGTTGTAGTTGAGCCTTGATTTATGTTGGCACATCAATGGAAGGGCTTGACCTCAAGCTGATTTTCTGTGAGGACTGACTGTGACTATAGCAGAGGGATTGTTGTACAGGGGTTGTTGACCCCAAGGAGCAAGATTCGCTTCAGTGGGGCTCTCATGCCTGCTCAGTCTGCCCTTTGGGTGTGTCATTTATGGAGGTAGTTGGATAATTAATGCTCTGGTATAGTCTGAAGCTGGTCACTAGGTATGTTGGTTCTGGGGCCGGGTGAGAGGGGCTGTGAGGCAGGCCACACAGTCTGAGCTACACAATGATATGCAGATGGTTGGTTGCCATTTGTGCTGAGCTTAGAGGCATGTAGGAGAGGCTAAGCTGCAAACCAATGCCAGCTGCCACTAGTGCCAGGCTTGGAGCCAATTAGAAAGAGGTATGGGACACATTTAGGCCAGATGATACCTATTTGGGGTTTATGAATCTTTGAGAGATTTTAGGAAAGTCCACAGCTCTATCACAGAGACAAACTGTTTGTTTGAAAAAGCCACTGATAGCAGGTTGGATGAGCCCACAAGTTGGGTGATCAGGGACTCACCAGGATGGAGCCAAAGATATTGGCTAGGTTGATGGAGACTCAGCCTTGGTGCCCACCTGTGCCTGAAAGTTGGGTTGGGGGATGCCTCAGCAAAGGATAGAGCTGCCTCTTCACCCTTCATCCTGAAGTCAGACAACTCATTTCTCCATATGTTCCTCTGCTTTTCTAATGCCAGTGGTTTTTATAGATACCATTTTAGTATTATTTTTGTGGTTTTTATAAATACTACTAGAAGCCCAGCGCATAAAATCATGAGGGTAGGGTCCCTAGGCCTAGCCTGCGATCAGGGTCATCTTCTGCCCATTTGCCAGTCCCCAGGCTGAACACCGCCTCCACTGCCAGGGCGGGTAGGTCGCAGGCGTGCCCTGCAGCTTCCTCAGCACCGAAAGCCCAGCAGCAGTGGCAGCAGCAGCAGTGGCAGCAGCAGCAGCAACAGCAACAGCAGCAGCGGCAGCGGCGG
>NW_005349593.1:0-248 GCF_000412655.1 Myotis brandtii | reverse complement strand
CAGTTAATTTGCATAGCTCGCTGATTAGCCAATGGGAGACATAGCGAAGGTATGGTCAATTTCAATCTTTGTCTATTATTAGATAGGATTGTATTATCTTCATATGAACAACTGTAAACCTACTTTTGCTCACCTTGTATTTTAAAAACCTTATTGAATTATAATTCACAAATCATACAATTCTTTCAACGTATATAATTTAATTTTTAAAAGTAATATTGATTTATTTAATTAGTTATTAATTTTGA
>NW_005349592.1:0-357 GCF_000412655.1 Myotis brandtii | reverse complement strand
CCATAGTGGGAGCACTGCTTAGCTGACCCGGATGAGATGCTGCTCCTACTGTGAACCCCAGGCTGACAGGCAGGAACCTGGGCTGCAATTGTCACCACCTCGCCCCAGGCTCCTCCTCCTCGCTCCCTGCCGCCTCCTCTGGAAGCTCGCAGGTCGAGCAGTGCCACAGCCGGGCTCGCAGAGCTGACCCTGAAGGCTGGGAGGCAGGTTCGTGGCCACCGCGGGATTGCGGCCTACTCTGCTGCCTCTCAGTGCTATTGTCCCTAGGCCCAGCCCAAAACCGGTCCCCTGGAGAGGCGAGTGTTCTGGCTCCACGGAACATGCCGGACCAGGGAGCAGCCACTCAGAGGGCAGGTC
>NW_005349591.1:0-246 GCF_000412655.1 Myotis brandtii | reverse complement strand
CACAGGCCGGCCCTGGCCAGTGTGGTTGAGTGGTTAGAGTGTCACCCGTTGCACCAAAGTGTCGCGTGTTTGATTCGGGGTCAAGGGCCGGTATAAGGACCCAGGTCCCTGTCCATAGAGGAGACCACAGGGCGGGGACAGAAGGGCCACTGGAGGACAGAGATGGGGAGAATCGAAAGGAAACGGATCCGGGAAGTGCGTGCACCTGTGCACATTCGCGGTAGGAGGACGGATGCCCTGAGAGAA
>NW_005349590.1:0-863 GCF_000412655.1 Myotis brandtii | reverse complement strand
TAATTTGCAGGACCTTTTAGAGAAAAAGAAGACAAAATTATTAGACCAAAATTAGGTATGGGGTCTTGGAAGTGTCCATTGTAAATGGGGTGGGGGGCTGAAACCCAGCTTCCCTCATTTACATGTAGGGTCAGCCCATGCAGATGGGAGACAGCCGTGCAGGTATTATAGATGGGGGGTCGAGAAAGGGAAGTCAGAATAGACACAGTTTCAAAGGAGAGAGCGTTAGGACTCCACACCCCTTAAGCTATAGTCTTGGATGATTAGCAGCAGGAGTGAGAAAGGTGAAAGGTCGGAGCATCCGGAAACTCCGTCCACTTTCCAAAGCACATGGAGGAAATAGAGGCCGTGGCAGGTGGACAGGAACCTTGTAATGTGACAAGACAAATGGTTGGAAAAGCAGAGATGCTGGGCAGAAGTGACTGTTCAATATTTGTCTTTATTTGGACTAACTAAATGTTCAGGAGGTACAGAGGGTTTATGGTGTTGCCAGTTCCTGGTATAGTTTTCTTAGATCTAATCCATGCATACCCAAGCAGATACCTAGATATGCTTTTTTAAAAACATAGACAGTAGCACACAGTACCCACTGTTCTGCCTCTTGAGCTTCCTACTCAACCGGACAGCTTGGAGATGGTTTCATTTCAGGGCACAAAGGGCATCCTCGTTATTTTTCATGGCAGCATATTTCATTGTAAAGCTCCACCCTGATGGACTCATTTGTCCCCTACTGCTGCACGCTCAGCTTGTTCCCACTCTTTTGCTAAAATGCCACTTGTTACTGGGAATATCCTTCTAGAGACATCATTGTGCCCAAGTTTGAGTGTGGCCCTGGATGGTGTGCTCAGTGGTTAGAGCATTGG
>NW_005349589.1:0-248 GCF_000412655.1 Myotis brandtii | reverse complement strand
TCAGTCAGAAGCCAGGCTCACGGCTGGCGAGCACAGCAGCGCTGGTGGGAGCCTCTCCTGCCTCAGTGGCAGTGCTAAGGACCCCTTCGGGGATGTCTGCCTGTGGGGAGCAGGCCTAAGCCAGCAGGTGGACATTCCCCGAGGGGTCCTGGATTACGAGAGGGCACAGGCCAGGCTGAGGGATTCCCTGCCCCCCTGTGCACAAATGTCGTGCACCGGGCCTCTAGTTTCTTAAATAAAACAAAACA
>NW_005349588.1:0-395 GCF_000412655.1 Myotis brandtii | reverse complement strand
CCACTCACAATTTCTCAGTCAAACAAGCTTACCATGAAGCCCTGCTATTTCTCCTGCCTGAAGTGTCTTTTACTACCTTATTCACCAGGCAAATGTGTACCCAGTATTCAATACCCAGCTCAAATGTCACCTCTTTTGGAAAGTTTTTGTGGCTCTCACAAGGTGCTAGCAATCTTTTTCTGTGGTCTCTATAGCATGCTGTGCCTGCTTTAATCACAGACTTAACTTCAGATTTTAATTCTCCTGTAAGTTAGTTAGATCAGAGCCCTGGTAAATTTTCAGAGACACTCAAATGACGTTTTATATATATATACAGATATTTTGAAATTCACCTACACCTACTGAGAAATGCCAGAATTGTTTTGTGTGTGTGTGTGTTTGTGTGTGTGTGTGTG
>NW_005349587.1:0-477 GCF_000412655.1 Myotis brandtii | reverse complement strand
CCATCAGTTTAAAAAGTGTTAAAATGTGTGTTAAAACTAAATCATCTGCCTGAAGCATAGAAAGGATATGTAAGCAGCAAAAATAACAGAATAAAAAAGCTAAACCACAGCAATAAAACAGCAGGAAAGAGGGTAGCTTTTTGGAAAACAGAGCCTCAACAATCCAGCAGCCACACAAGGTGGGAATACAGCAGCCCAGCGCACCCGGGACCATCCCCTGTGAGCCAGCACAGCCTTCACCATCGGCTCACTCTCAACCTGGATTGAAAACAGAACAACTTTCGTCATGTGTGTGCGGTATCTATGTGGGCCAGCACCGGTTCACTTGTTTTTAGATAAGACGCATGTCCTCAGAAACTGATCAGAGGGCTCACACAGAAGGAAGACAACCTCTGGACAGATGTGAATAATTGTAAGGCAGGACGGGTATCGATATCAGGATATAGAGAAAAGAAGGTACTTAGGAAAATCTGTAAG
>NW_005349586.1:0-274 GCF_000412655.1 Myotis brandtii | reverse complement strand
TTTGGCTCTTGAGAAAACTGGCTTTTTTGTGTGTTTGTTAATCCTCACCCAATATTTTTCCACTGATTTTTAGAGAGTGGAAAGGAGAGGGAGATACACAGAGAGAGAGAGAGGAACTTCGATGTGAGAGTGACACATCAGTTGGTTGCCTCCATATGTGTTCCCTGACCAGTACTAGGGATTGAACCTGCAACTGAGGTATGTGGACTTGAACGGAATCAAACCTGGGACCCTGAATCTGCAGGCAGACACTGTATCCACCGAGCCAAACTGG
>NW_005349585.1:0-683 GCF_000412655.1 Myotis brandtii | reverse complement strand
CCTGAACACACAAAAACCCACAACCTGCAAACCGCACAGACCCGCTTCACGAACAGCCCTCCGCCACCCCCGTAAAGAGGTGGAGGACCTGCCCCTCCTAATGCACCCGTCAAGGTCAGACCCCAATGAAAAACGCCGAACAGGACTCCTGTCAGACCTGGACAAGCGGATTCCCAAGTTCGCGGGGAAAACACACAGAAATAGCCAAGACCATTCTCGGGAGGGTAGTAAGAAGACACAGCCTTACTCAATAGTAAAGTGTATTTAAAACCACAGTGACTTTTCCAAATGCAGTTGGTACATGAATAAACCTATTAAAGGGCAAAAGACAATGTTCAGAAATAAATGTAAAGTCACAGAGAAATGCACTAGATGGTAAAGTTGTAACTGCCTGTCAGGGGGGCAAGAGGCATCGAATGAAAGGTTCTGGGGTCACCGGGCAGCTGTGCCAACCCTGCCAGCTGCCTCCGTGGGGCATCACCTCCTTTCTGACTTTCCTGCCGACACGCCCTAAACTCTGTTCGAGAATCAGGCTGCAATCTGCTCAGGAAGGCAGCCTCCAATCCAGAAAACGAACCTCAACTGGTCTGCACCATTCAGAGTCACCGCTGTCTTGCCAGCAGCTGACTGGAAGGTGAGCATGTGACCAAGTGGCCAATGAAATGGGAGAGGTCTGCCTCCAT
>NW_005349584.1:0-242 GCF_000412655.1 Myotis brandtii | reverse complement strand
CACTCTTGAGAGTTGGCTAGGATCTTGGTGGGTGGGAGGTCGGTAGCATGAGTGATACTTGGAGATGGAAAGTTCCACACACTGTCGAGAAGCAGGGAAGAAGAGAGGACTGACTGGAGCGCAGAAGGGCCTGCACAAAGGGAAGAGTCAGAAACAAGGTCATGGAAGGTTCACGTTAAATATTATCATGGGAATGAGGCTTTATACATTTTGCTAAAAATCATCCAAAGGTATTTACTAGT
>NW_005349583.1:0-576 GCF_000412655.1 Myotis brandtii | reverse complement strand
CTGCCACCTTTCCTCCTCTGTCTGTGTAGCCTGTTGACTTAACTGTCTCGCCCAGTGGACTGTGAGCTCCTTAGGGTGCTTCCTTTAATCTTTAGATCTCCAATGCAATCTCAGTTCTGAGCACACCCTACTCAAGAACTATTTGCTGAGAAAAGAAAGGGGGGGAGGGAAACATCATCAACATTTATATGATGTATATCTTTCAGAATTTTTCTCCCTATGCATGTTTCTTCCTTTTTTTTGCATAAATGCAATTATAGTGAATACACAATGTTGCATCCTGCTTTTTTTCTTACCATGGTTTCAGATGCATTTCCCCTGTTGTAATATAATATCAAACTTCAGTACAACTAATAATAACAATACCAACTCCATTGATTGCATATCCTGCTGTGGGCCAGACATGGCGTCAGGCGCTCCGTACACAGCCCCTCATCTCTTCCTTCCAGTTTGCAAGGTGGTTGTCATTAGCTCCACTTTACAGATTAAGTAACTGAGGCTCAGGGAGCTTAAGCAGCTTGTTAATAGTAACTGGACTGATGGAGACTATATCGGTCCCTCTGATTTCAGTATTCA
>NW_005349582.1:0-933 GCF_000412655.1 Myotis brandtii | reverse complement strand
TCCTCCCTCCCTTCCTCCCTTCCTCCCTCCCTCCCTCTGCTTCCTCTCTCTAAAAATAATAAAAAGATATCCTCAGGTGAGGATTAACAAAACAAAACCTCATAATCACAGAAAAAGTCTGGTGGTTACCAGAGAGAAGGGGGTGGGGAGACAGAAAAGGGTAAAGGGGGTCATGTATATGGTAACAGAAGAAGATTTGACTTAGGGTGATAGAATATACAGATGCTAGAATAGGCACATGATAGAATATACAGATGATGTAGCATAGAAGTGTACACTTGAAACCTATGTAATCTTATTAACCAATGTCACCTCAAAAATTCATTTAAATTTTTTTACAAAATAAAACAAAAGGCAGAGGCATTTTGTAACTAGTGAGGTAAATGGGCATGAGCAAACAAAACACCACAACCAACTGGAAAAGCCACATACTAGTACATGTGTGACGGAATAGGTAGTAGGGCTTTTTTTCTGCAAAGTATAATGTCTCCCTCCGCTGAACACTTTTTGACTGAACCACCCACTTGTCAATGATGCCCTACTTGCCTTTCTAATTTTTTAATCCTATCCCCAATACTATACAAGTATCTTGTCTCATAACTCTCCATTCTTCACAAAGCCTTAAGCATGAACCTGGGGCATTCATATGTATTGATTAATAGGAACAGAAAACAATGGCATCACCAATTGCTTTATGATTTGGGAACTGTAACACCCCCAGGTGCACCTGCCACCATGCAGGCTGTACGAGTGCCATCGGGATGCAGGATTCTTGGCATTTCCCAGGAAGTGTCTGCTTACACTATAAACGATTATTAAGCAGAGTAGACTTTCCTGAACATTTTATACTATAATTGGAGAGGGGCATTGTATCTTCCTCCCCACAACACCAATTATAAGTCCCCTTGACATGTTCCTTTTCCGCCAGTCCCT
>NW_005349581.1:0-607 GCF_000412655.1 Myotis brandtii | reverse complement strand
TAGCATATTATGCTTTTATTATTATAGATAATAAGTATGAGCCCTGGCATCAACCACTGTCTTTTGCATTCGTCCCTCATGTGTAAAGAGAGATGGACTTCGCTTTTTCAGAACTTTCCAGAACCTGCTTGGTTCTGTGGTTTTGCAATGCTCTCCTGGGGTGTGGACAAGAATGGAGACATGGTGCCTAAGCTGCTGTGAGTTTTCACAAGGGTGGGGTGGTTGACCATTTGAGGAAATACTTTTCTGTGTTCTCATGCCACGGGCGAGGGCTGCTGTTCCGGCGGGGCTAACCCACCGCCATGGACAGTGGCTTCTTTCAGCATTTGGACCCGTGACAGCTCCAGGGCGGCTGCAGCATTTCCTTCCTCTGCCATTTCTGCTCAAGGCGCAAGCAGTAGCGGCTGCGTTTCCCCATAGCTCTCTCCGTCAAGGTCACCGTAGAACCTGCAACCTTGTTTTCTCCTTCAGCGTCGCCCTTGCTATCGGTAGGCTCCTGTGTTTATCAGAGTAACTTTAGAATAGTTATATATCTCATAAGCATCCTTAATCCCTTTATTGTATAAAACAGGTCATACATTTACATTAAAACACTCCCCCAGCCACC
>NW_005349580.1:0-294 GCF_000412655.1 Myotis brandtii | reverse complement strand
TATCTCTCTCCCTTCCTCTCTGTAATATTTAAAAAATGAAAATAGAGAGGGTCAGAGGGAGACCTCGCGGCACACAGCCACGTCTCTTGGGACAGGCACAGCCCCTGACTGTGGAAAGGAGATCCGCGGGACTGTTGGTGCCGAGGGATTTGAGATCTGGGTTCCGTAACTACGGAGGACTGAGCCTTAAGGGAGCAGCCTGAAGCACTGGCCAGACCATGCAGTGCCGGTGAGAGAGGAGCTTACAGAGTCAGTCCTCCCCGTTTCTGCGGCCGGCATTTGTTTGTTTGTTTT
>NW_005349578.1:0-807 GCF_000412655.1 Myotis brandtii | reverse complement strand
TGCTGACTAATGAGTTTGCCGACCACTGGCCTAGACTTCTCCTAAATGTTTCCTTCACCAGCCTCATCCCCTCCTGTGCAGAGAGGGTTCAGGGAGGAGCCCAGGAGGGAGGCGGGGCCTGTCGCAGGCCCCGGGCGCCGAGCAGAGCACCTGCAGTCGTGCACCGCGTTGGAAGAAGGCAGCTTGCTGGGCAAGACCAGTTGCTCCGCGCCGGGCGCCCTGAAGACCAGGCAGTCGTCCTCGTAGGCGATGGAGACCAGGACCAGGCGGGGTTCCTGCCGGGCCGTGACCATGTGTCCGTCTTCCTTAATCACCAGCCAAAACCTGCGAGAAACAAGCCCGGGCACACTCGGGGAACCCTCCTCCTCCTCCTCTTCCCTCCCCAGGGCTGCCCTCTGGGTTCCTCTTGCATCAACCCCTCGCCTGGGACTGGGCACGGTGGGGAACAAGCCCCAGGGAGGCCAGAGCCAGGGTCCCGAAGCAGGACTTGGATTCAGCGCTGCTCCAGGCTGCCCCCTAGTGCCCATGGCATTTTATGTTCCTGCGGTTGTGCCAAAAGCCAAGGCAGAAAGTTTATAACCAGGGCAGACTCAGTCCTGCTACCCAGAAGGAACTTTAACCCCTACCCACCTTCCCCAAGCTGGGTCAGGCATGAACTTGACCTTCCCAGCTACAGGACCAAAGGCAGCCCCGGAAACCCAGGTGGCAAACCTCTATTCTCCTTCCGGAGGGGGAATGGGGGAAAGGTAAGCCCCCTTACCGTCTCCCCCCACCACAACCCCAGCAGGTCCCGCGCTGACAACCACC
>NW_005349577.1:0-261 GCF_000412655.1 Myotis brandtii | reverse complement strand
ATTAAAATAACTTAATGAGATGGATGATGTTGTTCTGCTGAAACTGGGTCATTGCTTTCAACCCCTCTGTGGACTGACTGCCATTGCCCTGGTTTTTAGGAGTTCTATAGGCCTCAACTTCAAACACTTGGAGATGTAGTTCTCCTTCCACTTTCTATTTATTTATTTATGTATGTATGTATTTATTTATTTTTATATTTATTTATTTATTTAAAATATATTCGTATTGATTTCAGAGAGGAAGGGAAAGATAGAAACATC
>NW_005349576.1:0-254 GCF_000412655.1 Myotis brandtii | reverse complement strand
ATCAAGCCCTGCTGGGTGGGGGGCATGGCCTGAGGTCTCCCATACCGGGGCTAGGGGAGCAGCCTGAGGTCCCCCGTCAAGCCCCGCCAGGCAGGGGGTGCAGCCTGAGGTCCCTTGTCAAGCCCTGTCAGGCAGAGGACGTGGCCTCAGGTCCCCTGGCCTGGCGTCGGGGCAGGGGGTGCGACCTCAGGTGCCCTGGCCCAGTGTTGGGGCGAGTGGTGCAGCCTGAGGTCCCCCGTCAAGCCCTGCCAGGC
>NW_005349575.1:0-587 GCF_000412655.1 Myotis brandtii | reverse complement strand
ATGTTGATTACACCAGATTTGGCCCTTCTGACTGTACATCCAGAGAGATTTGGAGACTGCTCAAAGCCAAACCTCCCGAAATTACATATTTTGGGGAGGACCATTGTGCATTGAAAGAGAATAGTTCCACCTGAGAGTGGACAAGACAGCCAAGGAAAGGGAGGTCGGTAGGACTAGGAAGGGGACTCAGAATCAGAGAAGGCATGGAAGCCAGAAAGGACACAGCAGAGATTAGAAATGACAGATATACAAAGCAATCCTGACATTGATCATACAACTTCTTTCAACTTCTAAAAGAAATTGTTTGACATATATAAAGCTTAATGCAGTGATGCCGGTACGTGAGCATCTAACTAAACTGCAGGCTGGGGACCTGCTCATGATGAAAAACAAACAACTGCTCTGCGTTGATGTGCCTCAAATGGTGTTGATGAGTAATTGCCATTGTTTCCTAGTGAACTTCTCTGAAATGCCCAACAAACTTGGGGGAGTGGTCCCTGTGATGGGTGTCCTGGGAAAACAGTGCCACAGATAGGAGTCATTAAGGCATCAAGGTGTGGCTTGTCTGAGGAGGAAAAACCCTAGTC
>NW_005349574.1:0-309 GCF_000412655.1 Myotis brandtii | reverse complement strand
CTTACCAACATGACAGCCAGTCAAAGGCAGCATTGTCACACAGAAGGGCAGGGATGTTATCATTATTTTAAATTTTATTTTTAAATTACAGTTTACATTCAACACTACTTTGTATTAGTTTCAAGTGCACCGCACAGTGGTTAGACAATCACATACTCTGTGCAGGGATCTCCCACCTGGCACATACATAGTTGATACAATATTACCAACTCTCTTCGCTATGCTGTACTTTACATTCCCATGACTATTTTGTGACTCTCAGTTAGTACTTTTTAATCCCTTCACCTTTTTCACCTGATTCCTAACCCC
>NW_005349573.1:0-1038 GCF_000412655.1 Myotis brandtii | reverse complement strand
TACGTTCATGATGAATCTACCCAGCTCTCTGCTAATGATGAGCTCGTTAGAGTCTGACGGTGATATTTCGTTTCGCTACCTCTTGTGTGTCGTAGTCTTCGGGTGTACTATTTTAGCTTTAATTGTGTTTCAGGGCGTTACGTGATTTTCGCTGACGGTGCACGCGATGCCTAGGTCGTGATATTGGATGGAGTACAAATCGGAAGTGTTGAACGGTGAGTTGTTGTTGTTGTCGTCGTCGTTTTGTTTTTCACCTGTCGCCGTTTTTGTTCTTGGCGTGTTGTTGCAAGCGTGACTTGTGCATTGGGTCGGATAGTTACCAAGGGTCGGACATTTGAGTGTATACGGATAGTGCGAGTTGTAGATGGGAGTTAATTTCAGTGGTTTCTGCGTCCTAGTTGTGTTGCTGGATGTTTGGGGTAGACCGGAGTAATTTGCCATCCGATTTGTAGTTGAATATTTGACGGAGGCGATGTTGGTTATTTATATTTATTGTGATATAGTTGTGGATATGCGTTTTAGTTGTGAACTGGTAGTTTTGTGGTCACCTGCGAAATGCCATGTCTGCCGGAGGACCGCGCGATCGGGAAGCTGTAGTGATAGCCGGGGATAGTTGGTTTCTGTGGGACAATCCGCGTATTGCCTTGTTTGTGATTATGCGTACTTGTTGTTTGCTTGTTTTGTTTTGTGGCCCATGCTGTAGATGCAGTAAATCGGCTCAAGTCAGCTCAGGTACTGGCTGATGCTTACTGTGAGACTTGTCGTTCGTGTTTCCTGAGCGATAGTTTCCTATTTAGTGCATGATTCGGCTACTACTTTCAAATTTCCATCGTGCTCAATGGTGATTATGTTGTTGTTGTTGGTGGTGGTGGTGGACTATGTGATAGTTGAGCTGTTCTTCTGAAGCGTGGCAGTGAGAGCCACGTTTAAGCTGTCAGGCGGATGTTCACCACGTCGATGGTGTTCAGCGTGAGGTTTGTTTGATACCAAAGGCCTAGGCGCATTTATTGTTGCATGTTTAAATGCTTGTCAACGTTG
>NW_005349572.1:0-472 GCF_000412655.1 Myotis brandtii | reverse complement strand
TCATTAAGCAGCGGTTTAGACAGCCCTGCAGGGTGCCCCTCAGTCGGACAGGTAAACGCGACCTTTCCCTTCCGAGGGGCGGTGGGACTCGTGGCGGCCGAGCTGAGGCAAAGCGCGTGTGTGCAGGTCACTCGCCGGGAAATGGAGGTGCGGCCCTGGAAGGAGGTGGCGCCCAGAGCGGGCGTCAGAAAAGCAGCTGATTAAAGCCGATGTCAGGGCGGTCACTTGTGGGCCAGCCCGGGGGGAGCAGGCATTGGGCCCCCCTTTGTGCGGGCGATTTCATTCCCTCTCCGATGCAAACAAACAATAAGGCAGCGCGAGAGCTCCCAGCGAGGGCTCCGCGGGCAGAGCCATGCGTGTACAGCGGCGAGCGCTGAATTACTAGTTGGTTTTCCTCCGACCGAGAACGGATTACCCCATCATCTTTGCACTAAGAGAAATGAAGTTGGAAGGCAATAAGCTGTCTCCCTTG
>NW_005349571.1:0-401 GCF_000412655.1 Myotis brandtii | reverse complement strand
TTTTTGTGCACCGGGCCTCTAGTTAAATATAAAAGGAGAAATCTGGGAAGATGATGCTACTTTAGGTTGGGGGAGTGGAGGTTGTCAGAAACATCCTCTCTGAGGAGGTGATATTTGAGCCGAGACCTGAATGACAACAATGGCCCAGCCATGAGGGGATCTGGTTGTAGCCAATGTGCAGGTTGGCTGGAAGTCCGCATGTCCAAGGAACAGAGGCAAGGCCAGTGTGGCGGAGGAGGTGGAGACGGGCTCAGAGAGGTAGGATGTGATTGACACTAGTTAAGTGTGCATTGGCATGGGAGTGGGGAGCACCACTAGTGTGTGCTCCCTGCTGGCAATCCCAGCAATGACCCAAGATGCTGCTGGCAAGAGCCCCTTCCTGGTAGAGGAGCATGGCTCCT
>NW_005349570.1:0-255 GCF_000412655.1 Myotis brandtii | reverse complement strand
TCTAATATTATCTTTAGCTGCTTTCAAAGCAGAAGATGAAATGTCATGTCCATGGCACAATGGTATCTCTTTTATTCCACTGGGGTCTGAAGTCTTGCTTTTCTAGTTTTTTATATTGAAACTTAGTCCTACATAGTACATGTGGTTTTTGCTTCACAGATGCCTCTGCTTCTTATACAAAGCCCTGGACATGGGTGGAAATGAGGTGACCTATAAAATAAAGAGAAGCAGGTAGTTGCTTCTTAAAAAGAGAAG
>NW_005349569.1:0-1070 GCF_000412655.1 Myotis brandtii | reverse complement strand
AGAGATAGAAACATCAGTGATGAGAGAGAGTCATTGACAGGCTACCTCCTGTATGCCTCTACTAAGGATCAAGCCCATAACCCAGGCATGTGCCCCCACCAGGAATTGAGCCATGACCTCCTGGTTCATACGTTGATGCTCAACCGCTAAGCCACACCAGCCAGGCACTTCTTTTTTCTTCATGTTTGACTCCTTGAAATGAGCTTCTTTTTCTTTGGCATTACCCATTTCCTCAAGCCAGAATAGAGGCTGCCTGAGGGCACAGCCTTTGTCTGTTCATCCTCCCTATGTATCCCCCACACTACCCCAGTGCCTGCCCCAGAGTAAAAGTTCAATGAATATTACTGTTGACTCATGGAATGAATAAATCTCTTAATGCCCTTGGGCAGCAGTGAGTCAAGAATGGAATTCCTTTTTAAAGTTAATGCTTTTGGTTGAGGATGTGATCCTGGAACAAGACTCAGCTTGGAGGTACCACCGTGGGGTATGGCATCAGTTGATCTAAGTTTTTTTTAAACAAGAATCCAGGACGTAACTGAGGAAAATTTCAAGTTGAATTCATATCTACACTTACCTATAACTCTCTTACTGACTTTCAGCCAAGTTAGATTTTTTTGAGCAAGGAAAGATCAGCAAGTGGAACAAAGCAGTCATGGAAATGGTGTGTTAGGGGTCCGGTTTGATCGCAACATAGGCAGTTCAAACAAATCACATTCACGGGGCGCAGGGTAGGGCGGGGCTCTGATCCCCGTGCTCATCCGAGGATGGATGTGGAAGAGAACATTGTTGCCTGGAACCAGGTAGGTCTTGGGCTATTTAATTTGTTCTTTGGTAGACAGACAGAGGTGTTTTTCGAGTGCACCAGTCGTTCCCTCAACAGGTATTTGCTGAATACCTGTTAGGTGGGAGGTACCCGGCGAATAAAACAGACATGATGACTTGTAATCGAGTGGCTTTGGACACGTCCTACGTGAGGGAAGTGGAAATAGTATCTATGTGCAGATATGTGTCAAATGCTTCATAAATGGTGAGAGTGTTAGTTAATTGCTGGGATTTGTACTAGAAAAGCA
>NW_005349568.1:0-234 GCF_000412655.1 Myotis brandtii | reverse complement strand
AGTATTCCACTGTATAAATATCCCACAGCTTTTGTATCTATTCATGTATTGATGGGCACTTGGCATTTGTTTCCAAATCTTAATTATTGTAAATAATGTTGCTATTAACAGAGAGGTGCATATATTGTTTCTGATTGGGGTTTTGGGGTTTTTAGGATATATTTCCAGAGGTGGGATTACTGGGTCAAATGGCAGTCCTATATTTAATTTTTTGAGGAAACTCCATACTGTTTT
>NW_005349567.1:0-599 GCF_000412655.1 Myotis brandtii | reverse complement strand
AACCGGTGCCAGCAGCCAGGGGAAGGAAGGCCAATTGTGCGAATCTTCGTGCAATGGGCTTCTAGTATTCACATAATATGCCATAAAGCTTAGTTTGCTTTTTAATCCGGATTTCTTGACAAACATCTTGACCTACTCCATTTCCACTGAACTGCACAAGTTTCCCTGGGCATAACCAGACAATTTTGTTTCCATACATCTTCATCACATGGTTGCTTTTACCTGGAATTTTCTTTCTTATACTTTTGCAAAACTTACACCATTCATATTGAATTCAACTTGGTTTTAAATAAGTTTGAAGTCTTTCTGAAGGGCCTCTACTGTAGTTAGAACTCTCTATTTCTTTATCGTCTTTCTCCTAAACCGTTCTTACAACCCCTATCTAATTTCACTCAACTGTATTGCTTAAATAACTACCTCCCCATTTATCACTATTTTAAGGGCAACCTTATTTCATTTTGAAATTTAAGTACCCCTGTAGTAACTAGTACATAAGAGGGCTAAATTTTAAATTTTAAATAAATAAGAAATTTTGTGTAGATTGGTGCAGTTACAATTACAAAAATGAATAAAACAAAAGAAACTTAATGCATGAAATC
>NW_005349566.1:0-539 GCF_000412655.1 Myotis brandtii | reverse complement strand
GGGGGGGGAACACAATTTTACACTCTACAATAATCAAACTTAAAACTGGCAACTAAGAGAAAATCTTAAAAGCAAACAAATGAGTGGAAAAGAATTATGTTCACAGGATGATAGATTTTTTCATTGGAAACAACACAAACAAAAAACAGACAATAAAGCAACATCTTTATATATTTCTGGAGAAAAAATGTCACTGTAGCATTTTACATACAGCAAAAATATGTTTCATGAACCCAGGAATGAAGGTGTTCTCAGACATACAAAAGCTGCACGAATTCATCACTAGCAGAAATGCACTACAAGAAATGCTAATGGAAGTCATTCAAGCAGAAAGAAGATAATACAGATGGAAATGTGAATCAACCAAAGGAATGAAGGACACTGGAAATGGTAACTATGTGGGTAAATAGAAAATATTTTTTCTTATTATTTAAATAGAAAATAATTGACTGCTTAAAACAAAAATTATAACAATGTACTAGGGAGTTTATAATATGCATAGAATAAAATCTACACTAATAAAAGAGAAACATGCAAAT
>NW_005349565.1:0-614 GCF_000412655.1 Myotis brandtii | reverse complement strand
TAAATAAATAAATAAAATAAAAATAAAAAAATAAAAAACAACACAAAACTAACAGCAAGATCCAACAGAGGAGAAACCAGGGACTGAAGATAGCATCACAGAGAAAAGGGCATGAAAATTAAAAATCCATTCCTTTATAATTTTGAATGTATCTCATTAGCCTTCTGGTTAAATAAGGATAATTAGAAGTTTTCTTACTGGTTTATGTTTATTTATTACACCATTTAGAAGGAAAATCCTTTCATCCTGAAGTACTTCAAGTTGACATTTCTCGGTACTAATGTTATATACAAACAAGCCACAGCTTCCTTGTTTAAGGTACTTGAGTAAGAACTTTCATAATCAAAAGACAATTTATTTTGAAAATATCTCCCTCTTGAGGGCATTACTATTTATACATCAACTAGAGGCCTGTTGCACGAAAAGATTCGTGCAATAGGCCTGGGTCCCGGGTGCCGAGGAAAACCAGTGTCGCTCCGGCCGGAGCCGCCTTCACAGCCCTCGAAGGCGGCTCCAGCCGGAGCCGCCTTCAGTCTTCGCTCCCCGCTTCAGGCCTATGTATACAAATTAACCTCCGTCTTTGTTGGTGGTTAATTTGCATATCTTGCTGATTA
>NW_005349564.1:0-753 GCF_000412655.1 Myotis brandtii | reverse complement strand
ATTGCTAGTATTTTTCTGGGCAGCAGAGACGTGAGCCTGAGTCCGGGGCGATCAGGGGCGGGCCCGCCGCAGGAGTGGGGGGAGGCAGCTGGGATCGATAGGGGATTAAGCTGGGCTTTTTAACAGCCCGTCCGGACGCCTGAAATCCGTAACCATCAATCGCACATCTAGGAAACGAGTCATAAACCGATCCTGGCGCTGAACCTCGCGTGCGTTTAAGGGGCAGTGAGCAGCCGGCCCTCCCGCAGCAGTTCTGGGCTCAGCCCAGCTCCGAGCCCCTCGGGCTGCCTGGCTACCGCGGATACATTACTGTCCATGCGGATACATTACTTACAGCGGAGGCCACAGCTGAGTGGCCACTCAGTGTTGTCCTTCTGTGGTTTGGACAAATGTGAAGTGACCCGTGTGCACCATCCCGTCTCATTCGGAGCAGTTTCCCGCCCCCCGGCTCTCCTGCTGCACCTGTGCCCCCCCCAATCCCGGCACCAGGGGTCCCCCTGTCCCCACACCTCGGCCTTTTCCAGTCACAGAGTTGGAACCACACAGTGTAGCCGCCTCAGGCCGGCTTCGGGCCTTGACCGTCCCTCCGTGCCTGTTCGGCGCGGCCGCTCACATCTCCTGACGTTCTGCGAGCTATTCCTCACCCACGGGCCCGCTTCTTTACCCATCGCCTCCGGAAGGCCATCGCAGGTGCTCCAGGCCTTGGCGGTGATGACAAAGCTGCTGTAAGCACCCATGTGCAGGCTGTTTGTG
>NW_005349563.1:0-237 GCF_000412655.1 Myotis brandtii | reverse complement strand
CCTGATTGATGCCTAACTGCTCCCCTGCCCGCCCGATTGTCCCCAACTGCCCTCCCCTGCTGGCCTAATGGCCCCCAACTGTCCTCATCTGCTGGCCTGGTCACCCCCAACTGCCCTCCCCTGACGCAACCCGCCTCCTCCGCCAGGTCCTGCCTCCTCTGCGCAAGGCGGCAGAGACGCCAGGACCGGCCTTCACTGTGCGCGTGATGGCCATCTTGTGACATCACATGCGAGGGT
>NW_005349562.1:0-753 GCF_000412655.1 Myotis brandtii | reverse complement strand
CTCCATGCCCCTGCCCGGCCCCTCCTGCCGCGGCCCCTGGTCCCATTGCTGGCGGCCCTGCTCCCACGGCGCCGCTCCCACACACTGACAGCACCCGCTGACAACGTAGAGTGATTGGGGCAGGCGCCATCAGCGGGTGCGAGCAGGGCTAGCCCCATCAGCAGGTGCAAGCGGTGGCTCTGGTACCAGCCGCAGGTGTGAGCGGGTCTGTCGCCAGAAGCAGTTGTGAGAGGCAGCTGCTGGTCCTGATCACCCCTTGGAGCAGGAGGAGGTAGAGTAGCCCTGAGGGGAAATCGGGCCGGCAGCTGCCACTCACACCGCTGAGTGATTGGGACCGGCACCAGGTGCTGGCAGCAGGTGCAAGCGGTGGCTCTGGCACCAGCAGCAGGTATGAGTGAGCAGGGCCAGCGCTGGCGGCAGCAGGTGTGGGTGCTGACAGCAGGTGCGAGCACCTGGCAGACCGTGGTGCGCGGGAGCAAAGAATTTTCAGTAAACACCAGAGGCTCGCCCCGATGACAGCAACCGGCGCCCCACCATGGTCTGGCGCCCCTGCTGACTTGCTCCACCATCCTGCCTCGGTCAATGCCCACCATGTTCTGCACTCTGCCACCTGCTACTGACGGCCACCATGTTCCACATGTGCCCCCTGGTGGTCATCACATGTCATAGTGACTGCTTGTTTGGTTTTTTGGCTGATCAGTCTATTTGCATATTAAGGTTATATATATATACTAGAGGCCCGGTGCACAAAAA
>NW_005349561.1:0-979 GCF_000412655.1 Myotis brandtii | reverse complement strand
GACGCCCAACCACTAAGCCACATCAGCTGGGCAACTTTGAAGTTCTAAATCTTTGATTTTGTTATCTATGAAATAAAAACAACAATATCTACTTCACACTTTCAATGATTACATGAGTTAATACACACGCGAATGTTTTCTATAGAGTTCTACTTATTCTTGAACACTGTTAGCCCCAAAGATATAATTATCAAAGGTATGACTATACTGTTTTTTGTTAATACAGTAGGAACAATATTTAAAAATTCTATCAGATGAGTTTCAGTAACAGTATTAGAAATATCTGCTTTACCTCATTTTAACCATGTTCTTGAATGCCTGTATTATTTAAATATTAAAATTCACCATCTAAATAAACACCAATCTTGAAATACTTATTTTTCAGTTTCCTTGTTGAAAAATAATAGCAAATAATTTCTTGCAGAAGGCAATAAGTAGTACTATTTACTCAGTGATTGTAATTTTTGTATTTGCCTTAATACATACCAGATGTGCAAAGCCATGGATTTGTCCCACCCCAACTCCAAATGCTCGATACAACATATGGCACTGAATCTGTATGTGACACAGGAAAGTATTTATGTGTCCATGAAGAGGATCCAACTTTGCTATTATTTTTATTAGTTTATTCTGCGTGTATCTAACATTTTGTTGTTATTTGGCTAGGAAGAGTCAAATCCTAAAAATGAACATAATTTTCCAAAGAAAATTTAAATTAACTTTATAGATCTCAAGGTTACTAACAAGGATGCATATATATTAAAATTCTAGTGGCTTTGAAAGTTGGTACCTGCCAGAAAAGCCTGTAGAGAGGACTAATGAGGTGTATTTATTTTATATTATGACAATTACAGAGTAGAAAAGGTTCTGCCAGATTAAAAATGTGATCATCATGATAAAAATCATGTCGTCTCCCAAAAGAGGACTGCACATAATTTATTAATTAAGTTATTGCAACTATCAAACTGTAAAATCAAAT
>NW_005349560.1:0-1087 GCF_000412655.1 Myotis brandtii | reverse complement strand
GAGAGACACATTGATTAGTTGCCTCCCGCACATGCCCTAACCAGGGAGGGGGATTAATCCTGCAACCCAGGTACATGCTCTTGACCAGAATCAAACCCAGGACCCTTCAGTTTGAGGGCCTACTTTCTATCCACTGAGCCAAACTGGCTAGGGTGATTCATAAAGCTTTTATAACCAATTTTATATCAATTAAAATAGTCTAACAATTCAATGCCCATGTGTACAAGATTTTATTTTAGATGTCTTTTTAAATATACAGAGAATATATATATGAAAAAATATTTTGAACTTCACTTATAATGAGCTGAATTCAGATGGGTTTATGTTTAACTGCCTCAATTTTGGTCTTTTCTCTGGATTACTTCAATAACCTCCTGGAAAGGTTCCTTGCCTACAGAGTCAATGCCATCATTTTCATCCTCTGCACTGTAGCCACCCTTTGCACTGATTGTCCAGGACACACATGATCACTTCATGCTTTCTCTATATGTTTTTTTTTACTCTCTGCCCAAAAATCTTCTATGACTCCCACTACTGAAATATTAGAGTGTAGACCTGACATTCTAAAAAGTGATTTTATCAGCTTTCTTTCCTATGTATCTGACTACCTATCATGGATATATTCACATTGTCTCATACAGCCACATAAATAACTAAACACCTACAGGTATCTGTCCTCAGTACTGCAAACTCAACAAGCTTTGACCCATATTTTTGTATAAGCAGTTCTTTTTGTATAGAAATTTCCTTTTTCATTCCTTCCTCAGCCCCTTTTCTGTCTATGACAAACATATCAATGTTATTTGAATCTTACACTTCAGAGAGGTTCCATGTCCATTGAAGTCCAAGCAGGCTCTCAAACTAGCCCTCTTGCAGGTAACAACTAAACTTTAGACAAAATATTAAAAAGACAAACTAACAAACAAAATAGCTAACTATCTGATGGCACTGAAGAGCAACCATATTCTGGAGGAATATGAAGTATTAATACTTGAGGGAAGGGAATATCACCCAGATAATTTTTTTTCACAGCTTTTAGTCAGAGAATAGGCTCTAGTGCAGTGATGGTGAACCTTTTGAGCTCGGC
>NW_005349559.1:0-249 GCF_000412655.1 Myotis brandtii | reverse complement strand
AATATATTTTAAAAAATAAATAAATAAAAAAATAAAAAGGGGGGAATTTGCCGGAAGCTGGTCCATCCTTGCTGCTTGACACAGTCGCTACAGCCCCTGGGCAGGAGCGAGGGGCCATCCTCGCACACACCCCTTGTCTGCAGGGCCATCGGACCTTCTCACTAAGGGGCATGCAAAGGTGAGCGTTGTCTCATGGACATTCTGGTCAGGGTTGGTTCTCAACCTGTGGGTCGAGACCCCTTTGGGGGT
>NW_005349558.1:0-241 GCF_000412655.1 Myotis brandtii | reverse complement strand
GCCCCCTGGTGGTCAGTGTGTGCCATAGCTACTGGTCTAATGGTCAAATGGTCGAACGGTCACTTAGGCTTTTATATATATAGATTTTACACCTGAAACCCGCATAATTTTATTAACCAATGTCACCCCATCAATTTAATAAAGTAAAAAAAATGAATAGAAAGGGGAAAAAAACAGAATTCCTTTTTGTATTTCTTTTTATTATAATGTCTAGCCAGTAGCTTACATTTTAAAGTAAGCA
>NW_005349557.1:0-239 GCF_000412655.1 Myotis brandtii | reverse complement strand
GCCCACCAAGGGACCTATCTGGCTAAGGGCGAGGGCGGCCGCGGGCGCCTCACCAGCACCATGATGTTGGGTATGTTGATGTAGTCGCTCTCCAAGCCGTTGGACTTGTGGGGCTGGAACTCGAACCTGCGGTACTCGAGGAAGGAGACCGTGTCGTTGTCATTGAAGGTGATGTTGTCCTTGTGCCGGTACTCCCTGCGGAGAGGGGGCTGGTCAGCGCCCAGGGGAGGGGGGCGCCG
>NW_005349556.1:0-397 GCF_000412655.1 Myotis brandtii | reverse complement strand
CAATGACACACTTACAGAGAATAAAAGTGGAGCAGGCACTGTGCTCAGTAGTACCGGAGATCTAGGAATGAACAAGTGACTCTCGTTACCTGAAAGTATGCACAAGGTAGTGGATATACTCTGAGGTTGTAGGTTCCAGAGGACCAGCTTCCTGGGCATGTGACATTCACACGTGGTCCTGTGCTTAGAATGGCCTCATGCTTGATTTAATGCTCTGTGTTGCCGTCTTGAAATTCTTAATGTTTCATCAGGAGTTCCTACGTTCTCATTGTGCAGTGGACCCCACAATTACACACTAGTCCTCAGGGCCCAGAAGACCAGCCCGAAGCAAATTACTTTTTCCATTTTCCTGCCCTCACACTGACCCTGCTCAGAGTTTTCATTTTAATGCCTCCTC
>NW_005349555.1:0-1561 GCF_000412655.1 Myotis brandtii | reverse complement strand
CGGTCAATTTTATCTGCGAATATATAAACGACAATGAAATCAATGTGGGAATTCCAGTTGACAAGCTTAAAGAACTCATTCTAAGGTGCACCTTCAATGTACAGTTTCTTTTCAATGGATGTTTCTACAGACAAATAGATGGAGTAGCTATGGGTTCTCCTCTTGGACCGGTTCTAGCGGATATCTTCCTCGCTAAAATTGAACGCGGTGCACTTCAAACCTCAATCAATCAGCTCGATTCCTACATGAGGTATATGGATGACACCTTCATAGTTTGTGACTCCAAATTTGATCATACTCAACTTCTCCATAACTTCAACAATGCACACCCATCAGTCAAATTCACCAGCGAGATAGAAATAGATGGGAAATTGGCATTTTTAGATGTGCAATTAAAACGGAAAATAGATGGATCGCTTGAACGAAGCATCTATCGGAAATCCACCTGGGTGGGCCAGTACACCCACTTTAACAGTTTCGTACCTCTGAAGTATAAGAGAAACTTAGTGAGCTGCTTATTCTACAGAGCACGAGCCATTTGTAGCACTGAAAACCTAGATGCTGAAAAGCAGATCATCATCGAAACTCTCCGAGGGAATGGCTACCCGGAAGCATTTATCCGTAAACATTCTATTCCCAGAGAGCAGCCAAAGACCATCGCTACGGTGCCAAAAAAGAATGTCTATCTGACGGTTCCATTCAAAGGTGACATCGCCTTTGATCTATTAAACACTAGATTATCCAACGCCCTCGGCAAGACATTTCCGTCAGCGAAACTCAATTTAATTGCCGAAACACGGCCGGTCATCCTTCCGAATCTCAAAGACAGATTTCCAGCTCAATCCGAATCCTATGTTCTATATATTTTTACTTGCACTTGTGGTGTGAGATACCTCGGATACACGACTCGATGTCTGTCTAAGCGGATTTCCGAACATTGTCCGGCTTCCCTGTCCAAAGGCACAGTGAAATCCACTAGAAGCGCAGTTTTGGAACATCTAGTTCAAACCGGACATCAATTCGACAAAAAAGAATGTTTCAAAACTTTCTACGCTATCAGTAATCGATATCCAAAAGGACTGAAGAAACGCCTCTTGAAGACTGCTGAGGCCATTGCCATCCGATTACTGAAACCAGAACTGTGCAAGCAGAGAGAAATTATACAGACTCTAACTTTACCGTGGACTTAAATGTGAGTAACGCTTAGTTATTTCACAATTTTATTTAATTATTTTTCGATTTTTTATCCAACTAGTCTGAACAATTTCTTTGTTGGTTGACCCCAGGTCATCAAGTTCAGTTGAACTGGTTACTATGTGGTCATCAATTCCGTCATGTCCGTTGATGTATTACGTAACACTGACCCCGTATTCTGTATTCTATTACGTAATTGCTAGCTTACTGACTTCGATCACTTTGTTACCAACCAAAACCTTGCTTTCATTAGCCAATGTAATCCGTTCTTAAATTCTCATAAATGTACTGCCTGATGAGAGTTGTCGAAAAGAAATTTCTTCGCATTACTTGACGTCTTATGTTTTCATGGGCATATTCAATGAAC
>NW_005349554.1:0-1050 GCF_000412655.1 Myotis brandtii | reverse complement strand
CACTCTATCCACTGAGCCAAACCGGTTAGGGCTCAGAGCACTTCTAATGTTCCTTCTTTCTCTGTCCACAGACAGTGAAATTAAAAGCTCTCTCTCCCTTTGGCATACAAAAAGGCCTACATAAAGAGAAATTTTTATTTTCCTAAAAGAGAATTCAGCGTGAAGTTTTATAATTTTGATTTCTCTATAGTAAATCCACAATACATTTTAAAAACAATATTCATTGTCGTTATGAAAATTCCTTAGAAACAATTATACTTTCCCACAAAACCCTATTATATAGACAAAAAAGTCACCATTGTGCAAGAGTTTGGAATATTCAAGTTTATAAATGTTGCAGGAAGATGTGCTCTGTGTTCAGTAAGTGTTCTCAGACCTTGTAATGGTTTGCTTGCTGCTTGTCCATGAGGAAAGTCCTCTGTAATAAAGCTGGAAAAGTGAGACATTCATAAAAAGTTGCTATTACTGTCTCTTGGGGTTAGAGTTTAGTGCTCCCTCATCCAAAAGCAGTTGCCTGTTAAGATACTTTTTAAGAAGCACTATTCTTGGCTGCCAATAGAGCCTAAGGAGTGCTCCAGGAAGGGAGCACTTTTGATTCCCTGCCAGAAATTCAGTAATGATCCCTGTCATTTCTGCTTCAAAGCAAGGCTTGCCCTGAGTCCTCTCCAGTTAAAATGAAAAGAACTAAAGAGAGAAGGAAGAAAACTTTCTCTTTCTTTTCTCAGAAGAGACAATGCTCATCCACTCATTCCTTGGGTGTCATCTCTGACTTTCACTGTGCAGATGTTACACAGGAAGAAGTGGGGGCCTTCTCTTTCCACCAGAAGAGTTAGACGTCCGTCAGCTCCAGAGGTCAAGCTGAGGTGGTGCTCTAATAAAAACTCACTTGTGAGATATAAATAAATGCAATTAAGTGTTATGCAGAGAGAAATGTTAGATTTATTAAAATATGGAAAATTATGTTTAAGCAGTTAGAGACATAATCTTATTCTTAACAATTCATTAAAAAAAAAACAAAAAAAACTTAAGCTAGAACTGAAGGGAAGTTTA
>NW_005349553.1:0-238 GCF_000412655.1 Myotis brandtii | reverse complement strand
CCTTCCCACTGAAGTTTGACAGTCTGAACTAGAACATATTTTTCAATTATAGTTGACATATAATATTGTATTAGTTTCAGGTATACAACATACTGATTAGACATTGATATAACTCATGAAGTGATCACCCAGGTAAGCCTAGCACCACTGGTACCGTACATAGTTATTACAGTATTCCTGGCTATATTCCCTCTGTGGTGTTTTACATCCCTATGACTGTTTTTATAACTGGAAATTT
>NW_005349552.1:0-857 GCF_000412655.1 Myotis brandtii | reverse complement strand
CTCTTTACAAAGTACAGCTCTCTGAAAGTTATTGTACTAACCTGCTCTTTCTTACTGTTCGATTGGGAGATGTGAGAATCTGTTTGGATGGATTTATTAATTTGGGGCAGGTGAATCTTTGGTCATTTTCCAAGATATTTCAGCCCTTAGCTTGGCGGTATGAGAACCCTCTCTATTTTTACTTATTCACAGCTCCTTCATCCCCCTCTACCTCAACCCACATTCACCAGATTTCTAGAAAAATGCCTAGGAAATGCACATGTCTGTCTTATTCAAGACCTACGTTTTTGGGAGAAATGATTAAATGTTTCTTTTGATTGCCATCTGGTTATCCTCAAGGAGAGAAACACTTTCTCCTGTCATGGACTTTTTCTTTGTAGTCATCATGAAATTTATTTTTGTGAAGTACTAGCAAAAGGATTTTCTGAACTGTGTAGAGAAGCTGTTTACAGTGAAGGCTGTAACATTGTGATGAAATAAGTGGCTGAAAGAGATTCAGGGAAAAACAAAAGACATAAAAGTAGCCTCTCTGCAGGATATATGACATATTTTGGTGGAGGGAGCGGGGGGGGGGTGCAGAAGGAGGCAGGTTTTCCTTTCTTTTTCTTTTTAAATCTGTTTTTTATTGATTTCAGAGAGAGAAAGAGAGAGGGAGGGAGGGATAGAAACATCAGTGATGAGAGAGAATCATTGATAGGCTGAGGAGGCAGGTTTATCAATGAGGTGCACGCACAGGTTGCATAATCCCAGAGCTTGTGCTGTGCCCATTATTGCCTCCTACCTGCCCCCAACTCAGAGACTCAGCTTTGCTTTCCTTTGGCAAAGGGTGAGGTATTTGCAGGTACTTTATTCTCAAC
>NW_005349551.1:0-882 GCF_000412655.1 Myotis brandtii | reverse complement strand
TATATATATATATGTAGTATGTACATATGTACGTACATATGCATATACACACACACACTTTTCAACTCTTCAAAACATGTTCTCTTTTAATCCTTTCCTGAATTGCCTCCAAGGCAAGTAAAACAGTAGGTTTAATTTAAACCTCACAGATGAGGAAATGAAAGTGGAGGGTAGTTACATTATGTGTAGCAGAAACAGACATAAAACACGGTTTTTCTGCCTCTCAGGTTGGAAAAATGCCTGCTTTCTGAGCTACAGGGAAAATGAGAGGAGATCCATTCACCAGGCCCCTCCATCTGGCTGTGAGGCTGAGATGGCCTCTGGGGGTTGGCTAAGGGCTGGGGCTGTTCCCAGCTGTTCCCTCCTAATTCCTCCTCACTCTGAGTCCACAGTCACAACTGTCATTGGCTCATATGACGCCCCAAGGCTCCCCCACCTCAGCAGGACTACACGGCACTGCCTGGAAATGAAGGCAACGCCAGGTTTGGGGTCCAACGGGGCTGGGTGCCAATCACCAGCATAAACCCCAGTTCTACGCCTCTGGGCAAGTCTCTCTCCCTCTTAGCCTCCATATCCTCTCCTATAAAACTGGAACAGTGACTCCTGTATCTCATAGGACTGTTCTGAAGATTAAATGAGATGAACAGTACCCAGCACGGAGCCCAAAGCATGGCAAGAAATCAGTGATGAGCTGTCCTAAGAGTTACATCAAAACCTATCAGAGACAAGAGCACAAACTCAAAACCCCTTGGCTCCGGGCCATGGTTCCTGCCGAACTGTGAAATCCACAGCTGTATGTTCAGAACCTACAGGAACTAGACAATATAGATTTTAAAAAAACAAACAAACAAACAAACACAGGAAGCTTCCTCCATCTGCTGA
>NW_005349550.1:0-666 GCF_000412655.1 Myotis brandtii | reverse complement strand
TTTTTTTAAAAGAGAATAAATGACACAGCTAGTTAGACCCAGACCAAGTAACTGAGGCTCTAACTATGGAGTGGGAGGTGAGACTTCTGGCCCAGTGTTCCTCCCACCACACCGTGTGGCAGTCTTGCTGTGATGAAAAGTCCTGGACCAAAAAGAAAGTGTACCCACCTCCTACCTCAGAAATGCCCACAGACATACAGAGGCTTCTACACGGTGATTCTGAGGACCTCGGGACCCAGAGAGCACCATCGGAGGTCCTGCTCTGCCTGGGACTCTCAGTTCACTTCATTAACACCCCCAAAGAGCAGCTGCAAATCTGGGACACATAAAATAAGGCAGGATTTCCATCCTGTTGCTAATCAAGGGAGCAATTATGGTTCTCCCAGGAGAAAATGTAGGTGCACCTGCAAGTCCTTAAGAAAATTCTTCCTGGCTCCTTGGAGGATGCATGTAGTAAAGAAGCAGTGCATGTTTGTTTTGTTTTTCCCAGTTGAAAGTAGGTGAAGGGGAAGCCACATGATACTAGGTCACAATATATGGCTCTGGGTTTAGAGAGACCTGGCTTCAAATGACCGTTCCTTACAAAATGGTGACCAGGAGCCGATAACAATCTCTCCAGTCTGTAAACGTGGACTGTACCCACCTCCAAGGGCTCTGAGAGGATTC
>NW_005349549.1:0-260 GCF_000412655.1 Myotis brandtii | reverse complement strand
GCTTCCTCCTACACGCCGTCTCCTGGGAATTGGGCCTGGGCGTGTGCCTTCACTGGGAATCAAACTGTGACCTCCTGGTTCATAGGTTGGTGCTCAACCACTGGAACACACAGGCCAGGGTTGCTCTATTTATTTCACTTATACCTTTAGTAGTTACAAACTGTTTAATTATTGTAGCACTCTTAATGGGGGTGATACCACCTTCAGGGGTCAGAATTCACCCCAGGAGGGCAAAAATTAGTTATTGAGGGGCAAAAAAA
>NW_005349548.1:0-240 GCF_000412655.1 Myotis brandtii | reverse complement strand
ATCTTTCAGAATCCACTCATTATTTCCTTCTGCCGCTGCATTTTTACAGATGAATTTCTTATAATGTGGCAATTTTCTTTCTCTTTGATAAGCTAGGTTTGCATCCCAAATTTACATTTTTTAACTATGTGAACATAGGGAAACCATTTAGCTTTTCTGACCACTGTTTCCTCGTTAGAAAAATGGAGTTAAAACTGTCCATGTCATAGGACTGGTATGAAGATGAAGTGAGATAATGAA
>NW_005349547.1:0-544 GCF_000412655.1 Myotis brandtii | reverse complement strand
TTGGGGCTTCCAATACTATGTTGAGTGAAAGTAGCAAGATTGGGCATCCTTGTCTTGTTCTTGATCTTAAAGGAAAAGCTTTTCACCATTGAGTATGATGTTTGCTATGTACTTGTCATATATGGCCTGTATTAGGTCTGTACACTTTAAGGGGGCAGGATTGTGGAAATAGTGAGCTAATGATTAGTCTTAAAAATCAGTGTCTAGCTTTTATTATGGCTTCTCCACCTGACTGTTCTCAACCTGAGTGGAATTTCACCACCCAGTGGTGGTTGGCAGTGGTTTGAGCAGAACCATGTCTAAATAAGATTTTGGACAATTCTTCTCTCCTTCCATAAGTCCTCAGTCTCTTCTCATTGAGACCTTGCACTGAATCTAATGCAAGATTCATCCCAGTGGGTTTTCACATTGCTAAGAAACATATACATATTTTACCAGGAGTCTTCTGGCAACATATTTTAACTTGCTAACCTATAGGCATCATTTAAATGGGAAGATTTGGGGGCATTCAGATGAATATTTGGGGTCCCTTTCTCACCCTCTG
>NW_005349546.1:0-1635 GCF_000412655.1 Myotis brandtii | reverse complement strand
AAAAAATTATGGACAAAGACGATTAATAAAGGCAATGTTCAATAGCAAAATATGGACACTCAGATGCTCCAAAGTAAGATAAAGAAAGAAATACAGTACATGGCCACCCAGAGTCCCCACCGTGCCCCTCACTCCCCTCTCTCAGAGCCCGCAGTGCTGGCCAGCGCAGCTTCGCCAAGCGGTGCAGGGCCCCCGGGAGGGACACCGGCCCCAAGCATGGTCCTGCTGGGGCCCTGGAGCCAGCCAGCCAGGCTCTGAGAGCTGACAGCTGCTCTCAACAGTGCAGGAGGCAAAATCAGCCTGCCCCCCACTGTCCCGTGTCCCCGCCACTCGTCCCTTCCTCCAGGGAGCTGCCAAGAAAGAACCCTCTGTTCCCACAAACGCAGGCAAAGTGGTCCCTTCCCGCCTCTATGCTCGTCCTTCCTGCCATCAGAGTATTCCTTTGATGGTCCCTGAAGGCCCCTTTTTCCTGCAGTTCCCACATGGACCCTAGAGCCTAGAGTCCTTCAGAGCCTAGAGTCTTTCGCCTCTGCATTCCCCGAGGGAGGCCCGTGTTCCCTGAGGCAGCCTAGGGCCTCAGCGACTGGACTCTGGCTGGGATTTGGGCCCCTTGCGTGTGTCCAGAGTCCGGCTCAGGGCCTCCCCTCATGGTCACATAACATGGCTGAGCCTGACTCATCCCTAATCTCCACTTGGAGAGAGAGACCCAGAGGAGGTAGGGCCTGGATACCAGCCACCCAAAGGTGCCTCATCCCCCATCAAAGGGTCGCTGGGCTCCCCCATGTTATGGCATGGGCTTGGAACATGGGGTTACAGGCCCGGGCAGGGTGAAGCCCTCACTCACTCAGCCTCAGCCCTGGCATTTACCCAGCCCAGCAGCACACAGACGTGTGTCCAAGACCCTGGAGCCAAAGGCCACTTCCTGGACTGGGTCACCCCAGCAACATGGCTCCCGCAGCTTCGGACTAGCGAAGTGTCCCCATAAAGCTCTACTTCCGTCCAGCTTAACCGTGTCAGCCTGCGGAAGGACTTGGCGGGGTTCGAGCCCTGGCCACATTTCCAGCTGTTCTGGACAAGCTTGGATTTGCCGCTGACTTGTTGGGGGGCTTCAGCAAGCGGCCCCCGCGCTTCAAGCCTCTACTTAACTTTTCTCAGCTGCAAAAGATGATGATGATTTCGAGGAGAAGTGGTTAAAACCGGGCGGGAGGAACTCGGGGTCTCCACAGACGTTATAGTACCTCTGCCAAGCGAAATACTTTGCCTGGAGAAACCTTCTCTTACTGATTTTACATGTCAGACGTGGTCAAGCTTTGGGTAAGATTTTTTCTCACTGATTTAAAGAACATTCTGAAAACTGCTGGACATGGTCTCCATGCATCTAGAAATCCCAAGTGAAGCTGTAGTAGGTTCTCAAAGATTAGGACCTGTTTCCTGTTTCCAAGACTGTCACCACCTTCCCCAGGCGTGGCCAGAGGGCCCGCAGCCTCCTCAGTCCCGTCCCACGAGCTCTGGGCCAGGAGCAGCCCCCCCCTCACCCCCCAGGTGTGTAGAAAAGCCCCTTTCTTCCCTGTGACTTGTGTTCAGTGTCGGGCTTTCTGTCATGAAGACTAACTTCTTCAGCTATATCACGTGTGC
>NW_005349545.1:0-423 GCF_000412655.1 Myotis brandtii | reverse complement strand
TTATAATGGTCTCTATTATCCATGAATGTGTGAGATGCAGTATTGTTTTTTTAAATCCTCACCTGAGGATATTTTTTTCTCCTGGTTTTTCTTTTTTTAGAGAGAATGGAGAGGAGGGAGGATGGGGGGTAGAGAGAGAGGGAGAAACATCGATGTGAGGGAGACACATTAATTGGTTGCCCCCCATTCACACTCTGACCAGGGCTAGGCATGGAGCCTGCAACCCAGGTACGTGCCCTTGACTGGGAATCGAACCTGAGACCCTTTTCTGTAGGCCGATACTGTAACCATTGAGCAACCCAGCCAGGGTGATATTTCAGTTTTAATAGGATATATGATATTGGTCTTCTGTAGTTTTGATTGACTTTACATAAAAAGTAATGCAGTTAGAGAGAAACCAAGATGGCGGCATAGGTAAACACC
>NW_005349544.1:0-260 GCF_000412655.1 Myotis brandtii | reverse complement strand
TGTTGTAAGCCACAGTCCTGATTTTCAAGCAGGCTGTGTTTCTTTATTTCTTAGACTGCCTTTATTTGTGTTTACACAAGAGTCAATTTGTGATTCAACCCCTAAGTGGCAGTGTTTCTGTATTGACCTCTGCAGCTATACATCCTCTCTAACCAGTATTTCGATTTTGTTTTCCCTGTCACACTTAATACTGGTTTTGGAGAATGGAATGCTCCAGAGCAGGTTCTCTGATCATTACTCCCCGCTCTGATCCCCAGGTT
>NW_005349543.1:0-254 GCF_000412655.1 Myotis brandtii | reverse complement strand
AAAGAGAAAAGAGAAGGGTGCATAGACTTGGAACAGAGAAGAGGAAATTAGATATATTGGTAAGCCAACAGAGACTACAATAATAATAACACATCAATGAAGCAGATCAATTTTTAACATGGGGTAAAAAGAAAGAAGAGGGAAAAACTAAAACAGAAATAGGAGAAGCAAAAGAGGATGAAAAAGGGAGAAGTGAGGAAGAGAAGGATGGCAAAATAGAAAAAAATAAGATAAAGTATAATAATGATAAAAAA
>NW_005349542.1:0-250 GCF_000412655.1 Myotis brandtii | reverse complement strand
AAGAGAAAGTATATTTAGAAGGTCACAGAGGTAGAAGTGAGTGGTAGAAGACATAGGCTCAGGAAACAAGTTACAGAGGCAAAAGAAAGGCTCTGGGAGCTTAGGAGAAAGAATGGTAAAGGTAACAGGACTGGAAGAAGAAGAGGAGGAGGGGGAGGGGAGAAGTGCAGGTGTGCTCTTGGGCAGGAGAGCACACCGGGTTCTCCATCTGATGGAGATTTTAGGGAAGGTCCCAGGGGAGTTTCTCAGT
>NW_005349541.1:0-538 GCF_000412655.1 Myotis brandtii | reverse complement strand
AAAAAAAAGAAGTGATAAAAGTAGCAAATATTGTCAAAATTAACCCTTTCAGAACTCTGGAAGTAAACAGTGACTTGTAACAATCCAAGGAGTATTTATTCAAGAAAAACAGTGAAATCTTAGGAAGATTAGCAGACTTCGTGGTGTTTCACCTTGCTCTCTTCCCAATTTCCTCTTCTAAAGATCTGTAGTGTCTTTGAAACCAAAAATCTTTGAAACCACACTAGTCAGGAAGCCACTGAATGGGTAGAATAGATTTAAAACTCACAAAAAGCCTCATCCCCAGAGAATTGTCTAAATTTGACCTGATAGTTCTCTGAAAAGCTGCATTTTCAGGGCTTGTCTCTGTTTGACCCGACTCAATACTTGTTCTGTGCATACAGCCATGTTTATTCTTCAGGCTTATTCTCAGGATATTTGTCAAAAAACAATCAGCAGCAATTTGTTAATATTGCTGTTGCTAAGGCAGTTCTATTTGGGACTAATAAACTGACAAAAGAAAAAAAAAAGGAAAAATTGGCAAATATAGGGGTCTTTG
>NW_005349540.1:0-286 GCF_000412655.1 Myotis brandtii | reverse complement strand
GGGTTAGGGTTAGGGTTAGGTTTAGGGTTAGTGTTAGATTTATGAATCAGGATAGGGTTAGGGCTAGGGTTAGGGTTAGGGAATGGGTTAGGGTTAGGGTTAGGGTTAGGGTTATGAATCAGGTTAGGGTAAGGATTAGGATTATGAATCAGGATAGGGTTGGGGTTAGGGTTAGGGTTACGGTTATGAATCAGGATAGGGTTAGGTTTAGGGTTAGCGTTAGGGTTACAGTTATGAATCAGGATAGATTTAGGGTTAGGATTAGGGTTAGGGTTATGAATCAGGA
>NW_005349539.1:0-462 GCF_000412655.1 Myotis brandtii | reverse complement strand
CAGGAAAAAAATTTCAGATGCACAGCATATGAGAGATAACTAAGCCCATTTTATTTATTTTAATTTTAGAGTTAGAAAACAGGCTCAGAGAGGTTGAGGGACTTCCTCAAACTCGCGGGCCATTCGTAGCAGCTCTGACACAGAATTCAAATGCCCTTAATTCTGGTCCAGCATGCCACAATACCGCAATCTAATCCCTCAAATCTAGTACCACCCTGGAGAATAACTGACTTCTAACTCATCATTCAAAACAAGTGTGAACAAATTCAGCTTTTAAATTTGTTTAATCCTTTCAGAATTGTCCACGAATATGTAGACATGGTCCACACGCTGCACATCAAATGCACATTTTTTGGCCACACAAACATACATGGTTAATGCTCTTTTAGCAGATATACCACATTCATCAGAATAACCGAGTAACGCCAGATACTGGGAAGCAAAATAAGCCAGGGAGCCTGG
>NW_005349538.1:0-443 GCF_000412655.1 Myotis brandtii | reverse complement strand
TACAAAATCCGCCATTATTAACCGGTACACCTAGTAACTAGACAATAAGATTAACTGGAAAATAGAAGACTTAAACACTATAAATGAATTAACTTTAACAGACATCTATACAACATTATCCAAGATAGAGCATATGCTACGTCATAAAACAAACCAGTAAATTTAAAGAACATGTTCTCAGACCAAAATGAAATAAAGTAAGAAATCAATAACACACAGACATTTGGGAAACTCACAAATACATGGAAATTAAGACACTTATAAATCACCAATGCTAAAGAAGAAATAAAAAGTGAGATTAGAAAATTATTTGAAATGAATGAAAATGAAGCCACAAATTACCAAAATTTATAGGATGCAGCAAAAGTAGAGCTTGGAGGGAAATTTATAACTGTAAAAGCTTATGTAAGAAGAAAGATAGCAAATCAAAACTTAACCTATCA
>NW_005349537.1:0-1403 GCF_000412655.1 Myotis brandtii | reverse complement strand
AAAAATAATAGTGGAAACCACCCCATTCTTCATGGCTTCACCCACAATAGCACTGAAGACTCCAGAGAATACCTGAGTCATCAGAGAGTCAGGGCCACAAAGGCTGCCTTCACTTTGCAAATGGTAAATGGGCCACCTGTGTGCCCATTCTCTGCCACACTGTGAGCTCACAGACTCCAGGAAACCTGTGCAGAGGCCACAGAAAGACAGTGAGTGCCAGCTCCACCCACCCCTGCCCCCTGGAGAACCGTGTGAGGATAGCTAGGACCTGAGGAAGTGGGGTTCCCGGCTGGAAATGGTTGATTGACTCTTGACCTTCACTCAGGAACCCAACACTTCGTTAAAAACCAGCATATCTGATAAAACTATCACTTATTAAGCAAATATCTTATTTCAGGTAGAGCACTAAGCGCTTTAAGTAGCTCTCTTAACCTGCATCAGGGGCTCATATTTTACATATGAGATAACTGAGGCACAGGAGAGGGTATATAACTTGCTGATTATCACACAACTTGTGAATGGAAGAACTAGGTTTGAACCCAGGCAGTAGTTTCCAGAGTCCCTGATTTTAAACAGCATACTGTTCCACACAATTCTATACTATTAAAACCCATTAATTTTGTTCTCCAGACATCAAACATTTTAAAAGTACCAATGAGCTACCTTAAAGCCAGTTGCTGCCCTGCCCAGACCATGGAATGTAATCGGATAACCTATGTGGAAACTTCCAGAAACCTATACAATGGCACAGAATTTTTGGTGGTTTTATGACAATGATATCTTTAGGATCAATCTCCTCAATTCTGGAAAATGAACCATAAAAAAAACCTATAAAATGGGAGCAAGAACTTTTTGTGTACTTGAGCATTGGCACTGAGGAAATAGCAGGGTTAAGAGAAGAAGACAGAGCTGGAACGGAGACATGGAGATTCTGCTGGGTCTTGAGGGGAAAGAGTCTCCTCCTTCCACATCAGGCATCTCCAGATTCTGTCCATTCCAGGCCGAAAGGCCTCGCAAATCCAATCCTCCTCTCCACCACCCATACCACGAACCCAGCTTGGCCATGACCGTCCTTCATGGCTGCCATTGCTACATCTTCTTGTCCCCTTCGAGTTCTTCACACTGTAGTCAATGTGGTCTTCTCGAGGAAAACTTTCTTGATGAGAAAGCATCAGTGGCCCTATGGTGGCTGAGACTCTGGGAGATTGACGATCATTAAAATCTCCTGTCAAAGAAGAGACAGCAATCGGAGAGTTTAAGCCTCTTGCCCAGCATCACATGCCTGGGAAGGAGGCAGCTAGAGTGAGTCCCAACCCAGGTCTGCAGCGTGTGAAACTGACATGTTAATCATTTCACTATACCTGTTTGGGCAGTGGTTTCCTGAGATAAAATGAATTGAGAAA
>NW_005349536.1:0-294 GCF_000412655.1 Myotis brandtii | reverse complement strand
AACCATGACCTCCCTGTTCATAGGTAGATGCTCAACCACTGAGCTACACCTGCCGATCAATGGTTCTCTCTCATCATTGATGTTTCTACCTCTCTCTCCCTCTCCCTTCCTCCCTGAAATCAATAAAAATATGTATTTAAGGAAGTAATAAAAAAAAATAAAGTGAGTCTCAGAGAGGCTGAGTGACCTGCCCCAGGTCACACAGCGGATGGTGATGGAACCAGGTTTGACCCCACCACCTTATCTCCAAAGCCCACGCTCAAAATCTTCAAACTATCCAGCCTGGAGGAGGGC
>NW_005349535.1:0-527 GCF_000412655.1 Myotis brandtii | reverse complement strand
AAAACGGAAGAAGAAAATAGTTTGTTAATTAAATCTGATTCGAATACTATGCAGTGTGGCTTGCCCATTTGCGGTACAGAGACCTCTTCTTCAGTACCCGTGGAAATGGAACAAGCAGGATCTTCGTTTCCTTCAGCAACAGAAATGGAACAAACCATTAATGGTGCAAGGACAGCAGTACCTGTGGCACTGGACATACTACAAACAAATGTTTCTCAAAACTTTGGCATGGAATTGGATACCAAAAGAAATGACAGTTTAAATTTGTGTAATATTTCTGAAGTTACGGAAATGAAGGAGGCTTTTTCAACAAAAGTTGCCAAATCCAATGAAAGCATTTTGATGTAGCTTTTCCTTTCATTTGGTCAGCTATGCTCCTAGTGACAGAGTGACGTTGCTGCTCCTGTTGCAGTTCCCATCTTCAGCCTCGATTTGTGAAAAGCCTTTTTTCAAAATCATTGTTGTCATCATCACTGCGTAGTAGAGTGTGTATATCTTTTTCCCTTTTGTCTACTTTTAGACATAAC
>NW_005349534.1:0-621 GCF_000412655.1 Myotis brandtii | reverse complement strand
AAAAAAAAAATACCAGCAGCAACAAATGGGTGCATCCATTATATAGTACTTGAAATTAGGAAGAAGGGATATTTGAAGGAAAGCTTGCTATTGTTTCCTAAAGAACCAGAGAATAGGCATGGATGCGGATACACTATATTTGAGACGAGGAAGTGTTTTGTTAAGTTTCTGAGACTCCGGAGGGCATCAGCATTTGTATCTCCCACAGTCATTATAGTTAATGCACAAAAATTAAATGTAGTTCCGCAGGCCTGAACATGTGACTGCTGGCCGACGCTCCCCACCAGTTGTGTTTATTAGGAGACACTGATTTTCACTTTATGACTGTGGAAGTCACTAGCTGAGCTCACAGCTCTTCACATCCTCACAACCGTCCCACCATGACCTCCTGCTCAGGCTTGTCACCTGCAGGACCCCTCAGTGCTCTAGAATCTGTCAGCCCAGCTCTACCCTTTGAGTCACCATAGGACATTGCTTCCTTGCTCTGGATCAAAGCTTCAGATAAAAAGAGTAAAAAATCCAGATATTGGCTTAAATTTATATCTTTTATTTCATCAGACAAGAATTTTTACATTTATATTTTTATTTAGTCAGACAACAGGCTGCTCTTAATTATTGGGT
>NW_005349533.1:0-249 GCF_000412655.1 Myotis brandtii | reverse complement strand
ACTAGAGAATTTTATAGTGCCAGAAAGTAAGGAAACACACACACACACACACACATACAAATCCACATTAATGGTGGGCATATGTCAAAGGGACATAGGAGCCAACTAAAAGAGGTTTCAGTGGCCAAAGCCACTGAACAATTTGAACAATAAAACAAATAATATAGTATTAGATTGTAACCCAAAATCTATATATATAAAAAGCCAGGGGTCATCACATCCGAAACAACCGAACAGACGACTGAACAG
>NW_005349532.1:0-240 GCF_000412655.1 Myotis brandtii | reverse complement strand
TTTTAATGTGCACGAATTTCATGCACTGGGCCACTAGAATATAAAAGTGAAAGGGCATCTGAAATTATCAAATGCAAACTCTGCCTAATAGAAGAGAGGACTGAGGTCCAGAATGGTAAATGGTCCCACAGTGATTCTTCAGCCATATGAGATCTGTGCTTCCCACAGCCATCCCAGTTGCACATCTGAACAGGCATCCTCAAATATTTCCTTTCTTGGTGAACTAGTCTATATATGCCA
>NW_005349531.1:0-1006 GCF_000412655.1 Myotis brandtii | reverse complement strand
AAAGGCAGTCCTGGTCCCGGATAAATGCAATCATCCATTTTCACTGCTCTTCATCCTGACTCCTCACTGTAGCTCCATATGTAAGATGATGCTCAGCACAATTTAAACACCAACTCATCTCCCTCTACCCACCTACCAAGGAAAAGACCCGTTTAAGCTCGTTCCTAAGAAAGACAAGCTATCATAAAATCAGGTACTGTAAACAATATGTGTAAAATTTATTTTTTTGTTTAGAACTGGATATAACCACATCAACAAAGCACTATTAGAAGTGCTTTGAAAAATTCTGAATCTACTCCTTTATAAGTTGTATATTACTTCTACTCCACTCAAATAGATAAATTTAAATAGGTTGTTCACTGAACAAGGACATCCATATAGGGGGATAAATGGAGACTCAAATCCAGCCTGAATGCTGTACAATAAACTATGTGCCTGTGAAGTATACATACCCAGGCGAGCCAGCTTTTTTTGATCCATACAAGAGTTTATTTGGTGCACAGGACAGAGCTCCAACCAACTGATCCACCAGGCCAGGGCTATCCTAGTGTCTTGGGAAAGGATGGGCTGAAATTTCAATGATGAAGTAACCATTACCATCTCCATCACATTTCAGGTACACTATTTCCCTAGAGAACAGTCCTAATATAAGAGTTATGATCGGAGGCTTCACTGGGAGGTGTAATGCCAGGGCATTAAAAGTGAAGGGAAGGAGAAGTGAGGCAGAGAAGAAAAGTAGATAAAACATGGTCCACGCTGAATTGACTGCAGCATCATGACCCCCAGCTGAGTGATGCAGGCCGTCTAGGCAGGCTGCAGGAACTCCCTGCTCATCCCCTCCTCTCATAGGCTGAAGCTGGCCCTCTGGGACCAATACACTCCCTGAATGTGTTACCCAGCTGTCTCCATTGCCCTCTTCTCCAATGCCATTCTCCCACTCTGTTGCTAAGCCATCAGTCCCTCAAAGTGGATTTATTGTATTTATTTGTGTGTATCCAGGGATAGT
>NW_005349530.1:0-247 GCF_000412655.1 Myotis brandtii | reverse complement strand
GGAACCCCTGGACCCGCTGGGGCTGGACCCCAGCAGCACTGTGTTCATCATATCTCCTTGAGAGAATTTCTCAGAGACCAGGAGCAGCCCAAGTCCCACCCTCCCCACCAACTTCCCTTCTACTGCCCACAGGCCTGGGCACCTGGGCCAGGAGGAAACTCCTGGGGTGGTGAGAACGTATAATTCACCAGTCTGAGCTACTGACCCCCCCCCCCTCACCCCCATCCCTTAGTGACACTGGCTTCCC
>NW_005349529.1:0-241 GCF_000412655.1 Myotis brandtii | reverse complement strand
ACCTCCCAGGACAGCTGGAACCATGGCCCCATCCCCCACCCCCCCACCTACCTGGCTTGCAGGCCTCATGGATTCTCACCAGCAGCTGTGAGCATTTCTCATCGGGCCAGTCGTGTAGGACCCGGGCCAGGATGTAGAGATCGGCAGCCGGGAGGGGGTCCTTAAAGAAATCGCCTGAAACATAGGGTAGGGGTCCCAGGGTCTGCCCTTGATGCAATCCCATTGGACCGGAACCATGGAA
>NW_005349528.1:0-263 GCF_000412655.1 Myotis brandtii | reverse complement strand
CCCATAGAACACGCTGCTGCCCATAGAACATGCTGCTCTTAGAACACGCTGCCCATTGAACATGCTGCCCATAGAACACGCCACTGCCCATAGAACACGCTGCTGCCCGTAGGACACGTCACTGCCCGTAGAACACGCCACTGCCCATAGAACACGCTGCCCATAGAACACACTGCCCATAGAACACGCTACCGCCCATAGAACACGCCGCCGCCCATAGAACACACCGCCGCCCATAGAACACGCCGCTGCCCATAGAACAC
>NW_005349527.1:0-241 GCF_000412655.1 Myotis brandtii | reverse complement strand
TAATTAGCATACTACCCTTTTATTAGTATAGATAAGAAATATGAGGGAGAAAAGAACATACTAACTACTTTGAGGATGCAATTAGCGATTGTGAGACTATAGGAAAAAATGACCTAGTTTCCTGGAAGAAAACAGGAGAGAGAGAAAGAGAGGGATAGAAAGAGAGAGAGAATTTATAGATATAAAGAGATCTAAAAAACCTATTAATCAATCACAGTGTATGGAATTTATTTGAATGCTG
>NW_005349526.1:0-566 GCF_000412655.1 Myotis brandtii | reverse complement strand
AACCACATGAAATACCACTTCATACCAATTAGGATGGTATAATTTTTTTTTTTTTTTTAAAGAAAACAAGTGTTGGCAAGGATGTGGAAGAATTAGGCAATTAGAACCCTCAGATATTGCTGGTGGAAATAAAAATGGTGCAGGCACTGTGGTAAATAGCTTGTTGGTTCATCAATAAGCTACACACAGAATTACTATATGGCCCAGCAATTCCGCTCTTAGGTATATACTCTGATCAAACCCAACTGACCCCTAAGTCTTCTGAATTCTCGATCACTTGAGTTATAACAATGACAACAAATGGATTCATTCTGCAACCATTTAATCTTGTTTTCTCCATAGGACAGTGAACTCCCAAAGGTCAGGTATCATATAAACTTTGAAACCCTCACAGCTCCTATAGGTACTCTGGATATTTGTGACTTTCCAGTGCTTACTGATTTTTAGTCACTGTTTAAAAAAACTTTCTTGTTGGCATTTCTGAAGTCTAGGGTATGTGTTTTAAAAGTCAGAAACAACAAACACAGTTAAGAATTTAAAAATGCACTTAGATACCTTTGTTCGTA
>NW_005349525.1:0-1220 GCF_000412655.1 Myotis brandtii | reverse complement strand
ACTTTAAGCAATAAAACAAAATTTTTTTTAAAAAAGACTATTTACAGAGCTAGGAGCAAAGATAACAGTAATACCTGGGCTGGCCATAGAGAGGCGCTGTTGGCACCCAGGCTGGAAGCGCAGGGAGGACGTGGTTACCAGAACTGGCGAGAGTGGCTAAGCTCAGAGGGCCACCTGTTTGGAGCTGTGGCCTTAGGGAGGGGTCTCAGAGCCAACCCACAGCAACAGAGGCAGGGGCTTCACTCTCCTCCTCTCTCCCCTCCGGTGCCTCCCATTGGGCAAACCCAAGCCCATTGGTGGAGTCTGCATGGGTTGGCCTCCTGGGCACAGGGGGTGGTGGAGGGAGAGAGCAGGTGGGAAGGGCTAGCAGAGGGTCCCCAGCACTCTCTCTCTGCCCACCTCTTACACCTTCTCAAGCTCCAGGGCACAGCTCAGATCCCTCCTTGGGCAACATCCGCTTCCAAGACAGGCTTATTATCGAGACATTCTTCTCACCCTTCCCAGACGTCCCCAAGAAGGTCACAAACTTCTTAAGGGCAGGACTTCTCTGGCTCCTCCAGAGTGAACAGTATAGGTTCATGGACCTGTTTCTTGAATGAGAGGGTGATTTGTTCCAGGGCCCAAGCCGCCGGGGAAATGCTACATGACTCTCGGGGACTCCCATGTAAGGTCCTCCCTCCCTCTGGATCTTTGCTGACCTGGATGGAAGTAGCCTCTTCCGGGGGCTGAGAATAACAGCGGGAGGCCTGGAGTCTGTCCCTACTTGCTCCTGGGCAGCTGTTCCCTCTGCGCACACATCTGACCCCCTGGGCTCTGCCTTCAGACACCAGCACACGCCCACCGTGCCTCTGGCCGCAGCATGTCTTATACTCTGGACCACGAGACGGCTGAGGCCGCAGAGTGAGAAGGTCAGTAGCAAAGCCCCTTGAACAGCTGGACACAGCGCTTGTCCTTGGCTGAACTGTGGCTTCTGCAAGCAGCAGCCTCAGAGTGCAGCCTTCACGCACATCTCACCCTCGGGGAGGCCAAGGGTGCCCTGGTGACAGTTCATAGATCCTGTCCCCGCGGGGTGCAGGGCTGAAAGCGGCCTGCTCTTTGCACAGAGGAGAGGCATAGAGCTCTTCAGGGCAAACGGAAAAGAGGCCGAGTGGCCTTTCACCGGGGAAAGGAGGGCTGGACAGCAGAGTGGGGAAGAGCGGATTCTGGAGCCAGATAATCGG
>NW_005349524.1:0-1366 GCF_000412655.1 Myotis brandtii | reverse complement strand
AAGCTCATGTTGTGATCAAGGTAAAGCAAGACTGCTCCCTTCCCCCTCCCCAAAGGCTACACCATAATCAAGTTCAAATGTAAACAAAAGCAGGAACATTGTGGCTAATACAAATGCGTGCTGCTTCTTATTAATTATAATGTCAGCTTTAATCCATTCCTTCTAGCTTCTAGATAAAAATTGTTATGATACCCAAACGTAGAACTACCCCTCTTCCTGACACCATCCATTCCCGAGAAAAGCCCCACTTCCTTGAACTCTCCAAAATCACCTCCCACAGCCTGGTCTCTATAAGTCCTTTTTCACACCTGCTAATTGAGACACTCCATGCCGCCCCCTCCTGGGCATTCCCCTTATTGAACTGGTCAATAAATCCAATTTTGACCGACCACAGGTGTGCTCCAGGTAGCCTTTGTCTAAGGGCCATCGGCATCCCTGTCTGGCACAGTGTCATCTCCACTGCATTCTGTTATTGGTGGAGGCCAATCACAAGGCCACCCACATTCAGGTAGAGGGGAATAGACTCCCTCCGGATGGTGTGAGCAGCAGGTGCACACGAGGGCTGATGTGGCCATCTCCGGAGCACCCTACCGCAGTCCTGTAGCATGTGCTCTCACGTTTCACAGATAGCCGTTGAATTCACTCTAATAATGTGTGTGGGACTCTGGCATTGGCCACCTGGTTGGGCCCTAGTCTGTAGCTGGGCCTTATTCATGTCAAAGAAGAATTTAGTCTGTTTACACCCTCAAAATGTGTCTTCCTTTTGATGTTTTTGTTTTGTTTCCTTTATCAACGCAGAACCTCCGCTCTCTTCTGGCCTTTGGTAGCTGTTCCCTGCTCTGGGCCAGTGTCTCCTTGCTGGTCACCTCTGGAACTCTGAGGCAAATATCTTTGCTGTTTGTGATGCTGTTACCACTATCTTGCCTTGGGGGAGAGCCAGTGGGACCAAGGCCACTTTCCTTCCACCCCCCAACCCCCACACAGGCACCAGCCATGCAAGGCTGCTGGGTGCGGGAGACTTTCGCCATGGGGACACCTATCACAGAGGGACAGCTGACAGAGCCGTGCCTGGTAGCACCGCCCTTTACATGCATCTGTCCTAGGCAGGGGTCCTTGTAGTTCATCTCTCTCCTGGCCTCCTCCCCCAGTGGGAAAATGGCCACTTTCTAATAGTACTTTTCGGCGCCCCCTTTCGTCTTGATAAATACAGCAATCATAGGTAAGGAATCCACCTGGGGTTGATCATGGTAATCTATTTGTGTAAGATTGGGTGCTTTTTTCCTTCTTTTTGCTTATTTATATTTATTCTTCTACTAAGAACATGTATTGCTTTTGTAATATGACAAAAAATCAAAAGTTTGTTTTT
>NW_005349523.1:0-462 GCF_000412655.1 Myotis brandtii | reverse complement strand
CTCATTGCTATTCAAGGAGTAAGTTAAAGGTCAACCATGGTGCCATAACCCCTGAAGGGTAGTATCTATCTGTCAAAGTGCACAGGCACCAGTGCACCTTTGTGGTTTTCGTCACAGGCAATGGTAACATTCCTAGTGCTGGCAGTGGCCTTGTATGAGCAGGGGGGCATGGTTTTTCCTATATTTCTGCATTCTGTAATTCTTACTTCCCCCTCATGGCAGTTCATCCTGCCATCCTTGCACGGGATACTTCTGTTGCTGCAGATGCTATTAATGGTGCTGTTGTTTTCATGGATGAAGGTGTTCAGTTCCTTGCACCAAGGCTGAGTCATCCCCCGTTCTTGCATCCTATCGTTGCAGTATCCGTTGTCACCACGTGTCACCTTAGAATCCACATGCTGCCAATAGAATCGATCAGACTTGGACTCGCCATAGGAGGGCTGCACCAGCCCCAGCCCCAGC
>NW_005349522.1:0-263 GCF_000412655.1 Myotis brandtii | reverse complement strand
CTCTTTTGAGCATCTCCTTGAGTCACAGTTTGTTGGTATGTTCACATTTCTTCTTAAAGCAGTTGATAGCACTGGGTTGCAGGCAAGCATAACATTTGGGTCATATAGTCTTATGGCCATTGTATTTCAGGGGAGTTTTCAGAAAAGGTTCATAGATTCCACCCCACAGGCAATGCATCAAGTGCAGGGTGGGCTGTTTCTGGATATTACAGTCAGACAGAGTGGTGTCTTCCTCCAAACATGCCCCCAAAAGCAGGTGCTGT
>NW_005349521.1:0-263 GCF_000412655.1 Myotis brandtii | reverse complement strand
GCATGAAATTCGTGCAAGAGTAGGCCGTCCTTCCCCCAGTTGCTGGCACTGGCTTCCCTCTAGCACCCGGGACCTGGGCTTTCCTCACAGCCCCGGCTTCATCCAGAACGATGGAAGTATGTCTGGAAGGACATCCTTTCTAATTAGCATATTATATTTTTATTATAGATATTATTCATTGTTTATCTGAAATTACCCTGTATTCTTTTTTTAAAAATGTATATTTTTACTAGAGGCCTGGTGCATAAATTTGTGCATGGGTG
>NW_005349520.1:0-561 GCF_000412655.1 Myotis brandtii | reverse complement strand
TATAATTAGCCTCTTTTAATCTTACCTGGGTTTATGCTAATAAACTCTTAACGGACCCCTAGATAGCTCTGTGATGAGATCTGGTTCCCAGAGGAACCAACCATGGGATTAGAGAGTCAGAACTTTCAGCCCCACCACCTGACCTCAGGGAAGGGAAAGAGGCTGGGGACTGAGTTAATAATCAGTATATCTCATAATGGAACTTCCATAAATGTCATAAACAATGGGTTCGAGGAGCTGCCAGGTTTATGAGAGTGTCTCCATTCTGGGAGGTTGGCATACGTGCTGGACAGAAGCTCTTATCCCAGGACTCTTCAAGACCTTTATCTGGTTGTTCATTTATAGCCTTTATAATATTCTTTCTCATAAACTGGTGGTAGTAAGTAAACTATTTTCTCTGAGTTCTCTGAGGCATTCTAGCAAGTTTATTGAACCCCAGGATGGGGATATGGGAACCCCTTATTTATAACCAATGGGTCATAAAAATGAGAAACCTGACACTTACAATTGGCACCTGAAGTGGGGAAGGTCTTCTTGGCCTGAGCCCTTAACCTGCAGGAT
>NW_005349519.1:0-598 GCF_000412655.1 Myotis brandtii | reverse complement strand
GTCACAGCGGGACCCTGTCCTTTATTTTCTTTAGTTCCCGTGCCTGGGTAGGGAGGAAGAGCAGGTGGATCTTTCCTGAGGCTGACCTGCCTTGTGTCCCGAAAGTTCTGTCTCAATTGATTTCATTGCTACTTGCAAATTTGATGCCAAAAAAGGAACTTTGGAGAGCCCTACTCTATTTTCCTTGTGCTGGTGTAATGTGAAGGGCAAATAACACATGATGGCACCAGAGCACGGGGATTCCAGCCCAGTTCTTTCCACAACCGTGAGACCACACTCCAGGAATTTAACTGCTCTTTCAGTCCTTTTATTTCTAAAGAGAAGTGACACTAGATGATCTCTAGTTCCTAAGCCTTCTATCTGGGTCTACTCTGTAATGTTGTTGTTGGCAAAGTGGTGGTCTCCCATAATTAAAACCATAAACAATAACCTAGTGTGATTCACTGTAAGATTTGACATCATTTAGGCTAGCTTCTGCTCCTCCTCCTCCCCACTGGTGACCTTCATACCAACTCTAAACAACTGAGGGCAACAATATACAATCACTTGTAAGATCTTTCTTTGAAAATTAAACTATGATATTATCAATATAAGAAAC
>NW_005349518.1:0-983 GCF_000412655.1 Myotis brandtii | reverse complement strand
TCAGGCCGATGCTCTCTCCACTGAGCCAAACCAGTCAAGGCCTTGCTCCAGGTTTTAGAGTGAATGATGTTGTGTATACACTGCAGGGAGAGGGGGAGAACGTAGTCACCCACTTCCATTTCCTGGGGCTTTGGCTGGAGGTTATACCTGTCCTTGACCTCCAGAGGGCACCCAGGGTCAGCAGAACCCAGTGGGAAAGCTGCAGGGGTCAAAGCCAGGGCCTGTGGAGCCGGCCGGCGGGGGAGGGTAGGAGGGTGTCCCGTGTGTGGCTCTGCAGTGCCCAGTGGGGAGCTTGGCCACGTGGTTGGTAGAACACACAGCGACACGGGTGCGTGTAGTGGTCATTTGCTTTTCTAATTGCCCAGCAATAGTGAGGGAGTGGCAATGATGGGGGTTGGAATTTAAAGGCATTCACCAGAGGAAGGTAGAATATTATTCACTTATTTACAGAGCTTTTATTAGGTACCGCCATGCACATAAAACAATCAGTAGCAGTGGAAGGTTGCTATATGAATGGAATAAACAGATTACAGGCTGCTGCAGCTGGAGGAGGCTTTTAACACATAAAACTTCTAATGAAGTGTTGTGCCTAATGAGAAGAAGGACACGGGTATAATTTCTTCTTTAAGGATAATGCCAACGATGGCAATTTTAAGTTAAGTATATACCCTGACGAGTTTTATCCTCTGGTTTTGAAGTAGGTCATTTTCTTGGCCACCAACTGACCCTACTATGAGCGTCAATCAGTGAACCACGTCAGCACCATCACCTTCAAGATGAACATTTAGGAAATGATAAATGAAATAAGAACATTTGAGCTCAAAAGATCTTCGTGGCTCTTTTTTCTTTTGCAATTACTTGCACTGTTCTTTGGAAGATAGGTAGCTATTCTTTGCTACTGCGCAGTAAAACTTATCTTTTCATATATGCAAAGCATTGTAGAAAGCAGCAGGCCACTGCAAAAAACTCTAGATAGATAATAG
>NW_005349517.1:0-383 GCF_000412655.1 Myotis brandtii | reverse complement strand
GATTTGAACATCTCTCCCTTCCTCTGATCTTTCCACTCACCTGGTGTCTCACCTTCCTCATAGGCCACACCTGGGTCCCACTTTTCCAGGCCTAAATTAATTTATTTCTGAGATCTTGGCTACTACGAGTGTATAAAATAATGACCCCTTCTTTCGCTATTGACAGAGGAGAGGGGGCTCTTAAATATGAAAAAACATGAGCATCCGTGAGTCTATTTTCCTGACACGGAATTCTGGGCTAGGTCAAGGGCAAGGGAGAAAGTCATGGCTTTTTATCAAACGAGAGCGCACATTGCGGCCCCTCCCTGGGCTCGCTTTTGTGACCCTGTGAGAATACCCTTCATTCGACACTTGTGCCGGCATTCTTGGGTCTCTACTGTAGC
>NW_005349516.1:0-349 GCF_000412655.1 Myotis brandtii | reverse complement strand
CACATGATCTGTATATTGCATTGTGTGCCCACTACCCCAAGGGGGTGGGGAGTAGTAAAGGGTAAAGTTGCCAAGTATATGGTGACAGAAGATGATTTGACTTTGGCTGGTGGGTACATAATACAATATCTCCTCTTATCTAATGTTTATTTTCCTTACCCCCAAGTTATAAAACTTGGACTGTTTAATATGGAGGGGTATTAGAAACTATGCATTAATATTTATTTATTTAAAAGTTGAAGATATTAGATTCAGAAAGTTTTGGTGTCTTATAAAGTTAAACAATTATGAAACTATAAACTCAGTAGAACCAGTTGTGAATTATTTCTTAGAATTAAATTATAATTCA
>NW_005349515.1:0-564 GCF_000412655.1 Myotis brandtii | reverse complement strand
TTTATTGAATGAGATGGACACAAATGAGATTTATAGATGATCTATAAAGTCTTACAATTTTCCATATTTAGCAAGAAGCCAGTTTGAACTAAAACAGAAAAAGTACAAAATGAAAAGAGTCCTTTAGACATCCAAAATTCTACTGGCAGAAAGCAGACTGAGAAAAATAGTCAGCAGCAAAACCTTCATGAAAATGGAAAGATGGCTCAGAAGGTGGATCAAGAGCCAGAGATTAGATTCACAAGTCATGAATAGCCATTTCCAGGTAAAAGTAAAAGTGAATTACAGCCAATAAACTTCCAACATAAGACCTGCTCTCTAATTCACCATTTATTTACATAACTTGAGTTAGCTAACAATAAAAATTTACTTTTCCGGATCTTCAATAGCCATTTTATCTTTTTCAAGACTAATTGCTCATGAAGTTTTAAAAACTGATAGAAAATTTAGAGATATGCTCATTTATTTTTTTTCAGTTTTTATTTATTTTTTATTTTCATTTATTTATTTTTACATTTTATTTTTTCATTTTATTGGGGTGACATTACTCAACATGAACATATA
>NW_005349514.1:0-474 GCF_000412655.1 Myotis brandtii | reverse complement strand
AGACCCCTCAGGGGATGTCAGACTGCCAGTTTTGGCCCTACATCTTTCTTGCATTTTGGGACCCCTGGCTCCTAACCGTCCACCTGCTCATTCCTTACTGCTTGGCTCGCTGCTCCTTAGGGCTGCCTCAGAGGTGGGAGAGGCTCTCGCCACCACTGCTGCGCTCACCAGCCGTGAGCCTCGCTTCTGGATGAGTGTCTCTCCAGCTGTGGGAGCACACTGACCACCAGGGGGAAGCTCCTACATTGAGTGCCTGCATCCAGGTGGTCAGTGTGAGTCATAGCAACTGGTTGTTCTGGTCATTCTGCCGTAACAGTTGCTGGGTTTTTATTATATAGACTAGTGACTCGGTGCACAAAATTCATGTGGGGGGGGGTGTTCCCTCAGCCCAGCTTGCACCCTCTCCAATTGGGGACCCCTTGGGGGATGTCCGATCACTGGTTTAGGCCTGATCTCTAAACCGGCAGTTGGACA
>NW_005349513.1:0-738 GCF_000412655.1 Myotis brandtii | reverse complement strand
AAGGGCCAGAAGGTTGAGAACCACTGCCTTAAGGCAACCCTTGGACGCAGGACCTTCCTCAGGCTGCCATCGGCCTCTGTCAGGTCACATTTTGCCTTGGCTACCATCTCATGATTGTGATGTCTTGGCTGCCATATCAGGTCATGATTGTGATGCAAACCTAAAATGTGGTTTTCAGGCAGGAATTGCATCCAGAAAATCACCAGCTTCAGCTCACCCTGTCTTCTACTCCCTCCTATTTTTGACTCTTAGATCCTATTTTTCTGTACATGCCTATTATCTCCAATTGCCATCAAACAAATTTAAAAGTTGCCACTTATAAAGAGGAAGTGATAGAGATGAGAATTGAGTTAGCATTCTAACTTGATTGTTAGAGTTTGTAGTCTCAGTGAAATAGTCTTTAAAAAGTAGGGACACTCCCATCAGTCCTTTTAAGTACATTTCATGGCACAGAAAATTTGCCCAGTAATGGAGACTCTAGTAACAAAGATTCTTTGTTTGTGCAAATTTTGCTCAGGCCCCTGAACCCCTTCTTAGGCCCATCTGTGTACTTCCTGGAAAAATCCAGTTTTAACAAGACCCCAGCAAAGTCAGTTTAGCAAGAATCCCCCATCTTCCATATCTGATCACTCTCAGTATCTATTGGTTTTCTCATCTTCCACCATCTCCCAGGTAATGTCCAATCACCCTGGCCTGTCTTCAGTAAGAATCTGTTAGGTCAGGTTAGCCAGGAAATAG
>NW_005349512.1:0-303 GCF_000412655.1 Myotis brandtii | reverse complement strand
TCTGGGTTGGGGTAGTAGCAATGGGATGCACTGAAATGAACAGCTTTGGAATATATTTTGAAAGAACAGCTAAGGAAATTTTGGATATTAGTGCCAAATACATAAAGTTGCTGAAGCATTTCAGGGAGGGAGAAATTTGTTTTGAATCGGAGGATTGGAGGAAGTTTCCTAAAGATGGTGACATCTGCAGTAGAACTCAATAAACTGGTAGCAGTTGAAGGCTCACAAAAATGACAGTTCTTTGGTTTATCTCTTCTCGTCCCCCACCCCCATATTGAGGTATGTCAGTCTGTAGAGAGAGAT
>NW_005349511.1:0-2178 GCF_000412655.1 Myotis brandtii | reverse complement strand
AAAAAATTGAAAAGACAACCCATAGAATGGGAGAATAGGAGGAAATATTTGTAAATCATGTATATGAAGAGTCTCCAGAATATACAAAGAAATATACAACTCAATAATAAAAAGACAACTAATTTAATTAAAATACAGGTAAAGTATCTGAATAGACATTTGTTTAAAGAAGATATACAAATGGCCAATAGGCACAAGAAAAAAAATGTTCAACATCAGGGAAATATTAGTCATTAGGGAAATGCAAATCAAAATATACTAATATACTAATAAAAATGTTCAACATCATATATTAGTCATCATGGGAATACAAATCAAAACCACGATGAAATATCATGTCACTCCCACCAGGATGGCTAGAATAAAAAAGACAGATAATAACAAGTGTTGTCAAGGACATGGAGAAATTGGAACTCTCTCATATGCTGCTGGTGGAGATATATAATGGTATAGCTGCTTTGGAAATTAGTTTGGCAATTCCTCAGAATTTTAAACTTACAGTACCATAGAATCCAGTAGTTCTTCTAGGTACATACCCAAAATAAATCAAGGCATATGTCACACAAAAACCCGTACACAAATGTTCATAATGGCATTATTCTTAATAGCCAAACAGAGGAAAGAACCTAGATGTCCATCACCTGATGAATGTATAAGTAAAATGTGATATATACCCATTAAGTGGATTGTTATTTGACAATGGAAAGACATGATGTCTTGATTTGTACCACAATCTGGGTAAACTTTGAAGACATTATGCAAAATGAAATAAACCAGTAACAAAAGACCACATATTGTATAATCCCATTTCCAGACTAGACAAATCTGAAGAGACAGAATGTCCATTACTGATTGCCTAGAGATTGGGAGTATGGGGTATGGGGAGGATGACTGCTGATGGGTATGGGTTCCTTTGGGGATAATAAAAATGTTCTAAAATTGCTTGCAGTGATGGTTTTACAACTCTATAAATATGCAGAAAACATTTGAATTGTACACTTTAAATGAGGGAACTGTTATGTTATGCAGATTATATCTCAGTCAAGCGATTAAGAAAAGAAGAAATTATATTCCCCCATTTAATAATCAACTGTGGGGGTCACCAAATGCATCTCTGAGCCCTCCTTTCCCCACCACTGGAGGTTTTATATGAGGCAGCAAATGATATTAGTAGCTGTCCCCCTGTAAACAGAGTTTTGTATCTGTCATCTCAGTGGATCTTTCATAAGCCAGAGGTGGCTCACGGCTGACCAGTGTGTCCTGCTTTGAAACTAGAGAGAAATTGTGCCTTGTAGATCCATGGGCTATCACCTTGGTCTTCTCACTAAGGTTTCCTGTTGTGGCCCTTCTATCAAGAGAAGCACAGAGGAAAGAAGCAATGCAACTCCAGAGGGTGGACAGTATTCCTTTCTGGCTGCATATGGTGGTCTTGGCTTAGGCCACAGATGGTGAGTGGGCACTTATGCAAAATAGAATCTATTTTAAGTCACTCTTAGCTCACTGCTTTTGAAGTTTTTAATAAACGTATTTTGATTGGCTTCATGAAAGAGCAGCCTTTATGAACTTAGGAAAGGCTGTGTTTCTCTCCCCTGAGCCCAGTGGATGTGTTTCCCAAAAAACAAATTTCACAAGTGAACGGATGTTTTATCACATGGATGCAACCAGGCCATGTAGTAGAAACCTGTCCCAACTCAACCGCCAAATAATGGCCAATTGACTATTTAGTTGCTAAATCTGTGGCGTCTTGATTTGAGTTGCAGAAGGCAAGATGATAAGAGCACACTTAAGACCCAGATACCAGAGGAATTTTATGGGTGCAAGAGGTTGGCACATTTTCTTTGGTAAGAGCAGGCCCTTTGGCCTCTGCTATAATGTGAGTGAGCATGTCAGTGTTCAGTACAATTGGTCACCTACTACTATGTAACAAATACCCCCCAATTTAGTGATGGAAACAATTAAAATTTACAAACCACCATTATCTGGACAGGTCATTACTGAACAATAATGACCTGAGTTCTTTCTGCAATTCTCAGGTGCCTGAACAGGTAGATTGATTATTTTCATCAATATTTGGCTCCATGAGGGTTGCAGACCTTTGGTGGCTGAGAACAGGATGGTTTGACAATTAGGGGTGAACTGACTGAGAACATCTTGAACTTGGGCAGACGGGCTTTCTGG
>NW_005349510.1:0-854 GCF_000412655.1 Myotis brandtii | reverse complement strand
CACCCCTCTCCGACTGCAAAGTCCATCTCCTGCCTCTGGGCTCTGCCTCCAAGGTCCAGGGGCGCTGATGCACCAAAGGTCGTGCAGCATCTGGGAGGACCAAGCGCTTAGGGGACGCAGCAGAGGGAACAGCAAGAGCAAGGATCTGAGTGTCAGTCACGGGTGGGACATCAGCGGTGGGGAAGGCCTGGTCCCAGAAGAAGAATGTGCTGTTCACACTCCCCTCTCCCCCAGATTAACCAATGGGATCACGAGGATGTGCAGGGCACTGAGAACTTACCATGTATCAGGCACTGTTCTCAGTGTTTTACACGCACGAACTCATCCCTGCAACAACTCTACGAGGTTGATGCTATTATGACCCTTGTTTTATAGAAGAAGGAACCGAGGCTCAGAGGGGTTAGGTAACTGACTCAGTAGGTGGCAGAGTCAAGGTTTGGCCTGTTGCTGAAGAGCTACCTACCACACAACCCTACCCTCTCGCACAACCTTCTCAGGAGGATTCGAGGCAGCCTCGCAGGCTAAGCGTAGTGGCCTCCTTCGGTAGGCAACGGGGAGCTGCTGAATGTTGCTAAGCAGGGAGATGTGGCGACAGTGTGAGTGCAGGCCTGGGGAGGAGCCAGCGAGGGCCAGGGAGTCGGGAGGGAGAGGGGGTGCGTGTCAGGCGCTTACTCATTTCCCCCGGTTTTGTGCTGGTTGAATGAGTGGTGGGCGCAAGAAGGGGCTTGTTGATAACGATGGCCTGGCTCTGTGGGTGCACCTGGGCTGGTCTTGTTTTTCCAGTGAACTCTGCCTTCCCCTGAGCCTGCACATCCCACACTCCATCTCAGTTTCTGTGGGCCAGGAACCCGGGC
>NW_005349509.1:0-765 GCF_000412655.1 Myotis brandtii | reverse complement strand
CTGTAAAAAAATCAATAAAATATATTTATTAAAAAAAGGACAGAGAGATGATGTTTCAATCTTGAGGAGCAACAAAATTTAATGAGCTAGATGAACATCCACCACAGCAGCCTGAAAAGAAATGTTAGTGACAGAGATGAGGCAGAGGACAGGGGACACCATAGAATAAATCCAGGAAGGCTGGAGTTTGACAGAAGGAAGGGTCAGCATTATGAAATGCTGCAGGAAAGCAAAGAAGGCAGGACTAAAAATCAGGAGTAGCCTCAACCAAGGTGAGTGCAGTGGGAAGGGGCTCAGGTGAGCAGACTCCAGACTACAGGGAGGGAGCAACCATGAACTCAGCTGCCCACTGGACATCCTGCGTGGCCATAGAAGTTTGCCACCCACTCCCCCAGGAAGTATGGGGGGAGGAGAGAGGAGAGGTTGGGTGTGTGTGGACAGCCCATGGCTTTGGGGGTCCATTGAGTTGCAAGTGCCTGTGAGACATTCAAGAGGCAAAGTTGAGTAAGCAGGTCAAATACATGATCTGGACTCTGAGATGAGGTCTAGGATGGGAGTCACAGACAAACCTGATACGTGGAATGTCCCCCAGCCCTGTGTATTTCAGTGTTCCCCTCTTCTCAACACAGCCACCCCATCCCTAGAGGGGTGCCTCCCTCATCCCAGCTCACAACCTAGCTTCCCTAAGGGAGAGCTGAGGCTGAGGCCCTCGACAAAGTCATCCCCAGAGGTGACAGGCTCTTCCTCAGTCACTAATTAAAAAAT
>NW_005349508.1:0-393 GCF_000412655.1 Myotis brandtii | reverse complement strand
GCATCTGCTCCAACATCACCCTCTTCCAGAGGCCTCCCCTGACCTAAAGCACGTCTTCCCATGCACCTCTACCTATGCCCTCACCTGCCTCACTTAATTTTCATAGCACTCGTTACCACCTGACTCCCGGGTGTCCCCTCCACCCCCCGGCCATTGGGGAATCAAAGACTCGTCTGTGCTGGAGCAGGGGTTCCATGAAGCCATTAACTGCCAGCTCTTTCATTTGCAGTGAGAAGAATTTAGGTTAAACAGAGAGGGTGCACCTGCTCTCCCAGGTGGCACAGCAATGAGCACATTGGGAGGTCTCGGTCTGACTTCCCAGTACATTGAGTTGATCAATAATGTCTGATTCATCCGTGTTCTTAGGGTGGGGCATTGAATATAAATCAATCC
>NW_005349507.1:0-251 GCF_000412655.1 Myotis brandtii | reverse complement strand
CTAGATCAGTCCTGTCCAATAGAACTTTGTGCACTTACAGAAATGTCCTATACCTGTAGGATCTAATAAGGTAGCCAGTAGCCACAAGTGCCTATTGAACACTTGAAATGGGGTTAGTACAACTGAAAAACTGAATTTTATATTTTACTTCATTTGGGTTACTTTAAATTATTATTTAAATAACCTCAGGGCTAGTGACTACTATACATGACAACATAGCTCTAGACCAGTGATGGCGAACCTTTTGAGCT
>NW_005349506.1:0-464 GCF_000412655.1 Myotis brandtii | reverse complement strand
TTTAAGATGATAGAATTAGACATCATTGTAGCTGAAACAAACTGAGCAAAATAGAAAAGGAGGAAATTAGACCAGATGTGAAGGCAGAGGGCAAATAACATTCTGCCTGCAAGACAGTTTGCCAGAGTCAATAATAAAGAAGAATAAATATTAATTAGCTAAAATTTTTCTGTCTTCTCCTAAAAAACACTAATCTGAAACACAAGATTAAATAACTGAAAGCTCATCTTCCAGAATTTCTAACCTCTGAAATCTCATTACAACCACTGCTGTAGAGGTTGTGTTATCAGAGAAAGTAGAGTTCTTAGGGTGCCATACGAAAAATAATTTCCTGAGGCCCCATGAGAGGATGGGATTTCATGAAAAGTTTTATTGATGTGGTAAAATTAAGGGGTCCCCCTGCAAGGTCCCATTTCTGTTAGTCTTGCCATAGAAGAAGTTCAATCTTGCCTTCAGCAGGGCCA
>NW_005349505.1:0-247 GCF_000412655.1 Myotis brandtii | reverse complement strand
CTCACAAGATGGCTGCCTACAGCCAGGCCAGCAGGGGAGTTAGTGAGGGATGACGAAACGACTGAACAAGGCGGCTGTGTGGAGTGACCAGGCTGGTGGGGGGGGCAGTTGGGGATGACCAGGCCATCAGGGGGGGCAGTAAGAGGGGACCAGGCCAGTGGAGAGGGGCAGTTAGGGGCGACCAGGCCAGCAGGGGGGGTGCAGTTGGGAGCAACCAGGCTGGCAGGGGGGGCAGTTGGGGGCAATT
>NW_005349504.1:0-926 GCF_000412655.1 Myotis brandtii | reverse complement strand
GGTTGAGCGCTGACCTACGAACCAGAAGGTCACCATTTGATCCCGGTCAGGACACATCCCGGGTTGCAGGCTCCATCCCCAGTGTGGGGCGTGCGGGAGGCAGCCGACCAATGCGTCTCTCTCATCGTTGTTTCTGTCTCTCTCCCTCTCCCTTCTTCTCTGAAATCAATAAAAATACATTTTTTTTTTAAAAGAAAGAAGGGAGGAACAGAGCCCTCTCTCTGGGACCTGCACCTCTGTTTTCTGTGGGTCTCACCGCAGTCGCGATGCTGGAGGCCGGCTCCCCCCAGTGTCGCTCCGGAGCCTCAGGGCGTCCTGCAGTTCCTGGTGGGCCCAGGCCTCTGGCTTGCAGCCTGGCTCCCCTCCTCCGTTCACTCTCCTGTTCTCTCCACGTCCCCCTGAGCCTGGAAACCAAACCCTAATAAATACAAAAATAAAACTTACTTAGGCCGCCTTTTCCCTTAGCTTCCCGGCCTCGTCATCCGACTGGGTTTCTTATGTGCCCTCCGCCTGCCCCTGGGCCAGCACCGCACAGATGGGCCTCTGCTAAGGCTGCGGTGGCGGCCCTTCCTCCGGCGACACCGGCTGTAGGAGGATCTGCTCTGCTACGGCTCCAAGTCGGCCAGTGTCGCCTCTCAGCACGGCCTCGTCAACGTTCGGGCTGATAGTTCTGGCAAATGTGCTCCAGGGTTTGTGTTTGAGGTTAAGGCTGTCTTTTTATATCAACGATGAAGTATTTTCTCCTTTTTAAAATGGCTTTCTGTTGTTTTCGGTGAGTTTTAGAGGAGAGTCAGGTGAGGTTTCACTTGTCCTCAGTCGACAGCGGGCTTGGCTGCACTGCAATGTGCAACGAGCAACTGCTTTCCCGCAGGAACCAGCCCTGACTATCCCATCACTTCCGGCCTAGCAGGGGTCCTCAAACTTTT
>NW_005349503.1:0-441 GCF_000412655.1 Myotis brandtii | reverse complement strand
TCACTCCGACTAAGTGCTCAAGGGGAGCAGCTGTTCCTGGGTCCCATGATTACCACTGTCATCGTTAGAGTCGGGAGTGAGCCTAACGAGGACGGGGAAACCAGGCCGCCCGCGTTCAAATCCCTCCTCTCCCAGGCACTGTCCAGCGAGGGGCGCCACTCGGTGACCACGGACCGCATGGCAGTAACTGGACCCTTGTCCGCCAGTGGCCTCAGCGACAGGGATCCAGGACTTCCCAGGCGGCGCCCACCAGCCCCGCTCTCTTAGGTAGTTTTCCCTGCTCCTTCGACTCCCTTTGGGCGCTTCTGCATCCGACCCACCCGCGTGCAAAAGAGGAAAATGCCCCGCGGAGCCCCAGGGCCGTGGGCACCGGGCCTGGTAACGATCGCAGGGTTGTCACGCGTGGGAGGGCGCTCGGCTCGGGCTCAGCACAGGCCGGAC
>NW_005349502.1:0-356 GCF_000412655.1 Myotis brandtii | reverse complement strand
AAAAAAAAAAAACCCCAAAGAATTATATGGATTCTAGGTTATGTGAATGGTAACATCTCAAATTTCAAAGTCTGTGCATTTCAAGTTTCAGGGTCCATAAGTAAAATGTTATTGGAACCCAGACAGTTTATTTACACATTGCCTGTGGCTGTAGTGGCAAAGTGAAGTGGGTGCAACAGAGACTGTGCGGCCGGTAAAGCCAGAAATATTTATTATCTGGCTCCTCTACAGAAAAACATCCCTGAAACTAGGATGCCTACATGGTCCGGTGTCCACAGACTCACCCCTGGTCAGTCTGGCTTTGCTCCCTCTACTCAGACCACAAGATTCCTCATTCTTCCTTGAACACATCAAGC
>NW_005349501.1:0-247 GCF_000412655.1 Myotis brandtii | reverse complement strand
AACTGGCAGTAGGATATCCTTTGAGGGGTCCCAAATTAAAGAGGGTGCAGACTGGGCTGAGGAACACCCCCTCCCCTGTGCACAAATTTCGTTCTTCGGGCCACTAGTATTGTAATAACTATAAATGGTGTCAGGTGGGTACTTGACATATTGAGGGATCACTCTGTAAAGTGTATGATTATCTAACCACTTTGCTGTACACCTGAAACCAATCCTATCTAATAAAATAGAAACATGGTAATTAGCC
>NW_005349500.1:0-271 GCF_000412655.1 Myotis brandtii | reverse complement strand
TGATCCTAGGTGCTTGCATTCTAGTGTTGACATTGTCGTAAATGAATTTTGCTCATAACTAAACAGTGGTATAACTGGGATGTTGGTTAAAGTATTCCAGACCTTGAGAGACCCCAGAAATCATGACCCTTAAATTGGTTCCATTCTCAAGATGCCACCGATCTGCTATTGAGTGTCACAGCGGTGACTTGGAAGCAGAGCTCCTGTTCAAGGTTCAACAATACCAGATGCCCAGCCGGTGTGGCTCAGTGGTTGAGTATCAATCTATGAA
>NW_005349499.1:0-1533 GCF_000412655.1 Myotis brandtii | reverse complement strand
TTCCTATTCATAATGAAGTCTTGTTCCTTCTTGCTTAGTCCATGCCTTTCTTCACACATTGGGATTCCCTGTTATGCTAACTTGGCTTTTAGACGTTTATTTCCTCTTTCCAGAGCACCATTCACTCTTCCCCTAGGCCTAGTGTTTGGTTTGTCCCCTAGGATTCCTGAGGAAGGGCTACATTTGATTGGAAGGAAACTAGTTTTGCACTTCTGGTGCTCATTTATTATCAGTGAGAATCCCTCTCTCTCTCTCTTTTTTTTAATCCTCACCTGAGAATATTTTTTTTCCATTGATTTTATTTTATTTTATTTCTCAGAGAGAGAGTGGAAGCGAGGGAAAGGAGGGGTAGAGAAACATCAATGTGAAAGAGACATGTTGATTGGTTTCGAGGTGGGGATTGAACCTGCAACCAAGGTACGTGCCCTTGGCTGGGAATTGAACCCACGACTTTTTGGGCCACCACTCTACTCACCTAGCTAAACCAGCCAGAGTAGAGAATCTCATTTTAACCATTTTTAAAATTGAACATTTTTACATTGTGGATTATATCAAAACTTTCTTCTTTACACCTTTAAAAATTTTAACTTTTAATAGTTGTCTTGAAGTAGCTTTAATGCTGTGTCTATAGATATAGAAAAACAGTAATGGATTGTTTTGGCATATATGACTTCAATGCATTTGTGTAATTGAGTCAATCTCTTTTTTCCTCTCTTATTATCTTAAATTGTACTGTATATTCATGTTCAATTTTCTTTATTTGTAGGACAAACTAATTGCTAATCTTAGGGAAAGCAATATAGGTTCTTGAGCCTTATGCATCCCAGCCTCTGCCACTAATTAGGAGACTAAAGAAGAAACAAGATTGAAATTTACTTGGATGTGTAAGAAGTGTTTAGTCCTAGAGAAATGAGAATAATCACAATAAAAGCAGTTATAGACACTTTTGTTCGATGTCTTCATTATACTAGAAAATGAACATTTATAGAGTAAATAGAGGAAAAGAAAAAAACGTTAAAAGATTAAGTTGACAGAGGATAAGAGGGAAACTAAGAACGTGTGGTAGCAAAATGAAAACACTTTAAAAAAAAATATGAGCAAGAAAGACTAATTATTGTCTTTTTGGCTTAGAAATAAAGAGGACTTCAGTGATCTTGATGGGCAGTTCCAAAATATTCAGGCCCTACAATGTACCAGGCACAGCAGAAACTCTAAGCAAATAATACTAAACAATTCTCTCTCCCTTTAATAAGCTTAGGCTGTGGAAGAATGTGTTTAAATGCTGATGGCAAAGAATTTAAAAAAAAGCAGTTGAAAATACGCTGAGAGACAATATGATTGATGACAGAGGTAAAATGAAACTATCAAGATCTACATGAAGGTCTTCCCTTATGGGGAGGAACAGTTATTTCTAAGCTGAGTGAGGCTAGGATAGGAAGAGGAGTATCTAATTAAGCATAGTTTTCTCTTAAAAAAATCTTGTCACTGCTGATTCGTGCAGGGCATTTAAATACAGGGGTGGGAGGGAAGATA
>NW_005349498.1:0-694 GCF_000412655.1 Myotis brandtii | reverse complement strand
AGCATCACCCTAATACCAAAACAAGGTAAAGACATTACACAAAATGAAAACCATTAGTCCAGTGTGTTTCATGAACATAGATGCAAAAATTCCCAACAAAATACTGGCAAATCGAATCCAACAATACATACAAAGAATTATATATCCATGGGCAAGTAGGATTTACTCCAGGTATGCAAGGCTATATCAACATTAAAAACTCAATTAATATAATGTTATATCAACAGGCTAAAGAAGAAGAATCAAATAATCAGTTCTACTAACACAGCAAAAACTCTATTGGTAAGTCTGATGTACATCCTCCATTGAAAGTTACTGGCTTAGAAGATGCTAGATACAAATTAAAGACTGTGGCCAATCAAAATTTTAAATAATGACTGAAATTTGATTGATAAAAGTAGACTGCTGTTGCCTGATATCCCAGAACTCTAACAAAGGTGGGCAGCACTGTTTCAAAGACTTTTTCATCGGTGTCCTTGAGGTTAAATACACCACGGACAGCAAGGGCATTGACAAATCTTCAGGGACTTCCCAGGAAGCCTGCAATTTCTGAATACCTCTTCAGATTTGACAGTTTTTCCCATGCAACTTTACAATGCAACATGTCAAACCGAATTACTACTTTGAGCCCTTCTCTGAACAATCAGAGAATTGTTCTTCCACTTATCATTCCCTGTGATGTTTTAGGGATAAA
>NW_005349497.1:0-762 GCF_000412655.1 Myotis brandtii | reverse complement strand
ACATATTTTGGCAATTATGGTCACTTTTAAAGATCTGCTGAAACCCACAGGACTTCTCAGAAGAATGTAAACATGCACACATGAAGACACACACGTAGTTTTATTTTCAATTTTAGGTTACCCATTCTTTTACTTTAAAAAAAAAAAAGGTAAACAGCGGAGGGCAAATGAGAGGACTTGTTTCTCACATCATTCCCCCTTAGAAACCACACACAGTTGGTCGTGCTACCATGTTTTCTCATGGCTCTTTGTTTTAGAACTGCTCACCCTTGTTTATACCTAATTCTCTGGATTTCTTTGTGATTCTCCTTTAAAAAAAAAGGCTTAAAAAATTAGACTAGTTCTGTGATTACACATTTTAAGTCTTTCCCTCAATTTCCTACCTCTTCTTGGGAATCAATTTCCCCTTGACACACTTTCAGAAATACACTTCTGCTCACCCCTGGGGCTCACTTTTGAACAACTACTCTTTTTCTTGTCCTTGAACTGGTTAAGCACAAGCCGTGTGTCCTCCTTTCTTTAGCTATTAGTGCCGTTTCTGTAATCCAACTTTGGAATGGATTTTCTTAACACGAAGCCCCAAGAACCAGCATTTAGGTTCCTTGTACCTTTCCCCCCCTTAATTATAGAGTATTAATGACAGAGATGCTTCATTCTCATCATCTGATACTCATAGAATCCCATGTATGACAGAAAGAAACCAGCATGAAATTAGCACATGGGAGGTGCTCTTCCCCATCATTTCAGCGCGAAGAGCTCCAG
>NW_005349496.1:0-430 GCF_000412655.1 Myotis brandtii | reverse complement strand
ACCTTGGACTCGTATGGTGACATTTTTCCCGCAAGGATTCAAGCACCCACACGGCGCCAGCAGCCCCAGGCAGACCCACCCATGGCTGGGTCCCTGCCGGTACCACCCTGGCTGATCCGATTTTAAAGGAGCTGGCGCCATAGACGTGGGAAGGAGCTGGCACTATAGACGTGGAAAGGAGCGGGCGCTATAGACGTGGGAAGGAGCAGGCGCCATCTCCTTCGGAGAAGCACAGCCCCGCGGTCCAAAGCAAACCCCTCCAGCAGGAGGAGACGAAGGACCCGCCAGCTCAGGCGCCGCATTCCGAGCAAATGCGAGGTCGCGGGCGGAGGCTGGGCTTCAACACTCAGGGAAACGGTGACAGGTCAGGTTGGGCTGTCGCCTGGAGGGTTTAGGTGAGCGGGTGGTGTTGGGGTTCTGCTTTCACGCT
>NW_005349495.1:0-377 GCF_000412655.1 Myotis brandtii | reverse complement strand
TAAAAAAAAAAAAAAAGATGAGGGATGAGAGGGGCCCAGCTAGTGTTTGTTCAAAAGAGAATCATTGTCATCTCTAAGGATTGAGCACCTAGCCCAAGGTCACCCCGCAAAATAAGGAAAGAGACTGGACCAGAACCTCATTTCCCGACCACCACTGGCTGGCAACGTTTTATTGGCAGAAAGTGTCCACTTACAAAGACAGGAGCCCCCAAATCTAGAAAGTCAGCCACAGGAGCCATTCCAGCTAACAGAAAGAAATAAGCTCGCTTGAAGAAAGTGACATACAGAGATGCCTCTTTCCCAGCACACAGCCCGTGGTCCACACCCACTGCTACCTGCGTCCTCGTTAGCCGGATTGTGTTCATTGCAAAGAGCAG
>NW_005349494.1:0-1087 GCF_000412655.1 Myotis brandtii | reverse complement strand
CGAGCATGTCGAGTTCTTGCTTGGCGAAGAATGGTAGCTTCGTCCCAGTTGAATTGATGTCCTTCAGCATCCATGTGTATTGAGATGAGCGACTTTGGGTCATGCCGGTTAACAGCCAGTTGATGTTCATGTAGTCTGGTTCTCAGTTGCCTTCCAGTTTGTCCAACGTAAAATTTGCTGCAGTTGGCGCAATTTATCTGATACACGACGTTTGTTCTTTCTTCTTTATGTGTTTGATCCTTGACTCGTGATAATTCCATTCGTAGAGTTGAAGTCGGTTTGTGGGCGATGGTAATTCCAAGGGGTAGAAGCATCCGTGCTGCCATTTCTGAGGTGTTCTTCATGTATGGGAGGGAGTGTTTCTTGGTGTTCATTTGCTGTGAGTTTCTCCGTGGCTTTGCAGCCAAGCAGCGCAAGATGAAGTTCTTCGGATATCCGTTCTTTATGAAAGCTTCAAATAGGTGCTTTTCTTCCGTTTTTCTCAGTCGTATTGTGCTACAGTGTGTTCTGGCGCGCCGAAATAGAGTTTTTATGCAGCTCTTCTTGTGTGCCAGAGGATGGTTGCTACCAAAGTTGAGGATTTGATCCGTATGTGTTTGTTTTCTGTAGACGGTGGTTTCCAGTTGTCCATTTGGTAGTCGTCGAACGAGGACATCCAAAAATGGGAGTTCTCCATTTTCTTCCTCTTCTCGAGTGAAGTTAATTCCTGGGAAAACGTTGTTCAAAATATGATGCGTTTCATCCAGTTTTGATCGTTTGAGGATGACGAAGGTATCGTCCACGTAGCGTACCCAGAGTTTGATTTCCAGTAGTGGCATTACGTCCCTTTCGAGTCGTTGCATCACGGCTTCTGCGATTAGACCGGAGATAGGTGACCCCATTGGTGTTCCTCTGATCTGTTCGTATATCCGTCCGTTGAATGAGAAATGTGTGGTGAGGCAATGGTCGAGCAATTTCATGATGCTGTCGGTGGTGAGCTTGCAGTTGTCGTCTTGTATTCCCTTTTCAACCAGTAGCGAGTGTATTGTTTGCTTTGCTAATTCGATGTCGATCGAAGTGAAGAGTGATGTGACGTCGAATGATACCA
>NW_005349493.1:0-428 GCF_000412655.1 Myotis brandtii | reverse complement strand
AACAGCCGACCTCTTGGTCCCTTCCCCCAGCCGTCAGTCACCGATCACCTGATGGCGAACAGGGAACCAGGGGTGGGTGACGGTGGGGGGTGGGCTGGCTGCAGACAGCTGGGGAAGATGGCCATGATCGCAGGCCAGACCTAGGGACCCTACCCACGCATGAATTTCATGCGCGGGGCCTCTAGTATATTGATAATACTAGAAGTCCTAGGCACAGCAATGAGACAAGAAGAAGAAATAAAAGGCATCCAAATTGGAAAGGAAAAAATAAAATAGTCATTATTTGGAGATGACATGATACTGTATACAGAGAATCCTAAAGATTCCACAAAAAACTAATAAAACTAATTAATGAATTCAGTAAAGCATTAGGATACAAAAGTAAATATCTAGAAATCAGTTGCATTTTTATACACCAATAACAAACT
>NW_005349492.1:0-601 GCF_000412655.1 Myotis brandtii | reverse complement strand
GCAGAAAGGATCTGAGCACCATCATAAATAAGCCAATGTGCCCTGCCAAGTATCCATAAATTTGTTATAAAAATGAACCTTAAATATTGCCTCAAATAAAAAGAAAGGGAAAAAAAAGCTTCAATAAATTCCAAAACTGTAGCAATAGAATAGGTTACCTTCATGGACTATAACATAATAAAAATGATACCTTAATCATTTAGAACTTTTAAAAAGCTCTTCTAAATAACCTGAGATATAAGCAATTTCAATAGTATAAAAGGAACACTACACCCAGCCTTATAATGATAGACTTGAAAAACTGAATAATATAGATAATTTCCTAGGAAAATAGAAATCCATTTAAGAAAAAAACAAGAGAAAACTTGAATGGACCATAATCACAAAAAGTAATGAAGTCATTTGGCAAATTCCTAAGGAATATGTAATTGCCTTACTACATAACTATTTTAGGGAATCAGAACCCAGTGATTATTTCATAATTCACTTAAAAAAATTATCACAACACTGAATACCCAAACAGGTAAAGATAGACTAAAAAAAGGAAAGCAAAATAAAACCGAGTATCTTACTCATAAGTGTGTATATATATATGTGTGTG
>NW_005349491.1:0-366 GCF_000412655.1 Myotis brandtii | reverse complement strand
TAGGTGGACACTCAACCACTGAGCCATGCTGGCTGGGTTGAAATCCTGTTTTTTAGGTAAAGCAACTTTCACACGGGAAAGCCGAAGTCTGTACACCGGCCGGAGACTGTGTTTGGTGCCTGAGTCCAGCCTGAAGGCAGGGCTGTGCCAGGAGGTGGCTTCGGCAAGCCTGGCGGGCAACCTGCTGGAGAGGAGAGGTTTTGTTTTCTCCCGACGTTTCTCTGCGAACGATTCGTTTGTCTACAGACAGATGGGGGCATCGTTATTGGAACTGCAGTTTCCCCAGGGGAATGGTCCGTGTCCCGAAAAAGAGACATTTGCAGGCAGAAGGAGAGTGAATCCTGAAACGTTCTAGTCATTTCTGCG
>NW_005349490.1:0-233 GCF_000412655.1 Myotis brandtii | reverse complement strand
TGTAAATGGTCCCTGAAGGGGTTGAGCTCCAACTACTCCAGTATAGCTTTCCCACAACACCCGTAACCCATCGCTGGTCCGAGGGATACCAGACTATGATGTGGAAGGCCCCATTCTCCCAGACAAAGGAGCCACCATTGTAGGCATCATGGACAACACAGTCTCTCCAGAGGCAACCCCCATAGGTGTCAACATTTTGATTACACCTGTCTGGGTCCTCTTGGTCGTAAGCA
>NW_005349489.1:0-804 GCF_000412655.1 Myotis brandtii | reverse complement strand
TTGGCACACGTGCCAGGGGTTGCCCACCCCTGCACTACAGTGTCCAGAAATGATCGCTGATGCAAATTCTTTAATGACCTTTGACAAGAGTGCCAAGACCATTTAGTGGGGAAAGCACAGTCTTTTCAACAAACGGTGCTGGGAAAACTGTATATCCATATGGACCTTTCCCTAACACCATATAGAAAAATTAAGAATGGGTCAAAGACGTAAATACAAGACCTAACACTATAAATATCTTTAAAAAACACACATTGATCTTCTCTAGTTCCCCCTCCCACCACCACCACAGGCCTTCACCACCCTGCTGTCTGTGTCCATGGGTTATGCATATGCATGTTATGTATACAAGTTCTTTGGGTTTGAGTTATTGTCTTGTATCTTTAATTTCACCTTGAAGGAATCCCTTTGGCATATGTTGTAGTGCAGAGGCACTAGTGGCAAACGCTCTCTTTTGTTTTTAATATGGGAATGCCATCATTTCTCTTTCATTTTCGGAGGATAGTTTTGTCAAATAGGGGATTTGGGGTTGACTTCATTCTTCTAGCGTTTTGAAAAATTTTCAAGCATTTTTTCTGTTTTTACCTCTCTCACTTTTTCTGGCACTCCCATAATCCATATGTTGGTATGTTTGATGGTGTCCTACAAAACCCTTAGGATCTGTTTATTTTTCTTTATTTATTTTCTGTTTATAATCCTCAGTTTGTGAATAAATTACAATCAACTTATTGTTAAGTTACTGATTCAGTCATCTGACTGCTTGAATATGCTATTGGACACCTCTGGTGAATTTTTTCTAATTTT
>NW_005349488.1:0-623 GCF_000412655.1 Myotis brandtii | reverse complement strand
TGCAGTGGACACAGGGGCAGGTCTTGGCCCATCCTTCTCACCCCTGCCCAGCCCCTCCTGCTGCGGCTCCGGTCCCGTCTGCTGGCAGTCCCGCTCCTGTTGCTGCTGCTCCCACATGCTGACGGCGCCGGCCCCGCTTGCACCCGCTGATGGCGCATAGCAATTAGGGCTGGTGCCAGCAGCGGATACAAGTGGAGGCTGTTGCCCTGATCGCCCCTTAGGAGCAGGGAGAGGTGGAGAAGCCCTCAGGGGTGACTGGGGCTGGCAGCCACTGCTCGCACCACTGATGGTGCCGAGTGATTGGAACCAGTGCCAGGCACCAGCAGCGGATGCGAGTGAGAGTGGGGCAGGCACTGGCAGTGGGTACGATCAGCGGCTCCTGTGCTGGCAGCGGGTGCAAGTGGGGCTGTAACCAGCAGCGGGTGTGAGCGGTGGCTGCCAGCCCCGATTGCCCCTTATGGGCAGGGGGAGGTGGAGAAGTCCTTAGGGACAATCGGGGCCAACAGCCACCGCTCACACCCGCTGATGGCACAAAGCAATTGGGGTTGGCGCCGGGTGCCGACAGCAGGTGTGATCCAGGTGAGCGCCCAGCGGGACCATGGTGTGTGGGAGCAAAGAATTTT
>NW_005349487.1:0-613 GCF_000412655.1 Myotis brandtii | reverse complement strand
GTCAGAATCCTCCAGGCAGGACTCTGGATGCGGAAGACGCTGGATGTCGAGGAACAAGGGGTTGGTGAGGCCCACAGTACACCAAAATGTTATCTCGGTGACAGTTGTTTTTTAAAAGATCACCAAATACAGTGGAGTGTATAGAATGGAGTGGAAGGGGGAGAGAATAGATACAAGAAAGCCAGTTTTAAGCTCTTCTAGTGAGTCCACTGATGATGGCTTTCACTGGGATACTGACAGTGGGACAGAGAGATTTAGAAATTGGTAACTGATGAGATGGTGTGAAGGAGAGGTGACAGGTGAAGTAGAAGAAGCAAATGTTCCTGACTAAAGAAATACAACGAATAGAGGTGCCACTTCATAAGGAGCATTATCGAGACAGTCGATTTAAGAGGACCTGCCAAGCTAGAAAAAGAGTATAGTAACTACCCAGAGTTCAAATTAACCTTGAAAATCATAAATATCCAGAAAAAGTAACCCTTTGTTAGTAATTTAATCAATGTAGCAACTTATTAATATACATACTATGAATTTTATTCTTTCATTTCAAAATGACACTCTTTTTTTAAAAAAATAGTAAGTGATGAAAGACATGCATGATAGTGCTCCACTT
>NW_005349486.1:0-318 GCF_000412655.1 Myotis brandtii | reverse complement strand
TGAGGGGGTGACTATGGATGTGGGTGACTTGGTGGGCGTCTGGCAGTGCCTTCTCCCCCAGTTGCTACACTCCCCAAAATTCCACCATTAGAGAGTCACCCCACTGACTATCCATCCACCTCCCCTGTGGAACGCTAAGCCCAATTTCCTGTCGAAGGAAGTTCCTCTCTTCTTCCAGGGACTGCTTTCTTCTGCCTGGGAAGCATCCCCCTCCTCCTCCGTCTACTCTCATTTTTCTTGTTCTTTAAAATGTAGATGAAATTCCCTCCCTCCCATGAAGCCTCCTCAGATATTCCTCTTAAGATTGTGAGGGCCTCA
>NW_005349485.1:0-275 GCF_000412655.1 Myotis brandtii | reverse complement strand
GGTGCTGCCTGCAGGCTGTGCTTTCCTGCTCATGGATTACCGGAACACTGCAGAGACCAGGGGCAGGCCCTGCTGGGTGCTGCCTGTGGGGAACTTTCCTGCTCTGGGATCACCATGGCAGGCCCACCTGGGGGCTCCCTGTCCTCCGCACTTGCCTACTCTGGGATCGCCATGGCGATCCCAGGAGCAGTCCCACCTGGGAGCCGCCTGCCCTGCGCACTTGCCCGCTGTGGGGTCTCCATGGGGTCCCAGCTGGCAGCGGGGCTTAGGCAGCA
>NW_005349484.1:0-741 GCF_000412655.1 Myotis brandtii | reverse complement strand
AAAAACCTTCCCATGAAGGCAATTAATGGCATAAGTAGCTTCATTAGTAAATTATACCAACTATTCCAAGAGAAAATAATACAAATTCCACACAAATTTTTTGAAAAAAATAGATAGGATGTTTGTGCTCCCCCAAATTAATGTTGAAATCCCACATCCCAGTGTGACAGTGCTAGGAGGTGGGGGTCTTGAGAGTTGATTAGGTCACAAAGGTGGAGCTCTCATGACTTGGATTCCTGCCCTTATGCAATAGGCCCCAAAGAGCTCTCTCACTTTTCCTGTCCTGTGAGGACACAATGAGAAAACCACCATCTTTGGACAGTAAGTTGACCCCATCAGTCACCAAATCTGCAGGCACCTTGATCTTCGACTGCCCAGCCTCCAGAATATGAGAACTACTATATACTATGTTTGTTGTTTAAGCCACTTAGTCTGTGGTATTTTTGTTATAGCAGCCTAAAGGGACTAAGACAAGGGTCTAATTCTTCCCCATCATTACATGAGACCAGCGTAACTCTGATACCAAAATATGAAAAATATATTTTAAACAAAGAAAAAGGCCTATATTCCACTTAAATAAAGATCCTTAAAAGTATTAGTTCTTCATAACAATATAGAAAATGAAATATATTATGATCAAGTTGATTTTATCTTAGAAAGGAAGGTTATAATTTACCATGTCAATAGACTAAAAATAAAATCAGCTCACTAAATGCAGAAAAAATATTTTTTAATTTACAA
>NW_005349483.1:0-384 GCF_000412655.1 Myotis brandtii | reverse complement strand
AAAGGAATAAGCTGGCAGCGTTCTTACATTTCAACTTTAAAATGAAAGGAATCTCTGAACTTTCTTTTTTTAGCAACAAACTCCCTTAACCCCTTCCTTCACTCCCATAAAGGCAACAACAAAACAAAACAGGATAGGTTAAGACCCTTAGTATATATACGCCCTCTTTGCCTTGAGCCAGGTACAATCTGGAATGTGGATTCACCCTTCATATTGCATTAGGCCTGTTGAATACTTTTATTTTTCTCTTTACTTTAGATTTCATTTTCTCATGATACAAATGGATAGTTGTGGCTTGGAAAATGGGAAACTTGACCAACAATGAACTGGAGCAAAGTTGAAGACAACGCTAAATATTTCTAGGGTATTTTTGGCAATTCCATG
>NW_005349482.1:0-225 GCF_000412655.1 Myotis brandtii | reverse complement strand
TTTACCCAGTAAAGCCCTTGTCACATGAAGCAAACCGCGCCTGGGAAGGGGTGGAGTGTCTCCCGGACTCACCCGCTGCTCTTCCGCTTTGAGGCTGTCCCTGCTTTGGCTTTGGAGTCTGATTACGGGGTTCGGTGGGTCAGGGGTCAGGGTCAGGTTTAGTTAGGTGACATCAGTCGTATGGTTTAGTCTCTGACACTGAAATTGTGTGCAAAACCGTCATCT
>NW_005349481.1:0-1431 GCF_000412655.1 Myotis brandtii | reverse complement strand
GCATTAGGAAGGTTGAGAACCACTGCTCTAGGGAATGAAAACTGTGTGGGGGACATCGTTAAGAATCCTGTGTCTATGATGTTAAGCATTCTCTATTGATTGTCCTGAAGATTTTCTCGCCAGAACAAGAAAGTATCCTCTCCCTGTATTTTATTTATAATTTACAGGTGAAGACTAAAGAAGATACTTGAGAGACCTCATGGTCTTGCTTTCATTTTGTAAGTACATTCACAGATTCTCAGAGCACTTAGGTCATCTGCCCAGAACCACACAGCTGAGCCTGGAATGCGAGCCCCTCAACCTTGAGCTCTTTCTCCGCCCCCCACCCCTCCCCCCATGATGTCTTGCGGTCACTAAGATTTAGACCTAGGAAATATTTGTCAAATACAGAGATGGTACCATCTTGTTATGTGAAGTCTATAGTCTTGTAAAAGTAGGGGTTTACACTGTTGTACTTATTTCTGCATCCACAGATCTTTAATCGGTGCCTGGCACATAGAAGGCTCCCAGTAAGTAGTTGTTGAATGAATGGATGTCATTACTATTTGCTAAGATGAATATTACATTTTGTAGGGAACTGTTCAGACTCACAAGATAGAGCAACACCTGTCCTAAGAGTCAGACACATTGTGGCTGTTTCACTTGTCACATTCTTCCCCTCCAGTAGCATTGCACACCCTCCTTGTCTTCTAAAGGTTTATTCTCTTCTCTAACACTCAAGAGGCACATGGGCATCCCTGGCCTCCTCGTCCAGTACCCCTTATTTGAAACCTCAGACCCTTGCTCTCCCACCACCACTCCCCAACCGGAGACCTGCAAGAGAAGCAAGGTCTAGCCCAGAGGCAGGCTTTATGAAGGAGGGCTGTGATTTAGAAACCAGACACCAGTTTACCACCTACCCATCACAATCCAGCTTGAAAATCCTTTCTTTTCGAACGTCAAGGATGCATTATTAGGTTAACATAGGTAACATCCATGTTATGTTTGTCGTGATGCAGAAAATAGCTACTCTGAGGATCCATTTCACTGCAAGTTATTATTATTTTGTTTTTACTCTATGAGGAGGACATTCTGAACACTACCTTTGCAAGAATATAAAAAATTTTCTGGCCTATGTGAGATTTGCTTCCATTTCACCTGCAAACTTGGATCATAGGTCCTTACTACTCTACCAAAGAGTCAAATAGAGAATTAGTAGAGTGTCTGTGGAAGCAGATAAGTAAATCTTAACGTAGGGACAATTGTTGTCCCCATTTTGCAGATAAGGAAACTGAGGACCCGAAAGATTAAACTAACTTGATGAAAGTTACATAGTTGATAACTTACACATTCTAGCTTTTAGAACAGCTATTTTGTTTTTGTGGAAGAAATGGCAAAGGTACTTGATAGTTAAGTCTCTCTTTTTTTTAATTGGAAAGGGGATGTACAGAG
>NW_005349480.1:0-757 GCF_000412655.1 Myotis brandtii | reverse complement strand
TGGCACAGAGGGTGGCTACAGCGGAGACCTGGAGTGTTTGGAGAACGCGAGGAGACTGGTGGGAAAAAGCCCCAGAAGGCAGGCAGTACCCGGGCATGACCAGAGGGGATGCACGGGCCAAGACAGACCTAACCCTACTTTGATCATCCAACTTTTCCCTGTCGGGGCCCATGACAGTGAGACGGTGAGGCGGGATGTCGTGCTGCTGCTCTCCTGTACTGCAGACTCCCTGCGCACCCCAACCTGGTTCTCTGGCTGTCAGCCCACATCAGGCAGCCCATCAGGCAGGTGTGAACACACGAGAGGTGACGGTGGGTTCCAAACCCCCCGTCACAGCCTGTGTTCATCTCTCCAGCATGTCCTTCCACCTCAACCTGTTTCCCTGTTTATAAAGCGGGGGTGAGGCTTGTGTGAATCAGATAAAGGCACTTGACTGCCACGTCGTATGGGCTTCATAAATGCCAGTTTCCACCTTTCTTTCCAGTAACAGGTAAAAGGTAAAAGCTGCCACTTACAGACAAAAGCCACACGGACTGTCGTGGTCAGTCTTGGATTTGGGAGATCCGTTCTCCCATTTCCACCTTCTGAAGTTGTAAGCAGACACAGAGGGAGACAGCGTGTCCAGGGCTGAGGCGGCTGGGGCGACGTGCTATTACTCCACGCCAACGCCAGTCCTCGCTGCTGAGTAGCACTGCAGAAATTACTCCTTTTTCAAGTATACCAAGTGTTTTAATTGTCCCAAGAGCACAAGACCGTG
>NW_005349479.1:0-1117 GCF_000412655.1 Myotis brandtii | reverse complement strand
TGAACTTGAAATGAATTGAATCTTTACAACACCTTGCCGGTTAGGTATTATTATTATTGTTGTTAATAATACTTGTTAGTTAGGTATTATTATTATTGTTATCCTACAGTCCAGAGAGGTTAAATCTTGCTTTCAAGGTCGGACAGACTTTGAATGGGAAAGCCTGGGGTGAAGCTCACATTATCTAATGCTGGTGTCTATACGCCTTCTGGGTAAGCCCCCTTGTCAGCATCACACAAGCCCTCACTGTTTGTAGATGCAAAGGCAGGAGGGAGCTATTGGAATGACAGCTGTTTAGAAGCCTTCAGTCTTGGGCAGAGGTGTAATGAGAGGTTGAGAGCACAGAATGTGAGAGTCTCAAGGGCAGAATTAACAGCTGTCTTCCCGTATGGGAATACCAATTGTATGATTCAGAATTGTGGCAAGTAGGCTATAGTTATGACAGGTAGTGATTTTGTCCAGCTGGGATGCTTCTGATGGCTTGAACTTGTGTGCCAGGGATCATGCTGCAACACTGAGAAACTGCATCCTAACAACACCCACCACCATGTTTTCCTTGGGTCACATTACCAGCTGGAAAAACAGGCCAGGATTGAAACTTGTTAGGATGTGGGAAGTGGTGGTAAATTTAATAGTATGGCCAATACCAAAATGCACCCCAAGAAAATGTCCCACTCTCTACATACTAGTAGCTGAGACAGATTTATACCCTCAACACAGTTGTGCCAGACAAACAACATTTTGAAAAAAGTGAGTACTCTAGACAAATGGACCATTCCACACCCACTGAAAGCTCTGGACACACATTTTTACAGATACGCAGTATGTGATACTTCAGATATACTCACTTCTCACACACTGGTAAGCTCAACATATTAGAAATTTAATTCACCGTGATAGCTCCAAACACACCAAACTCTTTGGGCATCTTGATTTTCTTGTTCAAATAACCTAAGCATATACTAAGGATCACATGCCCACTTCAATTTAGAAAGGGAGAGCCAGACTGGGTTTCCTTTTGAGGCTATGTCAGTCCAATTAGTAAATTCTTTATTTTTTAAAAGGGGTATAGCAGGCCTGTATTTGTTTCAAAAAATGAAAGAATTGACCCACTTCA
>NW_005349478.1:0-756 GCF_000412655.1 Myotis brandtii | reverse complement strand
GGGCCTCTGAGCTGGGCCTCGACAGCCCCGGCATGCGGTCTGCCGGCACCCCTGACCCGTGGGCCCACGGGAGGCGAGAACATCAGGCTAAGGGGGCAAGTTCTCTCCCATTGGGCCGCTGACATTTTCTCAATGTCCAGCTGTGTAGTCACCATGCGGAGTTCCCATCGCCTGGTCAGTCAGTAAACATATACTCGGGGATCATGGGCCAGGCACGGCGCGGCTCTGGGGACACAAAACAGACCCCGGGTGTGCGGCTGGCAGGGAAGGAGGATGATAAACAAGAGGCGGGGCATTGACGGGTAGGAAAGGGGACACCGCTGTGCCAGTGTGTGAACGGAGGGAAAGCTGTTGGGACGTTAATTGTAAGACAGAAGTCCGAGAGGGGCCGTGGGTCCTAGAATCCCTCCCACAACCCCCTGTGGTCCTCCAAGACCATCACTCCACGGCTTCCCCCAGCTTCCCCTCCGTGCTTCTCCCATCCCACAATCCTCCTCTCTCCTGACTCCTCCCACGTCTCTCGTGCTCCCACAATCCTCCTCTACCACCCACAATCACCCTCTCCTCCGACTCCTCTCATGTCCCTCCTGTTCCCACAATCTACTAACCCCAATACCCCTTCATGTTTCTCCCAATCCCACAATCCCCCCTCTCCTCCGACTCCTCCCCTGGCTCTCATGCTCCCACAATCCCCCTCTACCATCCCCAGTCCTACAGGCCTCCTCTCCCCGCCATGCATCCTCTGTGCCTCTCCTG
>NW_005349477.1:0-827 GCF_000412655.1 Myotis brandtii | reverse complement strand
CAGCTGACCTCTGGGCCCTGAGCAGCACCTGGGCCCTCGCTCGCACCCGCTTTGGCCTGGCACCGCCTGCTCACCTGCTCCACTATCCCGCCACCGTCCTGCTCTTGTCGAGGCCTGTTGGGGCCAGCAGCACCTCCACTGTTGCCCACTGCCAGCGCTGTGTCGCCGACGCCCGCCATGTTCCACACCACCCCTTGGTGATCAGCGCACCTCATAGCGAGCTGTTGAACGACCACCCGCGGTGACAATGCATATTAGGCTTTTATTATATAGGATTTACATTTCCAAATAGGCTTTTTAAAAATAACCACGCATTGTTATAGCAAACGACAAAATACGATTTAGTTTATTTCTGCTAAATTGTGAACCTCTCAAATCTTAAACAGTGTCTCAGCTCATCTTCGCTCTCACCCCAGCACAGTCCCTGGCACACAGTAGTTACTCAGTATTTTATGCTGAAGTATGTCAGCAATAGATAGACATCTATACCAATGTTTAGTGTGCGTGGAAATAAAGCCATCCCACTGGGGTCAGTGAATGAGGCTGATGACCGCGTATGAGAGGAGTGTAGTGGGAAGTTACAGGCACAGTGGCTTTGGAGCCAGACACTTCCTAGGTTAAAGTTCTTGCTTTGCTACTTGTTGTCTATGAGATATTAAGCTTATGACTTCAGCTTGAAGCTTTAGTTTTTTCACCCATAGACAGATGAAATAAGGCCCGCCTCATTATAATAATGTACACAAATCAGTACCTGTCTTTTGCCGTATACTTAATTAGAGTATAAGGAAATAGGGCATAAACCCCTCACTAGCCTGGTATGGGAGATT
>NW_005349476.1:0-320 GCF_000412655.1 Myotis brandtii | reverse complement strand
CAGGTGCACACAAGCACATGTACACACAGACACACACACAGGTACACACTTGTACAAAAAGTGTAAATAGGCACATGTGCACACATGTGTGCACACAGGCACACACAGACACGTGCATATATGCTTACACCGGTGCATGCATGTATGCACAGACACACTCACACAGATACACACATGTGCACACAAGCACACCACACACACACACAAACACACACTTGGTTGAGTGCTGCGTCGAAGGGCTGCCCAGTCCTGGCTTGGAGAGAGTGGGCACCTCCTCCATAAGCACCCCCCGCAGACACCCCCCTCCTGCTGGCCCCCAT
>NW_005349475.1:0-250 GCF_000412655.1 Myotis brandtii | reverse complement strand
TGAATTTGTGCACGGGTGGGGTCCGGCCAGCCCGGCCTCAATCAGGGGCATATCAGGGCTGGGCCTGTCGGGAGGAGGAGATGGCGGGAAGTTGGCTGTGGGAGGTGCCATGGGCAATTGGTGGCCAATTGGGGGTGGGGCTGGCCATGGGGAGGGACTGTAGGCAGTGGGCAGCCGCCCCGCCCACAAATGGGGTGGGGGTGCCGACCAGGGGCCAGTGGCCTGGGGGCAGGGCCATGGGTGGTTGGCC
>NW_005349474.1:0-477 GCF_000412655.1 Myotis brandtii | reverse complement strand
GCGTTACATGCCCCACCACCCACCTCGGGTCCTGCCCCCACCCCCCGCACCCGTTCCCCATTGGCCATCCGGGATTGGAGCCTGAAAGTCATGAGGAGGGACCAAGAGGTCCGCCATTCCCACCTGCTTGCCGGCCCGCCCCAACTGAGGGTCGCTGTCTGTGTGGGGGGGGACTGGCGGGGCAGAGGCCTTGGCCTGGCATGGCCCTCGTCCCCTGCCACCCACCCCTGGTTCCCCATTCGCCATTGGGGAATGGGAGCTGCCAGCTAGGGAAGGGACTGAGAGGTGGAGTGGTGGTTCTCACCACCATGCCCCAGCGACCCGGGGCCCACAGATCACTCCTACCGCCACACCCCAGCCGCCCGGGGCCCACTGTTCCGGTTATCTGAAGGGTCATGATGGCCCTAGGCTATTATTAGTATAGATGGCACTTTATGATCGCCATTGGCTGTGTGGCAGCTGAGAAATAGCTAGTGT
>NW_005349473.1:0-2284 GCF_000412655.1 Myotis brandtii | reverse complement strand
TTAGGTCCCCAACACTGTCAAGTTACTATACCTGCTCTTGTGTTAATGAAAAAATTATCTCTCATGATAATTTTTTAAAATTATAATTTTTTTAAAAAATTATCTTTCATTATCCCTAATGAAAGAGAAACTTCCATCTTTTTAAAATGAATGTATTTTTGCCCTCTTATTCAAAAGACTAAAATGTACCTGTTATATAAGTGCAATGACTGCAGAATCACTAAATAATGAAACTATAGAAATTTGAGTCCTTTTTTTTTAGCTCCTTGAGTCTTCTACAAAATATCTTTTCCAAAGAGCAAGTCATAATCTTTCCTATACTTGTTAACTAATGGCATGTGTAGTTGTATTATTTTGGCAACAGACATCCTTTGTTTTTAATATAAGAATGTAGGGAAATTGCTTTTTTCAAAAATATATACTTTTATTAATTTCAGAGAGCTAGGGAGAGGGAGATAGAAACATCAATGATAAGAAGGAATCATTGTTTGGCTGCCTCCTGCATGCCCCACACTGAAAATCGAGTCCGCAACCCAGTCATGTACCCTTGACCAGAATCAAAACTGGGACCTCCAGTCCACAGACCGACACTCTATCTACTGAGCCAAATTTGCTAGGGTGAGAGAAGTTTTTGTAGGCCTTGTTTTTTACATTTTGAGGGTTATAGGAACTAAAAACAAAGATGCAACTGGGAAGAGAAAAAAAAGTTTAAGGAGACAGGGCTTGAAGCAAGGAAAACTGGGATTTATTTTAATTAATCTATATTGTCTCCTCCTAGGCAAGGAGAACTCATGAAAAATCTGAAGAGCTTTCATCAGTTGATTCTTTTTTATTTCAATCTTTATTGTTGAGAGTATTACTGACGTCCTCTCTTTATTTCCCCATTGCCCCTCCCACCGGCCCTGCCCTCCCCGTTGCCTGCAAGCCTTCACCATCCTATTATCTGATTCCTTGGACAAAGTATACAGCATATAGATCAGGGAACAGAACAGAGAACCCAGAAGTCGACCCAAGGCATTATGGTCAATTAGTATTTGACAAAGAGGCAAGAGCACACAATGGAGTAAGACAGTCTGTTCAGCAAATGGTGTTGGGAAAAGTGGACAGGTCCATGCAAAAAATGAAACCAAACCACCAACTTACACCACACACAAAAGGCATAAAAGACTTAAATATAAGTTATGAAATAATAAAAATCCTAGAATAATATGTAAACAGCAAAATCTCAGACTTCTCACATAGAAAAACTTTCCCGCATATATAGGTCAGGGGAAGAAAAACAGTCATTTATTTCCCAAAGAGTAAAGAACCCACTGCGCAATCTCTGAAACGAAGCGCCGTTTAGTGTAGAAAAATTGCCCTGCCATTTTTTTCTAAGAAGGAAGGGCGGGGGAGTGGTGAGCAACTCGGATGCATGGAGCAACACTGCCCCCTGCTGACCAGAGAAACAGAACGGGACCAAACACACAATAAAAACACCATTTCCACGCGCGGAGCCTGGGGATACGTGGCTGAACACGAACCGGACCACGGAAACAGCACAGAAAGGCACAGAACGCGCCCAGGGGTTCCAGGAAAACAGCCCCCAGAATGCCACTTTCATAGTCCCGCCCCAGGAACCCTAGAAACAAAGACAGGAAGTCCCTTGGCCGGAACAGGAAGCTCCTGAAGGCGCTGCGCACTGATTGGCCAGTTGTGCGCATGCGCAGGATATACCAGTGAAGTCCCTGCCAGTACTCCGCCTGCATATACAGTGCTAGAGGTTTTCTTGTACACTGTGATGGAATTTTGGGCTGAGGGAACTGAACAATGATGCCCAGGTGCTGTGACCCAAGAACCGCTGCTGTGTCCCAATTCCCTCGACATCCTTCTCCTGCTCCCCCTGTCTCTAGCCATGACAGAGTTCATCCTCTGACATGGGCTCAGCCCTTATTCCTGGGAACCCTCCTGGGAACCTCAAGGTCCAGGAGCCTGACCTGATCAACCCTGACACGTTCTCAAGGAGGTTTTACTGCTCCTTCCTTTGTTGTGTCCACCTCCGCATAGACATGCTCTGCACATCAGGAAATCCAGCGCTGCTTTGTGATGTCCCTTCCAAGCATTGCCTCTCTGATCACCTGTGCACACCGTGGTAAACCAGCTCTCTTCCTCTAATGCCTGTGGTTAGAGAGCATTCAACCTTTGGCGAATTTCAGTTTGGATCCCACAGCCCTCCTCACCACCCAGCAGGCCCCTGCTTACCTAGTATACCTAGGCCAGTGGTCGGCAAACTCATTAGTCAACA
>NW_005349472.1:0-1210 GCF_000412655.1 Myotis brandtii | reverse complement strand
TCCGTCTCTCCCCCTCCTTTCCACTCTCTCTAAAAAAGAAAAAGAAAAAGATGACGTCTTTGCTGTATTCTATTCTAAGAAGGCATGTCACCGACTTCTCCAGACATTGAAGAGTTTGACAGGGCGCCGTCTATGTGAAGGGCACGTCCAGGAAAGCCCTGGCTGGGCTTTTGGCAAACATCTCTTCCTGTGAGTGAGGCCTGTGTCGGGATGTTCAGAGGCTGGCACTCAAGGGGCTGAACCTCTAGGCTGTGCCCTGGGCAGCCAGATTGCCCTGTGCCTGATGCCCACCCCAACCTTCCCCTCCACAGGCTCTTCATCAGGAAGACACTCCCCCTTATTTTCCGTCAAGTGGAATTATTCTGGGGGTTGGAAATGCTGACCTGGTCCCCCGAGACCTGAACAACCCACCGGCTCAGAAGCCCCAGCTTGGTCTGGGGCTGGGACTCGGCGGCAGAGGACAGCGGGCGCCCTGACCAGACCCGCGGTGGCCCAGGGTCACCAGCATCGTGTTTGGGGGGAAGAGAAGTGGGCATTTCGATGTTAAAGTAAAATAAAAGGTAGCCGAGTTTAGTTTTTCCCTCATCTTAACCAAAGAGTAGAAGATCCCCGGTCTAATAGAAAAAGGAAAAAAAAATCGGTGTCCTTGTTGGGTTTCCCCGACTACGAAGAGATGCTCCTTTTGGGGTGATCCTGTATGGACACACCTCAGACTATCAGAGCCCGGCCACCACCCGGGAGAGAGGGGCTCCCACGGGAAGGAAGGAGACCGCCCCCCGATAAGGAATCGGCCGGGCGCTGAGTGGACAGAATGGAAATGTGATGGGGGCCCGGGAGGCTTGCGAGCTCATTACCTCTTCCATGCGGAAGGATCGGAAGATGTACACGTAGTCGCCGGGGCGCCCCACGAACCTGTAACAGTTGGGAGGCAGTTAGAGAGCAGAGACCCAGCTTGGGGGACCCGTGGGGGAGGGGCGAGCTGAGATCCCCGAAGGCACAGCCCGGAGTGTGTTATATAGGCCTCTCTCTGCCTGTTCCACTGGCTAAAAAATGACCGGGGGCTTTTCTGTTGGTCCAGTGTTCCTGTGATTCCCAAACCCACACGGGGTAAGAAACGTAACAGGAAACCAAGTGGCTGAGGCGGGACGGCAGCGGGGGGCCCAGGAGGGGACGAAGGCCAAGCTGTCACCCACCATGGCAGGGCCCCGGG
>NW_005349471.1:0-1840 GCF_000412655.1 Myotis brandtii | reverse complement strand
TCCCGTCACCATATCTTAGGACCCCCTTCATCCATCCCCTCCCTCCCCGGCCTTGAGTCCTTAAGTCCTTAATTGGGAGAATTCACAGGACGCCCTGAATGGTACCAAATGTCACCACTGTGGGCCAGGATCCGTCCTGTCACCGTTTCCAAGTGGGTAGGGGAGCTGTTCTGTGACAGGAGATGGAGCAGCAGGCAGAGCCCCCAGGCCAGGCCGGAGGGGAGAGCTGGGCTCAGGCCGGGAAGGGCTGAGCTCACCGCGAACAGGTGCTGTGTGTCTCCCACAGATGCAGGAAAAGGCCAAGGAGATCTACATGACCTTCCTGTCCAGCAAGGCCTCGTCACAAGTCAACGTCGAGGGGCAGTCCCGGCTCAACGAGAAGATCCTGGAAGAACCGCACCCCCTGATGTTCCAGAAGCTCCAGGACCAGGTAACCTGACCTCCTTGCCTGCGCCATGACTGGAAGCCGCCGTGTCTCCGCAGCCGGGCACGTGGAGGAGGAGCCGCGGCTGGCAGAGCGCAGAGGCCTGGAAAGCCAGGCTCGGGATTAACCCCCAGGCGGCTCCCCACGCCTGTGTGCTCTGGTCTACACACCGTGTGAACCGGCAGGGTGATCTGTCTTCTCAACGCAGGTCAGAAGGGAGGCTGGGGCTGTTTGAGGCATCCACACTGAGGAAGCACCCTGTGATACCCGCTGAAGGTAGGCGCAGACAGAAAATTCTAGAAAGCGAGCACAAAGACTCAGAATGCCCGGGAACCTGGGGCTGTTTTTGTGTGCAAATGTCCAAACATCATCACCTACGCCAGGCGGCCCAGTACCGTAAGCTAGTTCGTAATGAGGCCCCTGAGTTATAATGAAGGGCTACTATCTGGCAGCATACGTGTTCCACGTAAAGCAGGAATAATCAGGTTTAAAATAGACCTAGAAGGGGCAAGTTGGTTTTCTGGAAAATTCTCCTATGAGGAACGCCATGGTCATGGGCAATGGGGTGAAAGTGCACCCCAGGGGTTTTCACAGACACGGGCTTGCAGAGGTGGCTCCGTAGCGCGCCCCGTCCTTGTGAAACGTTACGCACACCTGGGGCACAGGTTTCTGACTTCTGCTGGCCCTGTTCTCACTGGGGAAGCGAAGGCCTTCCGTGGCACACAGCTGGAGACTAGCTTTTAGCCTGACTCAGCAGTCCTCCATCTGAGCACGCCCGGAGCCACCTGGAGGGCTGTTCAGGCAGACGCGGTCCCCATCGCCTGCGAGAACTGTTTCAGATGCGATGGTCCCAGGCGGGATGAGACGTTGCCCTCCCAACAAGGCCCCAGTTGACGGATGGCGATGCTGCCCGTCCTGGGACTGCACTTTGAGGACCACTGGTCCCTCCAGGGCCGGCCTTTGTGTAAGTGTGCACAGAGCCCATAGCATGCCTGCCCCAGCAGCCATCAGATAGAAAACAAATGCACACGCGAGAGGTAGCTGGCGGATGTTTTCCAATCGACACAGTGGCAAGTGCAAACTTCCCTGAATTCCGAATCAAATGTGGGTGTTGAAGGAACCCAGTGCGCACGGGGGACTTGCCGAGGGCCTCCTGGAGGTGGTGATTTTGAGTCAGTGGGAAGGACGCCATGCGTATGGGTTTGTGGAGGGAAAGGAAGTGAAATGTCTGACCCAAAGGCAATTATTTTGTGGCTCTAGCTGCACGAGGATGTCTGCCCCACCGGGACCGCAGTCTTTTCAAGGTTTCCTGTTGTATTTTAAAGTGCTGCCAGGGTTGAGAACTGTACTGAAGCCCCTGAGTTCTAAGCATTTCCACGAATCACAGTATCTGCTCTTCAGGGGTGCCCTGTGTGC
>NW_005349470.1:0-243 GCF_000412655.1 Myotis brandtii | reverse complement strand
ACGAACCCGCCTCCCAGCCTCTGGGGTCAGCTCTGTGAGTCCGGTGGCAGCACTGTGTGACCTGCGGGCATATAGAGGAGGCAGCAGGAAGCGAGGAGGAGGAGCCTGGGGTGAGGAGCTGATGATCACAGCCTGATTCCTGCCTGTCGGCTCAGGGTTTGCAGTGGGAGCAGCCATTCATCCCGGTCAGCCTAGCGGCGCTCCCACTGTGGTAGCACACTGATATCCAGGGGGCAGCTCCTG
>NW_005349469.1:0-367 GCF_000412655.1 Myotis brandtii | reverse complement strand
ACTTTATTTGGTTCTTAGTACTGGGGAAATGTGTTATCTATTCTATACAATAAAAGTGAACTATGCAAATTAACTGCACCTCCGCTACACTCAAGCCACACCCGCAAGCCACGCCCACAAGCCAATTAGAGTGACTATGCAAATTAACCCGACAAATATGGCGGTTAATTTGCATATGCAGGTGTCAGGCGCCCCAGGAGGCGACGGTGGCCGCAGCCATGGGCTCCCGGGACTTCTGCTGGTCGGGGAGCCAAGGTCGCCTGCACCTAGCTACACCCGCGGGCTCCTGGGATCTTGCTGGCGGAGAGCAGGAGGTTTGGAAGACTTGACAGAGCAGAAGACCACTGGACATAGAGCAGAGCGAGAG
>NW_005349468.1:0-256 GCF_000412655.1 Myotis brandtii | reverse complement strand
TCTACAACTAGAGATTAAGGTAGTCCTTTCTGAAGATCTTTTCCAGACTTTGGTCGGATTTTCATTACACATTTTATTAACCAGACACTAAATCTTCTCTCCCCCCACCCTCAAAGAAAGAATTTGATTTGACCCAAAAGACAAAAATATAGATACAGGACATAAACACAATGTTTGAGTGAACGCATGCTAGAAGGAGCACCCCTAAACTTTCAGAGGTGTCCCACATAATTTTCTGGGTTCCAGCAGGTCTGAA
>NW_005349467.1:0-709 GCF_000412655.1 Myotis brandtii | reverse complement strand
CTCCAAAGCATTACAGCACTGAATCTTCCCATCAGCCCCTCCCCAGAGTGGAAGTTTTTATCCTTACTTCTAGTTGAGGAAATTGAGGTTCGGAGAATCGAAGTGACTTGCCCAGGGCCACACAGTTTGGCAGCAAGACAGCTGGGATCTGGGATCCTAGGGATTTGAGTCAGGCCTCTTCCTGCCACCCACGTCTACAGGACACTCCATTTGACAGAAGGTGATTCTTTTCTCTGGGATGAAGGATTTTGTTGACATCAGTGGCCACTCTGGGGACAGGCACAGAGGCCACTGAAGCCCGGGCGGAAGCTCTGCAGAGCCCAGGAAGGACCCAGGAGATGCTCTGATCCCCTCAAGGTCACCTAGGGTGTGCCTCTCAGCCCACATGGTGGGGACACTGGGAAAGAATGATCCTGATTTTTGGGGTGCTTCATTTACTGAGTTCATGCTCTAGCACACATTGGATTCCAGTATCTATATATATAAAAGGCTAAGTGACCAACTGTACATATTTCTGACTGTCTGACCGACTGACCGGCACATATGACACGCACTGGCAATTTAAAAATAAATGTTGACTCAAGCATGCGTGATACATGTAAAGCTCTCGCTGGCACCAATCACACGTGACGCCAGAATGTATCTGAAGACCAACTATTGGTACCTCTGAAGCTGAAAGAAAGTGGCGTCATCAACAGAATATGTCTGA
>NW_005349466.1:0-776 GCF_000412655.1 Myotis brandtii | reverse complement strand
CTGTTAGATATCTCTGGTCTCATCACCACCACTGATCTAACAAAAACAAAGAAATCTTCTCATTTAAAATATCCTCCTTAAGAGAAGTTAGACTGAGAGTAGCTCATATTCACTTTTATATCTGAAGGCCCCGAGCTTTCCCAGCTTCGCCACCCTGCCTCACGAAACGCAGCTTCTGCTCCCCGCAGCTCCTGCCCTGATTGTGAATCTAAAACAGGTTAAGTATCACTGCAGTGCCTCCCTGATCCTGAGACAACCAACTATGGGCAGGTTAGCAGTTCCCTAACTCTTGTTTTGCACTAGCTTTATTTCATTTTTTTCTCCATCTTCACCCAGGTAGGCAGCACATGATGATAATGGTGGAGAGGAGCCAGAGAACCAAGGAGACAACGTAGAAAGAAACCAGATTGCTCTCCCCAAAACAGCCCAGAGGAAGAGAGCTGAGAGCTTTCTGATAAAATTGCTGCTAGAAGCTGAAAAACAAGAAGGATGCAAAGCCTCCTCTGTGTTTCCAGTCCCATGCACTACACATCCACCTGTCATCTCAGAAATCTGCACACCACATCCAACCCCTCCTTCTTCTCCAAACAGAAGAACCATGGATCCCACTTCTTTAAATACCTATCTGTTCTCCCCTTCTCTGTCCCTGCTGCCACAGCCTTGGTTCCTGCGTCAACATCTCCAATTTGATTAGTGCAGCAGTGCCCCTCTACACACCCATCCACTCTCCACAAAGTAAATTTTTCCAAACATATCTCTTTAAAAACAAGGTTAGT
>NW_005349465.1:0-292 GCF_000412655.1 Myotis brandtii | reverse complement strand
AAAGAAACCATCAACAAAACAAGAGAGCCTACTGCATGGGAGAACATATTTACTAATGTTACATCCCATAAGGGTTTAATCTCCAAAATTTATAGGGAACTCATACAACTTAACAAAAGAAAGATAAACAAACCAATCAAAAATGGACAAAGGACCTAAATAAACACTTTTGAAAGAGGACATACGGAAGGCCAAGAGGCATATGAAATGATGCTCATAGTCACTAACCATCTGAGAGATGGAAGTCAAAACCATAATGAGATACCATCTCACACCTATCAGAATGGCTATC
>NW_005349464.1:0-562 GCF_000412655.1 Myotis brandtii | reverse complement strand
GCTCAGCTCTGGGTGCTCCCAGAGGTGCTAACTGCACCCAGGCCTGGGGGTAATACAGGGGGCTCTTGAGGGAGCCTGTTACCTGGGCCTGGGCCTGCCTCTCCTGAGACAGTCAGTGAGCACTTGCTGAATGGAGGTCGAATGCTGCAACCTGGTCCCTTCCCACAAGGTTGGGCTGCAGGTGGGCCAGTAGATGCAGAGAGCCATCCCTCCCACCCGCTTTTTCTCACTTTACTGCAAAACCAATTGATAATGGGAAAGCACCTAGTTGGCAGCCTGGAGCCCTGGGGCTCAGACCCATGCTTCCTCCCAGTTCTGGAGTGAAAATCAGACCTTCACTTCCTGAGGGACCGAAGACAACCTGAGCGCATGCCCCTCTGGTTAGCTGTGTTTCACCCACGGTGCCCAGCACCTCCAGGTGCTCAGTGAAGCTTTCTTAAATAAATGAGCTGCAAGGTGGTAGCCCTCACCTGGCCCAGTGCAGGGGTGCAGGTTCCACAAAGGCCCCCCAAAACTGTGCTGTTTTTCCTTCCTTCCTTCCTTCCTTCCTTCCTCCCTTCTT
>NW_005349463.1:0-799 GCF_000412655.1 Myotis brandtii | reverse complement strand
CCAAGGATGGACCAGAGTGGGAAGCGCACTCCGAGGCACTAGCCGCCGCTCTGGGAGCCGGGGCCTCTCTGAGGTGGGAGACGGAGGGCGAGCGGCTGCAGGAAGCACCAAGGCGCGAGCGGAGGAGCTCATCCTTCACCGCCTCGCCGCCCGGCCCCGGTCCTGTAAGGGCTCCACCGGCGCCCAAGTGGCACTTGCCTGGGAAATCTCAGCGTAGTGGCCGGGGTTGGCTGGTGAATCTCTGCCAATCAGAGAGGGAGATGCTCGTGACGTCAACAGTGGCTGGGCAGATTAGGCCAACACAGGTTGCAAAGAGAGGCGGGGTTTAGGGGAGTTTAACTCCGCATTGCCCCGTCAAGCAGCAATCACGCGAGGAGGTGCGGGCTGAAGGGCAGCGCTGTGGGTGCCTGCAGGCTGGGGGACCGTTGAACCGGGAGAGGCCCCAGGAAGGACCACGTGGGCAGGTTCAGAGGCTGCGCCCTCTCCTGGGTGCCCCTTCCCCACGCGCTGCGAGTATATTCTGCTGCCCCCAGACGCGTCCTCAAGACTCAGAGCCCCCCGCTACTCCTGTACCTCCCCACTTTTATAAAACGATGCGCATATGAACATCCCTCCCCACCGACGTGACCCCGCTCCGGCCTCTTTCGGACTCCGGGTTTCTCCTGGACGCTGCGCCTTACAGGAGGCGACTCCCACCCGCTCTGGAAATGTCCCGGGAGGGTGCCCGCGCCCGCTGTGTCTCCCCCTAATCCCATCGCCAAGGAGCTTTCGAAGCCGCTCCATCTCGTCCTTCCTTTCT
>NW_005349462.1:0-625 GCF_000412655.1 Myotis brandtii | reverse complement strand
TCTTATTTCATTCATATAGTCATTATCTATCTATATATGTATACATATTATAGATGTCCTAATTATTTAAGACACTCCATTTGTGATTTTGTTGTCTAGCTCTTATTTCTCAAGTTTGTTTGTTTGTTTTGTCAGATAACAGGAATTAACATTGCAGCTAATGCCAGGACTTCATGCCCAGCACATCTCCCTGCCTGCTGCTGCCCACGGGACAGTGATCACTGAGCGCCTGCTGCAGAGCCCTGCACTCACCTTGCCCCACAGAGTTTTCTGTTTCCAAGTTCATTGCTGTCAATCATCTATCAACAATTCAGTACATGTGCATAGTGCTTTTTATTTTAAAAATAGTTTTTCTTATTAACACTCAACTCTGAAATAGTCACCAATTTCAAGGCAAAGCTGTATCTATTTCACAAATTAGATGTTCAAATGTTTTCCTCATTTTCACCCTTACTTATTTTTAATTTACAGTTTATGAAATTTTACAATATGTTAGGTATATTAATCTAAATTCGCATGACTGTCATCATTTATAGAATGATTTTATTGGATTTGTTGCCATCTCAGTCTCTTTTTTATGTATCCTTTCCATAAACACCTTTTCTTTGTTTTTTTCTATTGACCA
>NW_005349461.1:0-250 GCF_000412655.1 Myotis brandtii | reverse complement strand
TCTTCTACCAAAGGGATAGCTCCGTCCTGCCCCCCACGCCCCGACAGCAGGGAAAGTAAACGATGAGCCACGGCGACGGGGGTTTCTGGGTGAAGCCAACGCCACCCGCAGATCCCTGAAGCCCAGTCGGGGTGCGTCGCCCCGAAACGGGACGCCCAGCACCAGCCCCCGGAAACGCCCTCCTCTCAGACGGTGGAGGAACCTTCACGCCTCGGACACCGGTGGCCAAGTGCACGCACATGTTTCGGGG
>NW_005349460.1:0-607 GCF_000412655.1 Myotis brandtii | reverse complement strand
TTTAGGCATCTGAAATTAAGAAGGGAATGTAAGAAAGATTGCATGGAGGTGGTAGAAAGCAAGGCAGGGACTGGGTCATAGGATAGTTAAGGAAATTTAGAAGGAAGGGTCTGAAAGAGGCATTTCACAGTGGCATTAACTGAGATGAACAGAAACAAAGGACAGGGCTTGCTAGATAAGCCTTTTCCTAAAATGTTATATCTTGGGTTGTGACTACCTACCATGATATACCCAGTTAGGAATATATGAGATCATGTGAGGTTACTTTCCACAGAACCCCATTTTTCATCCAGACTTCTTCCTTTTTTTCTCATAAATCTGAAGGATGCATCGATGACCAACCTTTTGGTTGGATAGTGTGGTCTCAGTGCTAGGAACAACTTTTTCCTAGAAATTCTCAGTATCAACATTATCTTGTTGACCACTGGGGATGGGGCAATACCTTAACCAGCAGATCTGAGTTGAGGCCAAATTTTTCCCCAAAGGGGAGGAGGTAAATAGAAGGCAGGCAGGTCGTATGTTCTTCATTGAGAAAAAGAAAACACTCTGAATCCTTTCTATCCTATGAATTATCATGATCTGAGTTTTGCCTTCTGTCTCATCTCTA
>NW_005349459.1:0-1281 GCF_000412655.1 Myotis brandtii | reverse complement strand
AGTACTGGCAGTGGTGTGGTAATAGCACAGCAGTAGTTGTAGAGACAGAAACTTATCTCTGGATTCTCACATGAAAGGGGAATACACTTCTGTTTTGTTTAAACCACTGGTCTTCGGGTCTTTTTGTTACACAAAATAACACAGGCTTATTCTGAGCCCTAGTAGAGCATGCTAAACGAACATTCTGAATTTTAAAAATTAAAAAAATGTTACATTTATACTAAGGTTAGAATGATGTGTAAAATATATGCTCATGCAAATACTGGAAGAGGAAATCATTATGCTAAGGGGATGGGATTATAGGATAAGTACTTTTTCTCATTGAAATTTCCTTTTGCTATTTTCATATTTCCATAAACTGTCTTTCAAGAGGACAAGAAAACAATGTCCTTGAGAGTGGACAAATTCTGATCATGTTTATGTATAATAAGAGGAGAATGTACGCCTGAACCCTCCTTCAGCTGAAGGGCCTGGGACAATTTAGCAAATAAAAGACAAGACAGAAAGGACAGGTCTGCCCGAGTGACACCACGAGAATGGGGCCTGAGAACTGCCCTTCCTCCAGGGCAATGTGTGACAATGCCCACCTACCCCTTGGCTCCCCTGCCAGGACATGGGCAGCATTTCCAGGGGAGGTAGGACCAGCCCATGAGTCAGCAAGACCTGGGTGTTAACTCTAAGACATTCATTCATCTCAGTATCCTCCCTTTTCTCCCTGGTGACCAGCTGCCCATAAGCCTGAAGACTGTTTTTTTCTGGACCAAGGTTTCCCCTCACAGCAACTTCACCAGGTCACCACATAAACACCTGGGGTTACAAACCAATGAGGGAGAAAGGTGAGACCCCCTGAAACAAGGAGGTTATCTCCAGGAGGCCTGTCCGCTGGCCAAGGAAATGCAGGTGGGGCAGGCCATTGCAGGGCACCATGTGAATTTCTCCAGCCAGCATTTCACTGGAAACAAGGCCCTTCTCCCCGTTCTTACCACAGCCCCCATCCAAGAGAAGTGCCCATGTCGCAAAGGTCCTACCATGGGGACTTCTCAACCTCTGCTGACATTCTCCTCCGGCGCGGCTCCTTGTCACCACCTCTCAGAACAAGATGTGTGGTTTTCCGTGTGGTTCTCTGCATGACTAACGCAGACCACAGGCCTCGTTCCTCAGCTGGCACCCCCTCTCTGTTTCACTCAGGCTGAGTTTGTTGACAGGCGTGAAGGATGCACATCCCACACCACTTACAGGATTTCTGCTGGAGTGGTTTGGGGTTGGCACATGGCAAAGCCT
>NW_005349458.1:0-941 GCF_000412655.1 Myotis brandtii | reverse complement strand
CCCCCCGCCCTCCCCCAGCTACCTTATACTTGGAAGGATAAAATTAAAGGGGCATTCTTTGGGACTGCTGACCTTGACTTATTGGTTATCTAGGTTTCTGCTGAGTACCATTTGTTTTTTACTGTTACCAGATGCAAACATTCGAATTTATTGGGAGCAGAAAGATGAGGGTTGAGAGGACAGGAGATGAGAGAATGAGAGAGAACTATTGAGGTGGCAGAATGAGGCCGGGGGTTATGTCTTTTGAAGACAACCTGGGACTCAGGAAGGAGCCCTTTCTTTTTCATTTGTGTGTTGATAAGAAGGGTTTGGATCTAAAGTCCAGACCTTCAGGAGTTGATTTCCCCAAAGCATTTTGCCAGGTTAATGGCTTTCACTGAATCAGTAACCTTAGCCGTTCTATACTTCTCAAGTGCATGGTATTGTGATGAGACAAAACACAAAATACCCAGCATAATGGTCAGGTATTTTAGATGCAATACAGAGAATTATTAATTAAAACTACAATGGAGTCCTTATTAACCTTAACTTATACGCAGTGACACAATTGTAAACGATGCTTTTAATTTTTAGTCCGGTAGTGCTCAGTCCTGCAGCCATAAATATCTGCTTTCTTTTTATACTTACAAACAGTTCCTTGGGACACGATGTTGCTTTAGGCCTAGTCCCAAGGTTATTTTGACCCCTTTTAGCATTCCAAAGGTTTGAGACATAAGATATGCAAGACAGTTTCTCTGGGATGGCAGTTCCGACTCCTCCATTTTAAAGTGGCTCTTTTTATATTGGTCGTTACATGGGTAAGTGATTCGGTTTCTGATGTTTTGTTATGGCGAACTTAATAAACTAAGATAGATGTATTAGAAAGGGAGACATCAGGAAGAGAGATAAACTTGGGGTTTGGGAGAGAGTAGAAAAGGAAAATATTTTTCTGACCTTGGATG
>NW_005349457.1:0-524 GCF_000412655.1 Myotis brandtii | reverse complement strand
AAAAATCACCAGTACGCCTACATATAATGCAAAAGAAGATATTCATTGCTCTTTAAAGTAGTAGTGTAACAGGGGTCCTCAAACTACGGCCCGCGGGCCACATGCAAATACAAATATTGTATTTGTTCCCCTTTTGTTTTTTTACTTCAAAATAAGATATGTGCAGTGTGCATAGGAATTTGTTCATAGTTTTTTAAACTATAGTCCGGCCCTCCAACGGTCTGAGGGACAGTGAACTGGCCCCCTGTTTAAAAAGTTTGAGGACCCCTGGAAACTCTGCTTTGCAGTAAAGCACTTCTCTGTGGTCCCTGACACTGAAGGATCCAGCAGGGCTTGGAGGCTAACTAGGAACAGGTGCTCAATAAATGTCTATTAACCGCATGGGTAACAGATGTGGATTTAGAAGTAATGGACCTTTAGTATTAGATTAACAATTTGCATCAAGAAACTCTTCTTCAACATGGGCATTGCTCATTTTAAATAACTGATGCTATCTTACAGTTTATGCCACTTTTTAATTTGCA
>NW_005349456.1:0-423 GCF_000412655.1 Myotis brandtii | reverse complement strand
ACACACACACACACACACACAGACATATACACACACACACACAGAGACATATACACGCATATACACACACACACACACAGAAACATATACACGTATACACAAATATACACACACACACACACACACACAGACATATACACACATATACACATACACGTATACACAGACACATATACACAGACACAGACACATATACCCACACAGACATATACACACACACACAGACACACACACACAGACACATACACACACACATACACACACACACAGACTCACACACACACACATAACCATGCACACATATATACACACATATACACAGACACTCCCATGTACACAGACACACACATATACACACAGGCACAAACGCACATACTCACATATATACACATGTACACACACATATACAGACACACATATACA
>NW_005349455.1:0-507 GCF_000412655.1 Myotis brandtii | reverse complement strand
CTCTCTGAAATCAATAAAAATATATTATTAAAAGAAAGAAATGAATAAAGCTTAAAAAATGTTCATAGAAACTCCTTCAATTTCCCTACTTGTGGTCCCTGCTTCCTTCTCAACCCTGACTTTCACCTAGCAGCCACAGGAGGGAAATTAAATTGCTCAAAAAGTATCTTTATTTAGTTCATTTCGTAAGAAAAAAACTCATAAAAGAACTCCAATGTGTAACTGGGTTGTGGATAATCCCTTTGGCAGAGTTGTAGTTTTCTAAAACAGCTTTAGTGAGGTATCACTGACCTACAGTGAACACACATGGAAAGCGGACAGGTGGAGAGTTCGACATGTGTCCTGCACACCTGCGAAGCTGCCATCACAACCCAGATAACCGGCATCCGGCACACCCAGGTCCCCTCCTCCTCGCAATCTCTCCCTCCGCCTCCTCCTCCGAGCAACCACTGACCTGCTTGCTGTTGCAGTAGATTCGTTTGCATTTTCTACGTTATCCTATAAATG
>NW_005349454.1:0-636 GCF_000412655.1 Myotis brandtii | reverse complement strand
AGGATCATTGATTGGCTGCCCCCTGCATGCCCCCCACCGGGGATCGAGCCCAAATGCAACCTGGGCATGTGCCCTGACCAGGAATCAAACCCTGACCTCCTGGTTCATAGGTTGAGGGTCAGCCACTGAGCCACACGGGCTGGGCTAAGGACGTTTTTGATTGTCGTGATTTGAATACGTGCGGAGGGGAGAGGTGGCTACCACTGGCATATAGTGGGTGGGGGCCAGGGATTTTGCCCAGAACAGTGCCCATCACAGAGGGAGCCAGCCTTGAAGGTCAGAACTGCTGACGCTGAGAAACCGTGGCCAAAGGAGGTTGTCTGGGCAGAAGGCACCACTGTGCCAGGCCTGGCGGGGAGAGAGGACTCGGACTGTGTAAACGCCCAAGTAGCTCACTGGCACTCGAGGGAGGCGGCGCGGGCAGGCAGGGAGGTCAGCGGGCAGGCAGGGAGGTCAGCGGGCAGTTCTGCGAGCTGGAATGTGTCCCGAGGCTGATGGCTGTCCTGTGTGTGAAATGGGGTGACTGGGAGGGCCGAGTCAGACGGGGAGACGGCCCACTGGTCAGCCCATCCCAAGGAGGCAGGCACGTGGCAGGCGCAGCTGCCGAGGTCCTGCTCTGCTCCTGACCCATCGGGA
>NW_005349453.1:0-301 GCF_000412655.1 Myotis brandtii | reverse complement strand
GATGAAAGAGAATCATTGATCGGCTGCCTTCTGCATGTCCCATACAGGGATCAAGCCTGCAACCTGGACATGTGCCCTGACCGAGAATCAAACCATGACCACCTGATTCATAGGTTGACTCTCAATCACTGAGCCATGCCAGCTGGGTGAAAATTCTTAATTTGAATGAGTAAGTTAAATATAAACTTATAATTTTATTTTTTGGATTGGGGTAATGTAAGAATCCTTATTAGTTTCTTCTTTTTTAAAAAATAAATCTTTAGTCCTAACCTGTTTGGCTCAGTGGATAGAGCTTCGGCCT
>NW_005349452.1:0-1044 GCF_000412655.1 Myotis brandtii | reverse complement strand
CCCCCCCCCCCCCCCCCCCGCCTCTAATCTGGTTCTCAGCAACCACTTCCTGCTTCCTGTGTTATTTTTTACTTAAATATTGCAATTCCCTTTCTCTAGTTGTTAGTCATTTGAATAGTGGAGTAATGTTTGGCATAAAGTTATTTTCCTCAGAATGTACACTTTATATAGTGAGAACTAGCAACTTTTGCTCCTCTCTGACCGTGTTTTGGGAAACAACAACTGTAATCCAGAAGTTATGTCTATCTCACTTGATAGAGCAGTTTCACATAAACAGCCCATAGACACTGTCTTGTCACGGTGGTGACAGCGATAGGTATGCATGGAAATCTGTCTCAGATACTGAAGAGAGGTGAAATAAGAGTGCTTTGTGCAATAAACCTAAGGGCATAAGTAGAGAAGAGTTAAGAGGTGTAGCTGATTCTTCTCCGATAATTTTTAATCAACTGTGAGTAGAGGGAAGTTGGCTGAGGTTTGAGGAAGGAGGGAGTGGTGTGGTTAAGAGCAATTGTTACAATACTTTAGACAGGGCATTCAAACAACACTGACAAGTGGGAAGAATTTTAACCCATGACCAGGAACATTGTGGTACGTTTTTTGATTTCAGATGCGAATTGGACTGCATTCTGGGTCGGTTTTTGCTGGAGTTGTTGGAGTTAAGATGCCCCGTTACTGTCTTTTTGGCAACAATGTCACCTTGGCTAACAAATTTGAGTCCTGCAGTGTACCACGGAAAATCAATGTCAGCCCAACAACCTACAGGTACTGATTGCACTGACCACCTAAACTCTATTCTTTTACTATTTCATTGGGGGAAATGGTAACTGGTTCAAGAGGGAGTAAAGTACAACTTCTACCCCATGTGGACATCTGCCCTGGGCCTGTGGCTGCGATTCTTGAATCTTTCTGCTATCAAGATTTCATTTAAATGGTTTTATTTTTTCAATCTATTTTTCTTACAAATTTTGAACTTCTTTTGAAGATGATCTAATGAACATGTCTTACTCATGAGAAATGAGTGTCATTTCTCATTTGACATTTTGT
>NW_005349451.1:0-376 GCF_000412655.1 Myotis brandtii | reverse complement strand
AATATCTATGTGCACAGAGCCTGGAAATTGATAAATAAATGTTAGCTATTAGTTAGGGATTTTTTATTGCTATATAACAAAACAACACAAATTTATCATCTCACAGCTCCAGTCCAAAAATTCTGCTTCATCACAGTTTACAGGTAGCCTTAGTCTGGACACAGTTGAACTGGACCTTCTGCTCATAGGAAGTCAAGGTATTCCCTGGGGCTTCTATCTCATCTGAGGCTCAAGGTCTTCTTCCAAACTCACATGTTGTTGGCAGAATTCAGTTCCCATGGAAGGGCAATTGCTGGCTGCCCTTCCATGATACGGTGATTTGTTTTTTCAAAGCCCACAGTACATCTGCTGGTGCTTTGCTCTCCCTGACTTCTTC
>NW_005349450.1:0-249 GCF_000412655.1 Myotis brandtii | reverse complement strand
AGCTGAGACATGAAACAACCATTTTCAATGGCAGAAGCTCTTAGGTTGGAGGCTGCTGCAGATATTGGTGTTTGCTTTGTTTTGTTTTTTGGATTTCCTGCATTTCATCACTTTCTATTTTAGAGTATATCCCACTTGTAGGTAGATATAGGGCCAATGTTCCCTTATAGAAGATGTAGGGGGCAAATCCTGCCTTTTCAGTCCCACACTGAAAAGGCATAAATGCTCAGTCTACAATATGATTGGAAA
>NW_005349449.1:0-367 GCF_000412655.1 Myotis brandtii | reverse complement strand
CGTGCTTCCCTGCCATAGAAGTTATTTTATGTTTAAAGTAAAATGGATAAACTGAAGCAACTAACACCATTTTCCAAGTTTAAAAAAAATAACATACCACCATATTTAAAAACAAAATGTTGAAAGGTGATATCCCCAAAATATTCTGTCTTTAAAATGTGAATTTAAAATAAGTTTGGATAGAAATGATGAGAATGTCCTCTTGTGTGTAACAAAGTCTTGTTTCAGAAATATGAATGCATTACAAATAGTACAGGATGTAGTACCAGATAAACAAGCCACTCTGAACCCAGGACATTCACTGAAAAATAGGACAAATCAAACAGAGAAATGGCATGTCCTAATGGGACTCCTAGTTAAGAATTCA
>NW_005349448.1:0-238 GCF_000412655.1 Myotis brandtii | reverse complement strand
AACCCAGGCATGTGCCCTTGACTGGAATAAAACCTGGCATCCTTCAGTCCACAGGCCGATGCTCCATTCACTGAGCCAAACCAGCTAGGGCCTGAGGATTCTTTTATCCTATATGATATAATGTGAAAACTGGAAAATTTAGCCAATTATATTTATTTCTGTCAACTAAGCATTCTTATTTATTCACTTAATTTTCTACAATAGCTATTTTTTTCTGTTTGTTTAAAGTCTTACATAT
>NW_005349447.1:0-791 GCF_000412655.1 Myotis brandtii | reverse complement strand
GTGAGTGTGTGTGAGTGTGTGTGTGTGTGTGTGTTTACTAGTGATCGTCTCCCATTCTGGGACCCTGGGCTGCCTCTGAGTGTGGGGCCAGTGCGTGGGCCTGCTTATTTGTTGAGAGGACCCAAATTTCAGTAGCTATCAGCCTTTCCTCTTGGACTGCTCAGGTTTTCTAGAGAAGAATCTTCCAACCTCCCCACTAGAAGGTAGCCGCCTGGCTGCTTGGAACGGAGTGCAGGAGGGCGCTTGGGTCTCAGGGCACAGGCTGGGACTTGCATTCACAGTCCCTGATTTCACTGTGTGCCTCTCTCCCCACCCTCCTGGTCCGCCTGGTCTGTTTCTGCAGCTAATGAGCTTCCAGGGGAGGGGAAGGGAGAGGAGGAGGGTCCCCACTGGCCCTGGTTCTCTGTCCCATCTCTTCCCACCTTCGGAGGAAGCTGGCGTCTACTGCAGCCTCCTCGACCCCGACAGGCCGCTTCCATTTATCCCACTGTGTCTTCTAAACAGTGGTTGACATCTCTTATCTTTGGCCTTGGGAACTCATACCTTTTTAATTTCTTAATAAAACTTCATAAGTGGAGTTTGGGGAAGGAGGAGAGATAATAGGTTTCCAATCCATCTTGTTTAACCAAGAGTTCTCATTTTCCTCTTGTGATGACCAGAGATTTTTGCCTCCAACTTGCCAGCTCCTTCCCAACTGCCCATTCATTCACGTATCTATTTATTTAGATAACCGGTATTTTTTTTAGAGCTGGCTTCAGAGCCTGGTGGAATGCTCCTTGATTATTCCCCCA
>NW_005349446.1:0-486 GCF_000412655.1 Myotis brandtii | reverse complement strand
AAATGAAATAAATATAAAATATAATTTAAAAAACTCAAAAAAAGATATTTCAGTAGCAAATCGTCATATTTTATTTCCAACATATTGATAAGGTAGCAATCAGTATCCTCAAGAACATCTACACTAATAAAAGACAAAGATGTTAATTGACTGTACCTTCGCTACACCCACCAGCCAATCAGAATGACGACATGGAAATTAACCCAACCAAGATGGTGGTTAATTTGCATATACCAGCTGGGAGCAAAGACTGAAGACAATGTAGAAGGAAGTGAAGCACTGCAGAAGAGAGCAAAGTAGAGGCGGTGGAGACAGTAACAGAGCCAAGGCGGTGGAGGCCCCAGGGAAACAAGCCAGGTGGTGGAGGCCGGAGGGAAACAAGCCGGGCGGGAAACAAGCCGGATGGGAAACAGGGCAGGAGTGAAGCCTGCCTCAGTGGGTTTTGGTCCCTTTTCTGCTTCACTCCAGCCGCAGGAAGCCCTATTC
>NW_005349445.1:0-747 GCF_000412655.1 Myotis brandtii | reverse complement strand
ATATCCTTTCTAATTAGGATCGTTTTTCATGAGGAGTCTCCCAGTGGCATTCGTATTTTTAATCCACACGTCGTCATGAAGAAGAGGCCATGTCACGTCCAACGCCCTGCCTCCACTTACCTGCTTGTCTGTGTGTCTTTCCCCTCCCCCATTCGCTAATTCTTTCTCTGCCTCCTTTTGTCTCAGGAAGAAAAAATGTTGAGCATCCTGGTGCAGCACCGAGTCCGGAGCGGCGTCTCGGGCAACGTGGGCATGGAGGTGGACGGGCTGCCCTTCCACGGCACCCACGCCCAGATGATCCAGAAGCTGCTGGACGTCACCATGGGGCGCCAGTGACCACACCCAGCACACCGGTGGCGAGTACGTGACAGACGGCCACGTCCGACCCGGGGAGGAGTCCCTGAGGGCCTCTGAACCGGCCTTGCAAATGAGCACCAGCCCGGGAGCTGGCCTGGGACTCTGCATGCCACCTCCGGGAGGGCATAGGGCAGGTGGGCCTCGGACCCTTCCTCTGGGCCTCCCAGTGTTTGTTTCTGTTTGTCAGGTGCCGGAGGCATTGCTTTCAACCCTCCTTCACCTTAGCCTCTCAGGCCGCCCACGTGGGGTGCTCTGGAGGCCACACGGTAAGCAATAAAGTACCAGGCAGACCAAGAGCTGTGAGAAGCCCCCATGCTAACTGTGAAACAGTAAGATGCACAAATGTGATGTGTGTATCTATGAAACTCTGGGACTTTACTCAAGGTTTAC
>NW_005349444.1:0-406 GCF_000412655.1 Myotis brandtii | reverse complement strand
GCACACTATAGAACATGCCATTTGCAAAATACAGGCAATACAGTAGCAAAAGGCGTGGCTGTTTGTTTTGCTGAGTAACACCTCAAATAAGGTGGGAGTACCCCCATAATGGACACAACCATGTCCCTGCAATGGACTGTCCAACCCATGGCCAAATGTGCCACTAATGACACCATGAGGTAGGGACGTCTGTAAGAATTCAACAGAAGTAAAGTCAATAAAGTCTACTCCCACTCAGTGGTTGTTCTTTGCGAGCACATAGAAGACAGTGATAACAGGTATTGAGGTCAGGGTCTCCTAAATCCAAATAACAGGATACCACCACCGACCTATGCAAAATGAGCAGCAAAATGCCTAATGGAAATAAAGGTATCATACCTTTCTTATTATTACAATGGATTAAGGC